>NC_041220.1:86419039-86493183 GCF_002837175.3 Physeter macrocephalus | reverse complement strand
TTTGCGGTACGCGGGCCTCTCACTGTTGTGGCCTCTCGCGTTGTGGAGCACAGGCTCCAGACGCGCAGGCTCAGTGGCCATGGCTCACGGGTCTAGCCAGTCCGCGGCATGTGGGATCTTCCTGGACGGGGGCACGAACCCGGGTCCCCTGCATCGGCAGGCGGACTCTCAACCACTGCGCCACCAGGGAAGCCCTCCCTGTGTATTTTGAATTCTGACTTTAGGTCCCTCTTAGTGGAGAATCAGTAAAGTGTAGAGAAAATGCCTTGATTTTAACAAAATTTGATTAGATCTCAATATAATCACTTACTGCCCTGTGATATGGTGCCAAGGACTTACTTCTCTGACCATTTGTCTTTTGCCATTGAAAGATTTATGAAATTATTGAGTTAACAAATATAAAACAGGTAGCATAATACCTAGGCCATAGTAAGTGCTCAATAAGTGTTCATTTATTTACGAGATCATTTCAGCTGCTAATTAAAGAGCTAAAAATTAAGTACTGTGGACATGCTGGGCACAGTACATTGAAACACAGATCAGAGCAGCAAATAAAATGTTCAACCATGGTGGCAAGTAAGGAAGTAATGTCAACAACAGGTTCAAAATTGTGTGCACACCTTCAAAGACATGCTGGGGAGCTCTGGAAATGTGGCAGTGACCTGTGCAAATCAGAGAAGCAGAAAGCTTTGCTAAAATTACATATAGAAAAAATCCTAGGAACACAATAAATAAACTCCTAAATATAAAACAACATTTTTGAATAACAGAGCTTTAGAAGTATAAGAAAATGTGAAATATAACCTGTAAATTAGATCAACTTAATTCAAGTAACTGAACTCAACAGTATTATCGAACTCCTTCAATATAACAGGCACCATTAAACAAGAAACCTGGAAACTGATCTAATATCAGCGAAATCCTTATATAATCTATACTGGATTTATCACCTGTCATTCTCCTCCAAGAAATTTAGGTTTTGTTTGTTTGTTTTCATTTTGCCTTAAATGTTATATGCCTTATATTTGCTTAAGTTTGATTGCTTTTGCTTAAGTTGTTCACTTTGCCCTTCCTCCTCATTTCTGTTGGAAGAAATCCTTTTATCCTTAAAATTCCAACTCAAATACCTCTTCCCACAACTGGAAATCTTCTCGTAACATTCTGGACAGAATAAATTGCTTAGTCTGTTGTATTCTTCCTGAACTTCTCACGCACCTCACCTTGCTATGATAGGTTCCCACTCATGCATGGTGTCTCCTAATATGTTGTGAGCTTCTTGAGAGCACTGGAGAGCTTATTCTTTATCACCTCCAGTACCCCAGTACAGGGTACTGAATAAGACCTGAGTATAGAAGGCACAGTATAACATGCCCAGGATGGTGTAATGATAACTCTGTTTTCAATAATTGTTTTCTACTTTGTAATCAATGGTGGAGTGAAACAAAGGGTTTCAGTTGGATTTTACTTAGAGGCACACTACATTATCTTCATCTAAAATGTACCTCCTCTCCTCTTTTCCCTTTTCATTCTACCTCTTTTCCTTCTTCTTTATCTTCTTCCATATTTTCAGATTTTTTTACTATCATATAAAAATTATAAAAAGCTTTTATGTAATCACATGGGGACAGAAAGAACAATAATTTACAACACAAGATAAAGTGATTCTTAATGCATTTGTAAGAACAAGAATGACTGTTCAAACTGTGAAGATCTGATGCCTTTCTGTTTCTGTAGACATCAACAAATGAACAAAATGAGGGAAAAGCAAAGAATAAGAAGGCAGGGGCAAATAAAAAAGAGCACCTAAAGGTAAGTGTGACTGTGTGTGTGTGAGGTGTGTGTGTGTGTGTGTGTGTGTGTGTGTGTGTAGGTATGCATATGTGTGTGATAGGAACATAGAAGTAGGAAAATACAAAACAAGCACCATTGGTTATTTTAAACAGCACAGAGGTGATTACTTCACATTGAAATTAATGCCAAATTATCAATAAAATATACGTGTAACATTTTGGGCTTTAGTTTTTCAATGTGTGAAAATATAACAATGCTTAACATTTATAGATCCACAGATTTATACTAACAACAGTTTATATTGGGGGATCAACTAAGTTAATGTTCTCTCAGTAATGTGTGTTATTAAATACAGTATCCTGAGTCAAAAAATACATTTAATTTATATAGAAGATGTTTTAAAAGTTCATTCAGGCAGCAACTTCCTTACATTTAGGTCACTTTATTTATTGAGACAATGTCATAAAAATACATTATGTTTTGGGGAGGAGCTTCAAGATGGTGGAAGAATAAGACACGGAGATCACCTTCCTCCCCACAAATACATCAGAAATACATCTACATGTGGAACAGCTCTTACAGAACACCTCTGAACGCCGGAAGAAGACCTCAGACTTCCCAAAAGGCAAGAAACACCCCACGTACCTGGGTAGGGCAAAAGAAAAAAGAATAAACAGAGGCAAAAGAATAGGGACGGGACCTACACCAGTGGGAGGGAGCTGTGAAGGAGGAAAGGTTTCCACACACTAGAAGCCCCTTCACGGGTGGAGACTGCGGGTGGCAAAGGGAGGAAGCTTTGGAGTCGTGGAGGAGAGCGCAGCCACAGGGGTGTGGAGGGCAAAGCGGAGATATTCCCGCACAGAGGATCGGTGCCGACCAGCACTCACCACCCCAAGAGGCTTGTCTGCTCACCGGCTGGGACGGGCGGGGGCTTAGGTCGGATCCCAGGAAGAGGACTGGCGGCGTGAACACAGCCTGAAAGGGCTAGTGCACCACGGCTAGTCAGGAGGGAGTCTGGGAAATGGTGTGGACCTGCCGAAGAAGCAAGAGACTTTTTCTTGCCTCTTTGTTTTGCAGTGCACGAGGAGAGGGAATTAAGAGCGCTGCTTAAACGAGCTCCAGAGACGGGTGCGAGCCACAGGTATCAGCACAGACCACAGAGACGGGCATGAGATGCTAAGGCTGCTGCTGCCGCCACCAAGAAGCCTGTGTGCAAGCACAGGTCACTATCCACACCTCCCCTCCCAGGACCCTGTGCAGCCCGCCACTGCCAGGGTCCCGTGATCCAGGGACAACTTCCCCAGGAGAACACACGGCGTGCCTCAGGCTGTTGCAACCAACGTCACACTGGCCTCTGCCGCCGCAGGCTCGCTCTGCATCCGTACCCCTCCATCCCCCCCAGCCTGAGTGAGCCAGAGCCCCTGAATCAGCTGCTCCTTTAACCCCATCCTCTCTGAGTGAGAATAGACGACCTCAGGCGACCTACACACAGAGGCGGGGCCAAATCCAAAGCAACTCCCGGAGCGGAGCGAACAAAGAAGAGAAAGGGAAATCTCTCCCAGCAGCCTCAGGAGTAGAAGATTAAATCTCCACAATCAACTTGATGTACCCTGCATCTGTGGAATACATGAATAGACAATGAATCATCCCAAATTAAGGCAGTTGGCTTTGGGAGCAACAATATATATATATATTTTTCTTTTTTCTCTTGTGAGCGTGTATGTGTAGACTTCTGTGTGTGACTTTTTCTGTATAGCTTTGCTTTTACCATTTGTCCTAGGGTTCTGTCGGTCCGTTTTTCTGGGGTTTTTTGTTGAATTTTTTTTAGTATAGGTTTTACCACCGGTTTTCATTCGTGGATTTGTTTTTTTAGTTTGGTTTCTTTCTTTCTTTTTTTATTACTTCTTTATTTTTAATAATTATCTTTTTTATTTTAATAACTTTATTTTATTTTTTCTTTCTTTTGTTCCTTTTTTCTCCGTTTTATTCGACCCATGTGGATGACAGGGTCTTGGTGCTCCGGGCGGGCATCAGGCCTGTGCCTCTCAGGTGGGAGAGCCGAGTTCAGGACATTGGTCCACCAGAGAACTCCCAGCTCCATGTAATATCAAATGGCAAAAATCTCACAGAGATCTACATCTCAACTCCAAGAACCAGATCCAATCAACAACCAGCAAGCTACAATGCTAGACACTCTATGCCAAACAACTAGCAAGAGAGGAACACAACCCCACCCATTAGCAGACAGGCTGCCTAAAATCATAATAAGGTCACAGACACCCCAAAACACACCACCGGATGTGGAACTGCCAACCAGAAACACAAGGTCCAGCCTCATCCACCAGAACACAGGCACTAGTCCCCTCCACCAAGGAGCCTACACAACCCACTGAACCAACCTTAGCCACTGGAGGCAGACACCAAAAACAATGGGAACTACGAGCCTGCAGCCCATGAAAAGGAGACCCCAAACAAAGTAAGTTAAGCAAAATGAGAAGACAGAGAAACACACAGCAGATGAAGGAGCAAGGTAAAAACCCACCAGACCAAATGAATGAAGAGGATATAGGCAGTCTACCTGAAAAAGAATTCAGAATAAGGATAGTAAAGATGGTCCAAAGTCTTGGAAATATGATTGAGAAAATACAAGAAACGTTTAACAAGGACCTAGAAAAACTAAAGAGCAAACAAACAATGATGAACAAAATACTAAATGAAATTAAAAATTCTCTAGAAGGAATCAATAGCAGAATAACTGAGGCAGAAGAACGGATAAGTGATCTGGAAGATAAAATAGTAGAAATAACTACTGCAGAGCAGAATAAAGAAAAACAATGAAGAGAATTGAGGACAGTCTCAGAGACCTCTGGGACAACATTAAACACACCAACATTCAAATAATAGGGGTCCCAGAAGAAGAAGAGAGAAAGAAAGGGACTTGGAAAATATTTAAAGAGATTATAGTTGAAAAATTCCCTAATATGGGAAAGGAAATAGTTAATCAAGTCCAGGAAGGGCAGACAGTCCAATCCAGGATAAATCCAAGGAGAAACATGCCAAGACACATATTAACTTATCAAAAATTAAATACAAAGAAAAAATATTAAAAGCAGAAAGGGAAAAACAAGTAACATACAAGGGAATACCCATAAGGTTAACAGCTGATCTTTCAAAAGAAACTCTGCAAGCCAGAAAGGAGTGCCAGGACAAATTTAAAATGGTGAAAGGGAAAAATCTACAACCAAGATTACTCTACCCAGCAGGGATCTGATTCAGATTCAATGGAGAAATTAAAAGGTTTACAGACAAGCAAAAGCTAAGAGAATACAGCACCACCAAACCAGCTCTACAAAAAATGCTAAAGGAACTTCTCTAGGCAGGAAACACAAGAGAAGGAAAAGACCCACAATAACAAGCCCCAAACAATTAAGAAAATGATAATAGTAACATATATATTGATAATTACCTTAAATGTAAATGGATTAAATGCTGCAACCAAAAGACATAGACTGTCAGAATGGATACAAAAACAAGACCTGTATATATGCTGTCTACAAGAGACACACTTCAGACATAGGGACACATAGAGATTGAAAGTGAGGGGATGGAAAAAGATATTCTATTCAAAGGGAAATTTAAAAAAAGCTGGAGTAACAATTTTCATATCAGACAAAATAGACTTTAAAACAAAGACTATTACAAGAGACAAAGAAGGACACTACATATATCTTGGGTCACAAACCAAGCCTTGGTAAACTTAAGACAATTGAAATCCTATCAAGTATCTTTTCCGACCACAACGCTATGAGACTAGATATCAATTTGAGGAAAAAAAGCTGTAAAAACTACAAACACGTGGAGGCTAAACAATACACTACTTAATAACCAAGAGATCAGTGAAGAAATCAAAGAGGAAATCAAAAATACCTGGAAACAAATGACAATGAAAACACGACGACCCAAAAACTATGGGATGCAGCAAAAACAGTTCTAAAAGGGAAGTTTATAGCAATACAATCTTACATTAAGAAATAAGAAACATCTCAAATAAACAACCTAACCTTACACCTGCAGCAATTAGAGAAAGAAGAACAAAAAAACGCCAAAATTAGCTGAAAGAAAGAAATCATAAAGATCAGATCAGAAATAAATTAAAAAGAAATGAAGGAAACATTAGCAAAGGTCAATAAAAGTAAAATCTGGTTCTTTGAGAAGATAAACAAAATTTATAAACCATTAGACAGACTCAGAAAGAAAAAAAGGGAGAGGATGCAAATCAATAATATTAGAAATGAAAAAGGAGAAGTAACAACTGACATTGCAGAAATACAAAAGATTAAGAGAGATTACTACAAGCAACTATATGCCACTAAATTGGACAACCTGGAAGAAACGGACAAATTCTTAGAAAAGCACAACCTTCCAATACTGAACCAGGAAGAAATAGAAAATATAAAAAGATCATTCACAAGCACTGAAATTGAAACTGTCATTAAAAACCTTCCAACAAACAAAAGCCCAGGGTCAGATGGCTAAAAGGCAAATTCTATCAATCATTTAGAGAAGAGTTAACACCTATCCTTCTCAAACTCTTCTAAAATATAGCAGAGGGAGGAACACCCCCAAACTCATTCTACAAGGCCACCATCACCCTGATACCAAAACCAGACAAATGTCACAAAGAAAGATAACAACAGGTCAATATCACTGATGAACATAGATGCAAAAATCCTCAACAAAATACTAGCAAGACAGAATCCAATAGCACATTAAAAAGATCATACACCATGATCAAGTGGGGTTTATCCCAGGAATGAAAGGATTCTTCAAAATACGCAAATCAATCAAAGTGATACACCGTATTAACAACTTGAAGGAGAAAAACCATATGATTATCTCAATAGATGCCGAAAAAGATTTTGACAAAATTCAACACCCATTTATGATAACCCTCCAGAATGTAGGCATAGAGGGAACTTACCTCAACATAATAAAGGCCATATCAAGACAAGGTTGCACACTCACACCCCTATTAGTCAAACATAGATTGGAAGTTTTAGACACAGCAAACAGAGAAGAAAAAGAAATAAAAGGAATCCAAGTCAGAAAAGAAGTAAAACTGTCACTGTTTGCAGATGACATGATACTATACATAGAGAATCCTAAAGATGCTGCCAGAAAAGTACTAGGGCTAATCAATGAAGTTGGTAAAGTACCAGGATACAAAATTAATACACAGAAATCTCTTGCATCCTATACACTAATGATGAAAAACCTGAAAGTGAAACTCAGGAAACACTCCCATTTACCATTGCAACAAAAAGAATAAAATACCTAGGAATAAACCTACCTAAGAAGACCTAAGACCTGTATGCAGAAAGCTGTAAGACACTGATGAATGAAATTAAAGATGATACAAACAGATAGAAAGATATACCATGTTCTTGGATTGGAAGAATCAACATTGTGAAAATGACTCTCCTACCCAAAGCAATCTACAGATTCAATGCAATCCTTATCAAATTACCACTGGCATTTTCACAGAATTAGAACAAAACATTTCACAATTTGTGTGGAAACACAAAAGACCCCGAATAGTCAAAGCAATCTTGAGAAAGAGAAACGGAGCTGGAGGAATCAGCGTCCCTGACTTCAGACTATATGACAAAGCTACAGTAATCAAGACAGTATGGTGCTGGCATGAAGACAGACATATAGATCAATGGAACAGGATAGAAGGCCCAGAGATAAACCCACATGCATATGGTCACCTTATTTTTGATAAAGGCGACAAGAATATACAATGGAGTAAAGACAGATTCTTTAATAAGTGGTGCTGGGAAAACTGGATAGCTACATGTAAAAGAATGAAATTAGAACACGCACTAACACCATACCCAAAAATAAATTCAAAATGGTTTAAAGGCCTAAATGTAAGGTCAGACACCTATAAAACTCTTAGAGGAAAACATAGGCAGAACACTCTATGACGTAAATCACAGCAAAATCCTTTGTGACCCACCTCCTAGAGAAATGGAAATAAAACAAAAATAATCAAATGGGATGTAATGAAACTTAAAAGCTTTTGCACAGCAAAGGAAACCATAAACAAGATGAAAAGACACCCCTCAGAATGGGAGAAAATATTTGCAAATGAAGCAACTGACAAAGGATTAATCTCTAAAATTTACAAGCAGCTCATGCAGCTCAATATCAAAAAAAATCAACCCAATCCAAAAATGGGCAGAAAACTTAAATAGACATTTCTCCAAAAAGATATACAGGTTGCCAACAAACACATGAAAGAATGCTCAACATCATTAATCATTAGAGAAATTCAAATCAAAACTACAATGGATATCACCTCATACCAGTCAGAAGGACCATCATCAAAAAATCTACAAACAATTAATACTGGAGAGAGTGTGGAGGAAAGGGAACCCTATTGCACTGTTGGTGGGAATGTAAATTGCTATAGCCACTATGGAGAATAGTATGAAGGTTCCTTAAAAAACTAAAAATAGATCTGCCATAAGACCCAGCAATCCCACTACTGGGCATATATCCTGAGAAAACCATAATTCAAAAAGAGTCATGTACCATATTGTTCAGTGCAGCTCTGTTTACAATAACAAAGACATGGAAGCAACCTAAATGTCCATCGAGAGATGAATGGATAAAGAAGATGTGGCACATATATACAATGGAATATTACTCAGCCATATAAAGAAACAAAATTGAGTTAGTTGTGGTGAGGTGGATGGACCTAGAGAGTGTCATACAGAGTGAAGTAAGTCAGAAAGAGTAAAGCAAATACTGTATGCTAACACATATATATAGTATCTTAAAAAAAATGTTCATGAAGAACCTAGGGGCAGGACGGGAATAAAAACACAGATCTACTAGAGAATGGACTTGAGGACACGGGGAGTGGGAAGGGTAAGCTGGGACAAAGTGAGAGAGTGGCATGTACATATATACACTACCAAATATAAAACAGAAAGCTGGTGATAAGCACTGCATAGCACAGGGAGATCAGCTCAGTGCTTTGTGACCACCTAAAGGGGTGTGATAAGGAGTGTGGGAGGGAGGGATATGCAAGAGGGAAGAGATATGGGGACATGTGTATATGTATAGCTGATTCACTTTATTATAAAGCAGAAACTAACACACCATTGTAAAGCAATTATACTCCAATAATGATGTTTAAAAAATTTTAAATAAATTAAAAGTCAGATTTTTTTAAAGTAGATTATGTTTTGGACCTATTAATTTATAATTTTAGAGAGAAAGAACCAGTGAATTGCATACATTTCAAATGATATAAACACAAAAATGTTGCATGCACAAGAACAAAATCTATGCTGTCCTCAGTTTTCAAAGTTTTCAATGGAAAATCTTATAATTAAACTTCCTGAAGCATTTTTTTCCACAGTTATCCAATTTCTTTGATTCTAAGTATACTGTAAACCTATGTGCATAACTATGAATTTTGAAGTATTTTTTATACAAGGAAATAAACTTATATTACAATTTTTCTGGAATGACATGCAATAATTTAAATTGTGAAAAATCATATTAATATATCAAGATAAGATTATTAATTATCAAAATATTATTTAATCATGTTTAAGAAGTAGGATATAATTTCTCTCACTTTCAAAGTGACAGTGTTGAAAATTAGGTAGAATAACATTCAACCTGGAATTGAGGGTAAGAGGTAAAGTCAAGCAAGCTTTGAAAATGCTTACCCACAAATAAAACATCAACACATATGCTACTCCAGCTGATTACTCAACACTCGTATTAAAAGCCCCCGTAAATTCAAATAAATACATTAAATTCTACAGGAATGAACAATGCATTTATAGGTCAAAGGGAAAACTATAGTCAGTGCCTGTAATAAAATGGTCATTTTTACTGCATAATATCATATAAGTATATCAAATATGAAATTAATCATGTAAGGTCTGAATTAGATTACATTTTGTTTTTTGTGCCATTTAAATTTTCCTTCATTTTAACTTTATATTGTTATGTATATTTTACAATTAAAATATCCAATGTAAACCTGAAAATATTGTATAAAAGTTATTCCTAGCTTTTTTTGGTGCAAGGTATTTATTTAATAACTTTTTCGTGGATGAGAACACTATAAATTATTTCCCAATCCTGACAGAATAGAGATGCAGTCTCAAGTCTCCTATATTGTAGGTCTCAATCATTTTCTGTATAAATTATTACGATTTTTACCTAACTTTAAAACATGGGTCATGTATTAGAAATTCTGGTAAATTGTATCATAGGTCCCAAATATAGAAATTATATTAGGACAACAACATGTTTAGTTAAGTTTGGGTTTTGCTACTAGGTTAATATTTTGGCAACTCTTTAGTCTGGAGTCACTATTTTTGGTTGACAAACAACCAGACATTTTTATGTAACTGCAATTGCTGATTGAATGAGTATCTTTCACACCTATAAGATTGAGAGCATTGTTATTTGTTAGTTTCCTTTCCCCATAAACTCCCTGAAGAAATGAGATGAGTATCATTTATAGTTTTCTCATAAGGTTACAAACACTCTTTGAAGACCTTATTTTAAGACTCTATTATATATTAGAATAAGGAATGCAAAAAGGAGTTTGATGGCAAGGATTAATAATATTGGACTGGGCTTCCCTGGTGGTGCAGTGGTTGCGCGTCCGCCTGCCGATGCAGGGGAACCGGGTTCGCGCCCCGGTCTGGGAGGATCCCACATGCCGCGGAGCGGCTGGGCCCGTGAGCCATGGCCGCTGAGCCTGCGCGTCCGGAGCCTGTGCTCCGCAACGGGAGAGGCCACAACAGAGGGAGGCCCGCATACCACACACACAAAAAATAAATAATAATAATAATATTGGACTACATGAGGACTACACGAGCTAATATTTATTCTTATTTCTACTCTAAATAAAATCCTTTTCTAAACCTTTGTCTCCAATATCTCTTTCACATCTCCAACTATCTTATGTTGGTGTTATTACTGACCTCATTTTACAAATTATTAAACTATGTCACCAAAAGATAAGACAACACAGTCCACTGAGATGTCTATTTTGTCAAAGCATTTGTTAAAATAAGTGTAGCACATATGTGACACTCTCAGTCATGTGATATACTATTATAAGCAGCACCTTATTTGTGGCCAAATGTATTAAGAAGAAAAATAGTTTATTCTTCAGTCTTTATTTTTTCTTTAAACAGCATTATTTACTTACGTTTTTCTCATCTGATGTGTCAAGTTCTGAAACAATACACTTTAAAAAAATTATAGAAAATGGTTTGGATTCAAAAGTAATAGAGGAAGCCAAAAGGCTTATAATGTACCTACAATGTACCAGGCAAAATTCCAGTTATTTTACTTGTCTTATTGTATTCTCATCCATCCATGCTCTATGGGTAAAATTAACCTAATTATGTGGTAAGGAATCTGAAACCCAAAGATGTTAAGTACATTATACCCAAAATCGAACTTCAAATAAATGAAGCCCAAAATCGAACTTCAAATAAATGAACCACTTTGCAATTGTGCCGATGCCTATGTAACTACAAACACTTTTTACTATAGTCAATATCACTCCATGATGAAACTTATTTATATTTTAATTTTCAGCTCAAGTGAAACTGATGCCAAAGTTCATGCTATAAACCACCATAGATGAAACCAGTATTCATTAAACACACAAAAATAAAGATGCTATTTTCTATTCTAAAGGATCTCATAAATTTAATAAAAGAGATAGGAAAGGTGAAAATGTACACACAAACAATTTTACAAGGTCAAAGTAACAAATTCTATAATAATGACATAGTGATAGTTATGTCTTCATCCTAACTCAGATTATTGAATTGTAAATGCTGAAAAGAATGATGCATGGTAAATCATCCTGATACAAGTATTAATTCTTTCTTGTGTTCTTAATAGATTTACTTAACCTGTGCATTTTTATACTTTTTAAAGCTGCTTTATGAAGTTTTAAATATGTTTTAGCTAGAAGGCTAAAAGTTGGAACAAAAGTGGCATTCTACAGATAAATCATGTTGACACAAACCTGAAATGTGCAGAATTTTCATATAGTTATTGGGATCAGAAAACCACAGAAAATCCTATGATGGGAGCACTAGGGTTATATGGTAGACTGAAAACAAGCAAAGCAAAACAATGACAAGTACACATTAGATCACATGTAAGGAAAAAAGAGCTCCTATCATGATTAGAGCACCAGGTTATATGAATTATTTTTCTCTAGTTTGGTGAATTTACTTTGCCTTAGAAAAGTTAATTAGAACTTTGAGACATCCGGATATGCCAGAAAACCATCGATTAATAGAAGAAGGAGGAGAAGTAAAAAGTAGAAGGAGAAGTGGAGGAGGAAGAGAAGGGTGAGGAAAGGAAACAAAAATTAGAATACAAGAAACAAATGCACTAATTCATTTTGGACATTTTTATATCAATCTGTTCAAAATGCAGAATAGTTCAAGAAGGATAAAAGGGAATGTATAGTTGCAATTTTAATGGTACATAGTCAAGTTAATAATTAACATAATTAAAATGATTACCACCTGTTTCCAAAGATTATCTATAATCCATTGGTAAATATAATCAATAATAAAATTTCTTAATCTCTGTAATATATCTTTGTCCTAAGAGAAAATTATGTTATTTAATGACTTTCATATAAAATTATGAACACTTTTCTGCATGTATTTGGTATTAATATTTTTATATCCCTACTACTCTCATGATCAATGTATGAGAGAGAGAGGGAAAGAGAGAGAGAGAGTTGTAATGAGTATTTTCCCTTACGCATTCAGCAGGAATTGAATTTTGCTGACATCTGTCCATGCACAAGCAAGTCTTAAGTTAATAACTTTCCCATGTCGGTTATAAAATTAGTGCCTCAACCGTAAGGATGGCATATCACTATACTATTAAAATACATTAAAATATATTAATATACATACTACAATTAACAAACAAACCTCCTTTTTTGAAAGTTCAATTAATCTGTGGAGGAAATAAAATTGAGTGTTAAAAATTGGGTTGGATGTTGGGTATTTTATGTTTTCTTCTTCCATCTTTAATGTGTGCCAAATTTTACAACGGATACATTTGTAAAAATCTATTTTATATTCAGACATAATAAATCATTTTACATTGAAATTTGAGTTTCTTATGATTGTTAATTCCAAAACAAATGATCAAAATCTGATTAAACAACTGTTGTCTTAAGTATAGTCTAAAATCATCTGCTAATACCAATTTTTCTAGCTAAGACACTGGACATGCACTTTTCTCTCTTTCTTCCACATCTGTTAAATGAGTGTGGGGCCAAGACAGAATTCAGACATAGTTGTCTGTTCTCAGAATCAATGTTCCTAGTAATATATTGTCATTTACTCTCTATATATTATGCAATAGACGTAACTGTTTATCTTTATCCACACTAGTCAGTGCCATTTAAATCTTGAAAATGGAAAAAAACATTGAGGCTACTGTACAAGTGAGGTTCTGTTGGTTAAATACAACTCAACAGCTATATATTTCAATAAATATGTCACTGGTTACATATCTAGTTAATCCACAAAAACTATCTCACTAAATAAGCATCCAAAATTTGCTTGAAATCTTCTCTTTACCTATACCTAGCCACCCTTTTCCTTAGCTGGTTTTATTAACATTTCCATAATATTGTATGGGACAAATCCGGGAACATCTTTGATATTTGTCAATCTTCTCTGTCTTCTTAAAGTTTTGACTCCATTTTTGCTGAGTCTTTCTATTCCTATACCTCAGGCTGCCTGGCTTAAGAACTTCTTGTTCCGATCTGTAGACCACAGAACCCTACTCTTATTCCGGCCAGTCTTTTTTCCTCCAGCTCCATGCAAAGTACAGTGTGTGGTTATTACTGAGAGATGCAGCAAGAGAAGAATTCTCAGTTCCAGAAATTAAAGGTCAAAAGTAAACACTTCAAGGAAGAATTTTATATCACGTTAAAGACTAATCATTATTCAAGATAGCCTAAAATAACATATATATATGTATGTTTATGTTTATATGTATACACACCTATCAATGTAAGATATATATATATATATGATATCTAGTTTTTGTGGAATTGTTTCAGGGGATTCAAAATTAATTAATTACCTACTCAATAGAATTAATCTGATGAGAGAAATGGTAACTTAGACATCTAATACAAAAAGGAAATAAATGTGAACATGGAAAAGAATACTTAATTTTGATTTAAATATGGAAATGGCAAGTCATAATCCTCCAAATTAAAAAAATTTGTTTACAATTTTGAGGTAACACTTAAATCACAGCCTAGCAACTACTTCCCAATAAAATTGGAGACTATTGAGTAGGCTGGATGCTACTGCTTTCTGGGCAGAAAAACTTGATAGAATATGGTTTTCCAATAATTTCCACTCAACATTATTTTTTGAAAGCCCATCAAATGATTTTAAAATGCCCACAATATTTTAAAATAATCGGGGCTTCCCTGGTGGTGCAGTGGTTGAGAGTCCGCCTGCCGATGCAGGAAATACGGGTTCATGCCCCGGTCTGGGAAGATCCCACATGCCGCGGAGCGGCTGGGCCCGTGAGCCATGGCCAGTGAGCCTGCGCGTCCGGAGCCTGTGCTATGCAAAGGGAGAGGCCACAACAGTGAGAGGCCTGCGTACTGCAAAAAATAAAAATAATAATAATAATCGATATTATTTATATACGAACTGATTTAAATGTAGTGGTATTTCCAAAACTTACACACAATTTTTAGGTAATTTCTCATATACTAAAAGTATTTTGGACACAATATTTTTCATATGCAAGTTCAAAATTCAATTCCAAATAACAATGTAAATATGAGTGCAAGGACAAAAACATACACAGTCTATAATGCTTTCTAAAATTGTTGAGTTCTTACTGTCTTACCTAAGAAGAAATCTAACTTCCTGGTAAAGATAATTTAAAAACCCAAGAATGTTGACTGCTCAAAATAATTAGAGTAAGAAAATTATGCTAATTTAAAAAATAGCATACATAAATTTGGTCCAAATTCAAAAGAAAATAAATACAGATACTGGCTAAATAACTCAGTTTCAGAGATATATTAAGATATGTTTTAATAGAATTCCCTTAAACAAATTATTCAGAAATATAAACATATGGTGTAAGATCATATTTGTCAACTGTTAGTTGTAAGTTTGAAAATGATTCAACTCAGTAGTAAAAGTTTTCAATGAAATTGTTTATGGTTTTAATTATTCTATATATTATGGGTGAATTTTCTTTTGTTCTTATTTGAAAGAATAAAATGTAATATCTCATAATTTCTGAAAATCTATTTTACTTTCTTTTGTTCTGTATTTTATCTTTATTTTGCTCATATCAAGCTGGTTAAGAATTGAAGTCCCTTTATTTGTTATTTTCCCCCCCCCCAAAGTCAACTTGTGTCAAACATTGTATTAGTTTACTTGTGAGGAGTCTTGTTCAGGTGGGAAAGGTATTGAATGTTATGTTTTTAGTGCTATATCACAAAATGTTAAACTATGATTTAAAAAGAATGAAAATGATTTGTGCTATCTTTTCTTAGTAAAAATAACTATCTACTAGTAAAAATATTTCCTGAAATCAAATATGTTTTATAAATATAAAATAAAGTATAAAATGTATTAACTCATAAAATACATAAAATATTAACAAATGCTTAGATGGTTTTTTTAATAGAAAATTTATTTACTTATTTATTTATTTTTTGCTCTGTTGTGTCTTCGTTGATTCATGCAGGCTTTCTCTAGTTGCGGCGAGTTGTGGCTACTCTTTTTTGTAGTGTGCAGGTTTCTCATTGTGGTGGCTTCTCTTGTTGTGGAGCACAGGCTCCAGGCAAGTGGGCTTCAGTAGTTGTGGCACATGGGCTTAGTTGCTCCACAGCATGTGGGATCTTTCTGGACCAGGGTTCGAACCCTTGTCCCCTGCATTGGCAGACGGATTCTTAACCACTGTGCCACCAGAGAAGTCCCAAAAAACAGTTAGTTGTTTTTTTTAAATCCTAATTTTATGTATTCTATACAATACACCTCAAATCCTACCTTCATTTGGGGGAACTCTCTGACCATTATATCTCAAAGTGACTTATTATGTCTCAAAACATGAAACGAAATGAATAGGCTCTCACTAGGTGGACATGAAGACATGGATTTACAAGACAAGGCTCAGATGTACAAAAGCTCAGGGGATGAAACTAATTTAATGTCCTACATGTACTTGAGTTTTATGGAGTTCAGTAATGGCAAGGGTTGGAGATGACATAGGAAAGATACTTCGGATTTAGATTACCTAATAGCTTTTAAAGGCAAGATTGAGCACTGTATGTTTTTCAGTAAGTGATTGTATAACTGAATGATTTAAAGTGAAATATTATGATTTTATTTGTTTTTTAAAACCATTATTCTGACATTAGTTTAGAGGACATAATTGACAGAGGTACTTAGAAGGTAGAAGTTGAGAACAGATAGAAATATTGTGGAATAAGCCAGTGGAGATTATTTAGTATAGTTATGAAGTTTTACTTCTACACACTCCTTCTGTTAAGTGGTACACTTTTTTTTAATTTTTGAATTTGATTTAACTTATTTTTTTATACAGCAGGCTCTTATTAGTTATCCATTTTATACATATTAGTGTATATATGTTAATCCCAATCTCCCCATCATCACACTACACCCCACCCTGCCACTTTCCTCCCTTGGTGTTCATATGTTTGTTCTCTACATCTGTGTCTCTATTTCTGCCCTGAAAACTGGTTCATCTGTACAATTTTTCTAGGTTCCACCTATATGCGTTAATACATATATACATTTTTTCTGTTTCTGACTTAGTTCACTCTGTATGACAGTCTCTAGATCCATACACATCTCTACAAACGACCCAATTTCATTCCTTTTTATGGCGGAGTAATATTCCATTGTATACATGTACCACACCTTCTTTATCCATTCGTCTGTCGATGGGCATTTAGGTTGCTTCCATGACCTGGCTATTGTAAATAGTGCTTCAATAAATACTGGGGTGCATGTGTCTCTTGGAATTGTTGTTTTCTCTGGGTATATGCCCAGTAGTGGGATTGCTGGGTCATATGGTAATTCTATTTGTAGTTTTTAGGGAAATTCCATTCCCACCAACAGTGCAAGAGAGATCCCTTTTCCCAAACCCTCTCCAGAATTTGTTGTTTGTAGATTTTCTGATGATGCCCATTCTAACTGGTGTGAGGTAGTTTTGTAGTTTTGATTTGCATTTCTCTAATAATTAGTGATGTTGAGCAGTTTTCATGTGCTTCTTGGCCAACTGTATGTCTTCTTTGGAGAAATGTCTATTTAGGTCTTCTGCACATTTTTTGATTGGGTTGTTTGTTTTTTTAATATTGAGCTGCATGAGCTGTTTATATATTTTGGAGATTAATCCTTTGTCCATTGATTTATTTGCAAATATTTTCTACAATTCTCAGGGTTGTCTTTTCATCTTGTTTGTAGTTTCCTTTGCTTTGCAAAAGCTTTTAAGTTTCATTAGGTCTCATTTGTTTATTTTTGTTTTTATTTCCATTACTCTATAAGGAGGATCAGAACAGATCTTACTGTGATTTATGTGAAAGACTGTTCTTCCTATGTTTTCCTCTAGGAGTTTTATACTGTCCAGTTTTACATTTAGGTCTCTAATCCATTTTGAATTTATTTTTTTGGTATGGTGTTAGGGAGTGTTCTAATTTCATTCTTTGACATGTAGCTGTCCAGTTTGCCCAGCACCACTTATTGAAGAGACTGTCTTTTCTCCATTGCATATTCTTGTCTCTTTTGTCATAGATTAGTTGACCATAAGTGCATGGGTTTATCTCTGGGCTTTCTATCCTGTTCCATTGATCTATATTTCTGTTTTTGTTCCAATACCACATTGTCTTAATTACTGTAGCTTTGTAGTACAGTCTGAAGTCAGGGAGTCTGATTCCTCCAGGTCCGTTTTTTTTTCCCTCAAGACTGCTTTGGCTATTTGTGGACTTTTGTGTCTCCATACAAATATTAAGAATTTTTGTTCCAGTTCTGTAAAAATTGCCATTGGTAATTTGATAGGGATTGCATTGAATCTGTAGATTGCTTTGGGTAGTATAGTCATTTTCACAATATTGATTCTTCCAAATCAAGAACATGCTTTATCGGTCCATCTCTCTGTATCAACTTTAATTTCTCTCATCAGTGTCTTACAGTTTTCTGCATACAGGTCTTTCGTCTCCCTAGGTAGGTTTATTCCGAGGTTTCTCATTCTTTTTGTTACAGTGGTAAATGGGAGTATTTCCTTAATTTCTCTTTCAGATTTTTCATCATTAGTGTATAGCAATGCAGGAGATTTCTGTGCATTAATTTTGTATCTCACTACTTTACCAAATTCATTGATTAGCTCTAGTAGTTTTCTGGTGGCATCTTTAGGATTCTCTACGTATAGTATCGTGTCATCTGCAAACAGTGACAGTTTTACTTCTTTTCCAGTTTGTATTGCTTTTTCTTTGTTCTTCTTCTCTGGTTGCCATGGCTAGGACTTCCAAAACTATGTTGAATAATAGTGATAAAAGTATCAACTTTAATTTCTCTCATCAGTGTCTTACAGTTTTCTGCATACAGGTCTTTCGTCTCCCTAGGTAGGTTTATTCCGAGGTTTCTCATTCTTTTTGTTACAGTGGTAAATGGGAGTATTTCCTTAATTTCTCTTTCAGATTTTTCATCATTAGTGTATAGCAATGCAAAGCTATGAGGCCACCATCACTCTGATACCAAACCAGACAAAGATACTACAACAAAAGAAAATTACAGACCAATATCACTGATGAATATAGATGCAACAATCCTTAAGAAAATACTAGCAAACAGAATCCAACAACACATTAAAAGGATCATACACCATGATCTCATGGTGTATGATCCTTTTAATGTGTTGTTGGATTCTGTTTGCTAGTATTTTCTTAAGGATTGTTGCATCTATATTCATCAGTGATATTGGTCTGTAATTTTCTTTTGTTGTAGTATCTTTGTCTGGTTTGGTATCAGAGTGATGGTGGCCTCATAGCTTGAGTTTGGGAGTGTTCCTTCCTCTTCAATTTTTTGGAAGATTTTGAGAAGGATTGGTGTTACCTCTTCTCTACATGTTTGATAGAACTCACCTGTGAAGCCATCTGGTCCTGGACTTTTGTTTGTTGGAAGATTTTCAATCACAGTTTCAATTTCAGTGATTGTGATTGGTCTGATCATACTTTCTATTTCTTCCTCGTTCAGTCTTGGAAGGTTTTACATTTCTAAGAATTTTTCCATTTCTTCCAGGTTGTCCATTTTATTGGCATAGAGTTGTTTGTAGTAGTCTCTTAGGATGCTTTCTATTTCTGCGGTGTCTGTTGTAACTTCTCCTTCTCATTTCTAATTTTATTGATTTGAGTCCTCTTCTTCTTTTTCTTGATGAGTCTGGCTAATGGTTTATCAATTTTTTTTTTGTCTTCTCAAAGAACCAGCTTATAGTTTTATTGATCTCTACTATTATTTTCTTTGTTTCTATTTCACTTATTTCTGCTGTGATCTTTATGATTTCTTTCCTTCTACTAACTTTGCATTTTGTTGCTTCTTCTTTCTCTAGCTTCTTTAGGTATAAGGTTAGATTGTTTATTTGAGATTTTTCTTGTTTCTTGAGGTAGGCTTGTACTGCTATAAACTTGCCTCTTAGATCTGCTTTTGATGCATCCCATAGGTTTTGGATCATCGTGTTTTCCTTGCCATTTGTCTCTAGGTATTTTTTTATTTCCTCTTTGATTTCTTCAGTGATATCTTGGTTATTTAGCACTGTATTGTTTAACCTCAATGTGTTTGTGTTTTTTACATTTTTTTTCCCCTGGTAATTGGTTTCTAATCTCATAGCATAGTGGTCAGAAAAACTGCTTGAAATGATTTCAGTTTTCCTAAATTTACTGTGTCTTGATTTGTCACCCAAGACATGATCTATCCTGGAGAATGTTCCATGTGCACTTGAGAAGAATGTGTAATCTGCTGTTTTTGGATAGAATGTCTTACAAATATCAATTAAATCTATCTGGTCTATTGTGTCATTTAAAGCTTGTGTTTCCTTATTAATTTTCTGTTTGGATGATCTGTCCATTGGTGTAAGTGAGGTGTTAAAGTCCCCCACTATTATTGTGTTACTGTCAATTTCCTCGGTTATAGCTGTTAGCAGTTGCCTTACATATTAAGGGGCTCCTATGTTGGTTGCATATATATTTATAATTGCTCTGTCTTCATCTTGGATTGATCCCTTGATCATTATGTAGTGTCCTCCTTTGTCTCTTGTAACATTCTTTATTTTAAAGTCTATTTTATCTGATATGAGTATTGTCTCCAGCTTTCTTTTGATTTCCATTCACATGGAATATCTTTTTCCATCCCCTCACTTTCAGTCTGTATGTGTCCCTAGGTCTGCATTGGGTCTTTTATAGACAGCATAAAGATGCGTTTTGTTTTTGTATCCATTCAGTGAGCCTTTGTCTTTTGGTTGGAGCATTTAATCCTTTCACGTTTAAGGTAATTAACGATATGTATATTACTACCACCATTTTCTTAATTGTTATGGGTTTGTTTTTGTAAGTCCTTTCCTTCTCTTGTGTTTCCCACTTAGAGAAGTTTCTTTAGCATTTTTTGTAGAGCTGGTTTGGTGGTGCTGAATTCTCTTAGCTTTTTCTTGTCTCTAAAGCTTTTGACTTCTCTGTCAGATCTGAATGAGATCCTTGCTGGGTAGAGTAATCTTGGTTGTAGGTTCTTCCCTTTTATTGCTTTAAATATATCATGCTACACCCTTCTGGCTTGTAGAGTTTCTGCTGAGATATCAGCTGTTAACCTTTTGGGAGTTCTCTTGTATGTTATTTGTTGTTTTTCCCTTGTTGCTTTCAATAATTTTTCTTTGTCTTTAATTTTTGTCAATTCAATTACTGTGTGTCTCGGCTTGTTTCTCCTTGGGTTTATCCTGCTTGGGACTCTCTGTGCTTCCTGGTCTTGGGTGGCTCTTTCCTTTCCCATGTTAGGGAAGTTTTCAACTATAATTTCTTCAAATATTTTCTCTGGTCCTTTCTCTCTCTCTCTCTTCTCATTCTGGGACCCCTATAATGTGAATGTTGGTGTGTTTAATGTTGTCCCAGAAGTCTCTTAGGCTGTCTTCGTTTCTTTTCTTTCTTTTTTCTTTATTCTGTTCTGTGGCAGTGAATTCCACCATTCTGTCTTCCAGGTCACTTATCCGTTCTTCTACCTCAGTTATTCTGCTATGGATTCCTTCTAGTGTAGTTTTCATTTCAGTTATTGTATTATTCATCTCCATTTGTTTGTTCTTTAATTCTTGTAGATCTTTGTTAAACATATCTTGCATCTTCTCGATCTTTGCCTCCATTCTTTTTCCAAGGTCCTGGATCATCTTCAGTATCTTTATTCTGAATTCTTTTTTTGGAAGGTTCCCTATAACCACTTCATTTAGGTATTTTTCTGGGGCTTTACCTTGTTCCTTCATCTGTTACATAGCTCTCTGCCTTTTCATCTTGTCTGTCTTTCTGTGAATGCGGTTTTTGTTCCACAGTTTGCAGGACTGTAGTTCTTTTTGTTTCTGCTGTCTACTCTCTGGTCGATGAGGCTATCTCAGAGGCTTGTGACAGTTTCCTGATGGGAGGGACTGGTGGTGGGTAGAGTTTGGTGTTGCTCTGGTGGGCAGAGCTCAATAAAACTTTAATCTGCTTGTTTGCTGATGTGTGGGGTTGAGTTACCTCCTTTTTGGTTGTTTGACCTGAGGTGACCCAACACTGGAGCCTACCTGGCTCTTTGGTGGGGCTAATGGTGGACTCCAGGAGGGCTCATGCCAAAGAGTACTTCCCAGAACTTCTGTTGCCAGTGTCCTTGTCCCTGCAGTGAGCAACAGCTGCCCCCCACCTCTGCAGGAGACCCTCCAACACTAGCAGGTAAGTCTGGTTCAGTCTCCTAGGGGGTCACTGCTCCTTCCCCTAGGTCCCAATGCACACACTACTTTGTGTGTGCCTCCAAGAGTGGAGTCTGTTTCCCCCAGTCCTGTTGAAGTCCTTCAATCAAATCCTGCTAGACTTCAAAGTCTGATTCTCTAGGAATTCCCCCTCCTATTGCCAGATCCCCAGGTTGGGACATGGGGCTCAGAACCTTCACTGCAGTGGGTGGACTTCTGTGGTATAAGTTTTCTCCAGTTTGTGAGTCACCCACCCAGCAGTTATGGGATTTGATTTTATTGTGATTATGCCCCTCCTACCATCTCATTCTGGCTTCTCCTTTGTCTTTGGATGTGGGGTATTTTTTTGGTGAGTTCCAGTGTCTTCCTGTCAATGATTGTTCAGCAGTTAGTTGTGATTCCAGTGCTCTCACAAGAGAGGGTGAGCACATGTCCTTTCACTCCACCATCTTGAACCAATCTTATGTTAGTGGTACTCTTCAATACAGTCTTCTTTGAAGTTTTAAGAAACAGCTAGTGGGCTTTATTTGTTCCATACGTGTTCCCTGTCACATATGGCTTGACTTTAGGGAACAAAGCTGATTATATATTTCCAGGATAGGAAGAAGAGGGATGTTAAAAAAATGTGGCATCACATGTACTTCAGAAGAGATAGAAAGAGGTGGAGAAGTGAAATTGCTTCAGGTCCTGGTGTCATCCCAGTCCTTAGCTACCATTTCTTAGAGTCCAAAATGCATTTACAGTTGGTGATATAGGATTATCTTGCTAGCGTTTATTGAGCACTAACTATAATACAGATATGTCTTAGCACCAATTATATAAGAACTTTCGATTTTATACCAGAGGAAACCAAATTTAAGAAAGTATAGACATTGTGACAAATTTTCTAGAGCAAATAAATAGGAACCAGGATTCAGAAAATTTACCTCCTGTGTCCATACTTAAAATTATTGCCCTATGTTTTTCCTTAAATCTCACAAAGTCAATGTTTCTCTCCTATTGAACGAGGTTGTGTATTACCTTGGAATAAAAAATTTTTATTAAAACAGAAAAATTGTGAGAAGAATGAGAAAAGTGAATAAGGATGCAACCCTGGGTAATCTCAATTTTCTTGTTGTAGATGACTGGGGGATTTCCTGAAATGAGTACTAAAAGTTGTCTGAGTAATGAGGCACAGCAGGAGATGAGGAAAGTACAATCACAGTCGTGCCACCATGAATCAGTGAGATGACATTTGCAGCCATTTTTCCAGACTATATATTTGGCTTTGATTTGGAACTGTATAGGATGTTCCACTTTGGTATAAAAAGCAGAAGAAAAAAATACCTCTCATTTGATCAATGTCTCGAGCTATGTGGAAGGCCATCTTTATTTTAATGAAAGCCCATAATATGTGAAAATAGGGCAGACATGCACTGGTTATTATCAGGGCTTTTCACAAGTTCTAGTTCAGCACAATTATAGTTATAACTCTGATCACCTTATTTTAATTATGAATTTACATCTACAGCTTTTCCTTCCTTTCCTTTTCATCTTTGGAATGTCCCTTCCTAGTGCTGTCATCCTCTATTCTCTTGTTGAATCAGTCAAATGAAACAAGGTTACATCCATTTTTTGGAGTTTTCTAGTCATGAAATTATCTGAACGTTTATCAGTCTTTCCCCAACTCTCTGACTTTTTAACTGACGTGCTTAATCAGCAATGCTGACTGCTTTATGACTGACAGCTTCAAATTCTCCAAAGGAAAGACATCTCTCCATTCAACAGATACCAATGTAGCCCATGCTAACAGAGTTAATCTTTCCTATCACAGTGAATTCTTTAGGTTACTAAGCTCATAATTAAAAGTCTTCACTAATGACATGGTAATTGTTTTAATAGATTTCCAATGAAGTGTGAAGTTCCCTGCTGACATGTCAACAAAATATGAAGCATTGTGAGAAAATGATGTAAAGCTTCATAGAATTTAGTGTCAGAGTAGACCTTCAAAAGATCCAGGGTTACCTTTTCATATTAGAAAAGAGAAAACCAGCCCCAGAGAAGTGAAGTGTGCTGCTGAAGGTCATTACACTGAGTGGAAACTCTAGATGTCCTAACTCTTAGTACAGTGATTTGTTTCCATCTCACTGCTTATTAATTTTGACCTGCTTTTTATGTGTATTGTCTATGTGTGAAGAAACACTTCCCTTTATGATTTTACCTTTTATCAATGTAAGTATTTGTTTATTCTGTCAATAAAAGTGTACCTATGAAAACAATTTTTGTTCCATTAGCTGTATGGGAGGGTTGCACAGATGGCTTTGGGAATGAAAAATCTACAGAGCTGAGAATTTCTTGGTTGGGTGCCTCCAGAATAAACAACCTGAGAAGTCAATGAACGAAGAGAGTTCTGAGGAAATCTTGGAGTAATTTCATAATTAAAAGTATGGTATATGAAGTAACTAAATTTTGTTTAGGCTTGTGTAACATTAAATGTTTAAAAATATTTCCAGTTACTTAGTCTTATAACTGTGGAAGAAGATAGAATACATATGATAACTTTTCAGAGCAGAAAACTGAGAAAAATGTTAAGCAACTTATGGTGAAAAATCAAAACCTGAATTCCCCATTCTAAGGGTAAGTCATGCAAAATGACATAGGCTCCAACATTTTGCAGAAACCATTTAAAACCTGTTTTCAATGTATAATCCTTAACTAAGGAGTAAGAGAAAATTTCTTCAATGTGAAATCATATTACATTCCTTAGAAACCTAAGCAAAGATTATGAGAGTTTTCTTTTAGTTTGCTTTGTCTTAAGTTGCCGAAGAATATTGTCAATTATTGATTCACAAATGCTCCAATACATGGAATAGTTTGAGCGGTCTTTTTTTTTTTTTTTTTTTTTGCGGTATGTGGGCCTCTCACTGTTGTGGCCTCTCCCGTTGCAGAGCACAGGCTCCGGACCCGCAGGCTCAGCGGCCATGGCTCACGGGCCCAGCCGCTCCGCGGCATGTGGGATCCTCCCGGACCGGGGCACGAATCCGTGTCCCCTGCCTCGGCAGGCGGACTCGCAACCACTGTGCCACCAGGGAAGCCCAGTTTGAGTAGTCTTTATAAGCTTTTTGGAATTTCAAAAGTATAAATTCAATTTAAAAGTCATGCATTCAACTGTTTCCAAAGTAGATTAAAACATATGTTCTCAAGGAATTGAGATACTTGTCAATTTCCCACAAATATTTAACAAGTAATTTTTACCTACTCTAGGGACTAAAAGCCCCAGAGAATTAAAATTGATAAGCATGTTAGCTCTCTTAACCTAGTTTGAGATTCATTTTAGATAGGGATGATATTCTTCTTACCTATCTTCATTTAAGAAGCATTCTAAGAATGATAATTATCATTAAAAATTTTTTTCCAAAAGTAAGGCACCATTTAAATGCAAAATACTCTTATTATCACTGTGTCAGTACCCTTGCTCATGTACAGGGTAAGCAATGTTACTGCTTCCCCACATGTCTAGCATTCAATGGTGTCTCATGCTGTTAAGCTGTTAGACTGTTTCATTTTCCCACTTGATGAGGAAAAGCGATGTTAGTTTTAATTGGATTGCTGTATTTCATTACTTGGTTAATTCTCTTTATATTTCTTGTCTCATGGATTTCATCAGAAATCAGCTCTAAAATAGAGTCTATAGCAGAGATTTTTCTATAATTTGACAAAATATAATATTCACTAGTAAGCATAAAGGATCTGTTGAAGTTCTTGAATGAAAGAAAATAATTATATTATGTTTGATTGCATTACGCAACCTAATAAATTAGAATTTTTTTCCAAAAACCCAACATCTAGTGTCCTTCCTTTTTCCTCTCTGTACCCTCTTTCTATTGGTACTGATGGCCCCAAAACAGTCAAAAGCATCATGACACATTCTGGCTAGCTATCTGTGCTTGGTCTTATCTTAGTTTACCTTTCCTTGATTCTTTATCATTGGAATTACCACTTTTAACAGGTGAGTCTATTAAACGTGGATGAGGAAATAAAGAACCCGCATAGATCATTAGGTTTATAAAACAAATAGAAAATATGAAATACAATGCAAATTTTAAATAACCATGTAACATGGGTATATTGTATTAACAGGAGGTGTCACTCAAACTCAAGGATGTGGACCTTCATCCTCTATAACACTGTAACCCTTCTCAAAGAGTGTCACATGCCCTGTGATATTACAAGCATATCTCATACACAGAACACCTGAAATAGGGCTCGGCGATTACAGTTGGTTTGGGTACTTCTGCTGAATGGTCCACAACCATGTGCAGCCAGCAGTTCACAGTGGCCCAATCTGTCCCTTCCCCAAACACACACACAGAGACACAGAGGAAGCTCCTATGTATGATGTCTGACATTCATTTGTAGAGCAATGGTCTGCTCCTAGGTTTTGTTTCAGCTTAGGCATCACTGCCTGGATCTGGTGACAGACGATCAGAACATGCTAGGCTATGATAACTCTGCTCCTTCCTTTCTGGGCCCTAAGGACTTTAGTAAGCCAAGCATTGATTCTAATCAAAACCCTCTTAAGACAGATAAAGAATAAACCTCATCAATAACCATGGTTTTCATAAACTGTGAAAGATATTCATAACTTTTCACTGTTTTCCATAAACTTCTTCAAAAATAATAAAATATTGAAATTCTCAAATATCTTCTCATTAAGTTTTTTTTCTCTGATCAAAAACTCTAGCATGTACACTGAAGACGAGAAAGAGAGGAAAGTGATGGCAGTATATTGCAAAATTTGTTGCAATTCTTTGTAGTTTATCCCTGGAACCTATTTCTGCAGCCTTGGAATCTGAATCAGGTTTGTGTTCAGCTTAGTCAATAGAAATGTGGTAGCATTACTGTTGTATCAGATCTAAATCTAAGCCTGCAGAGGCTTACTGTACTTCTGCTCTCACTCCTGGCATACTGAAAAGATAGCCATGTGAAGAGCTGGCTAACCTGCTGGATTATTAGAGGTCCAGCCTGCAGCTGATCCATAGTTAAATGTAGCTTCACACGTGAGCCTCACCAAGATCAACCAATCCAGCTCAGTTCATCAGAACATCCAGCTGAGCCCATCCCCATTTTCCAAACCACAGAATAATAAACCAAAATATGGTTGTCATTGTATGGCAACAAATTTTGGGTGAGTTGATGTACAGCAAAATGTAATGGATATAATGAGTAAGTCCAACATTTCTGAAGCAGGAATGGTATAAATACTCAGGCCTCTCAAGGATTTCTAATGTAAGCAAAGCACAAGGTAAAAATTGCTCCCCCCATCATGCCAAACACATAAGAGTAAGTGATGGGTTCTTTCTTTCATAAACAATTTTTAAAAGAAATTAGCTTAAATAATATTTTAAATATAAAAAATAACAATAAACTAATTGAGAATGTATTGGCTACAAATTGATACAAATATCCCAAAGATTCCTGAGAACTTAATCAATTTAATTTCATGGAGGCATAAATTGAACAATGCTGCAAAGCAAAAATATTCACTATTGGATTGAAACTCCATAATTTTACAGTATACAACACAATACAAAATACAAGGACTTTATACCAATGTACAACAGGAAGTCTAAAAATAAAAACACTTGCAATGAGGAATCTGGCTGAGCAGACCATTATTATATAAACTAGATATTACACAAGACAACATTTTAACAACTCTGCTTACACCAATGATCTCATGGGGTATTTAATAATGACAAGTGTTCAGAGCTCAAGTTCTGTATTTCCTCTGAACAATGCTCTCTCACTGTATCTAACTTCTTGATGGGTAATAGCAGTAATTACTCGAGGCTTTTGTAGTACCCAACCATCAATGGGCAAAGTTTTCCTGCTAAAGTTAAAACCAGGAAAAATAACAATTCTCATCATTGTTTTAGTGCTTAGTTTTCATTCATTTTGATACAATTCTTCCAGAATATGTGTCTCAAATTAACAGCCAACTATAACATTTGATAGTTGGCTCAAGAGGTAGAGGAGAAAAAGAAGTCCAAGTTATTATTTTAATAAATGAAAGTGCATCAGAAAACCTTGTAAATAACCACCCATTCAGTTTATAAGTTCATAACAAAACTTTCCTGAAAAAATGACTGTTTTGTCATTAAATAAATTATTGATCAACATGATTATACTTGAATGTCAGAAATTTTAAAATTTGGAAATCATCTCTCTGTCCTAATAACAAGTAAAAATCTGAACAGACTGAAAAATCAATTCTTCTTGATTTCACAAGAGAAAGAAGGACACTGGACAGACTTACTATAAAACTACAGTACAGGATACAAAGCCCAGAGATAAACCCACGCACATATGGTCACCTTATCTTTGACAAAGGAGGCAAGAATATACAATGGAGAAAAGACAGCCTCTTCAATAAGTGGTGCTGGGAAAACTGGACAGCTCTATGTAAAAGAATGAAATTAGAACACTCCCTGACACCATACGCAAAAATAAACTCAAAATGGATTAAAGACCTAAATGTAAGGTCAGACACTATCAAACTCTTCGAGGAAAACATAGGCAGAACACTCTATGACATAAATCACAGCAAGATCCTTTTTGACCCACCTCCTAGAGAAATGGAAATAAAAACAAAAATAACCAAATGGGACCTAAGGAATCTTAAAAGCTTTTGCACAGCAAAGGAAACCATAAACAAGATGAAAGACAACCTTCAGAATGGGAGAAAATATTTGCAAGTGAAGCAACTGACAAAGGATTAATCTCCAAAATTTATAAGCAGTTCATGAAGCTCAATATCAAAAAAACAAATAGCCGAATCCAAAAATGGGCAGAAGACCTAAATAGACATTTCTCCAAAAAAGCCAGATTGCCAACAAACACATGAAAGGATGTTCAACATCACTAATAATTAGAGAAATGCAAATCAAAACTACAATGAGGTATCACTTCAAATCAGTCAGAATGGCCATCATAAAAAAATCTACAAACAACAAATTCTGCAGACGGTGTGGAGAAAAGGGAACCCTCTTGCACTTTTGGTGGGAATGTATATTGATACAGCCACTAACTACTGGGCATACACACTGAGAAAACCATAAAAACAAATACCACATGCTAACACATATATATGGAATCTAAGAAAAAGAAAAAAAAAAGTCATGAAGAGCCTAAGGGTAGGACAGGAATAAAACACAGACCTACTGGAGCATGGACTTGAGGATATGGGGAGGGGGAAGGGTAAGCAGTGACGAAGTGAGAGACTGGCATGGACATATATATATTACCAACGTAGGGTGGATAGCTAGTGGGAGGCAGCCGCATGGCACAGGGAGATCAGCTAGGTGGTTTGTGACCACCTAGAAGGGTGGGATAGGGAGGGTGGGAGGGAGGGAGACACAAGAAGAGATATGGGAACATATGTATATGTTTAACTGATTCACTTTGTTGTAAAGCAGAAGCTAACACACCATTGTAAAGCAATTATACTCCAATAAAGATGTTAAAAAATAAATTAATTAATTAATTTAAAAAAAACAAGAAATGGGCAGTGAACTAATAACTCTAATTTCCAGGAAGTCTTGGTCGGAAAAGCAGGAAATGAAAAACCTTTGCCTCTTCTCATGAAACGTAACTTGACATATTCTAGTGTCATTTAGTATGACAGAAGAACTGACAGCCTGGGAGACTCTAGTAAAATCACGCATTTAGAGCCTGTAAATATGTTAATAGCCGCATTCTCACCTACTTCAAAATTAATAATGAACAAGAAAAGTGATTGACTCCTGCACAACCAGATTATAATAGTGATCAACCATGTTTTCGGGGAAATAAACACTATCCTTCTCTACCCAGATGTCCTCCCTTCTCCTCCCACAATCAAATCCATTCCCAGATGGAAAGACTGGGAAACAATAAGATCAATTTTCCTTTTTAGCTCTAGCAAAATACCTCTTACCCTTAAGTGTAGAACGCTGACAGAGAAACGTAAAATTATTATAAATATTCCATCAGGTATTTTTTAACATTATGTGCTTTTAGCAACATTATGTCTATTGGTTTTTAAGACTAGCAGAGAACAACTTGCTGTTCAAATTTGAGGATTTACCGTCTTCAGTTAATTTAATAATTCAATTTTATTTTAACGTGTGTTATCTATTTCACATAGAAGTAGTAACATCATCAGATATAATTTTATATAAAATTATATAATGTCCATACCAAGTTAAGCTATATAATAGTACCATAATTGGGTAGGTTTTACCCCCTGTGACAGGTCATATTTGACATTACTGTTAATTACAGAACAGTGCTCATTAAGAACAACTACAAGTAGAAACAGGTAAGTTCCGACTTGGAAATATGCAAAAAAAGATGAAATGTGTCTATAGTAATGTTGACCTTTATTTTCTAGTTCCTCCTTCAAAGGCAGTAACCCTCATGTGTCTTGCTACTTTTTGTTTTCTTCGGTTGCCTTTACCCCAGTAAGTGGTTGTGCAATGCTTCAACATTGAAGGGAACAAGGGCTCAGCACAACACAGTCTTCTGTGATCAGGGATCATTTTGTCTGCAGCACAGAGATGAGTGGGAGGGGCAGAGGAATGGTTTCCATGGGGACTGGAATCAAGCCAAGGCCCAGAGCTTTGTAAATCCTGTTAAATATTTTGATTGTCATCCAAAAAACAATGAGAAGCCATGTTAGGGTTTTAAACAGAAAAGTGTCATAATGAGTTTTCCATTTAAAAGGGACATTTCTGTGTACTGTGGAATGAGTGGTTTGAAGGGGGGACCAGTTTGGATTCAAGAGGACAGATTAGGAAACAAAAGCAGTAGTGTGGATAAGAAGTAATACTGGCTTTTGAGGTTGATTTTAATGGAAAGGAAGTTAAATTTAAGAGATACTTAGGAAGTGAAAATAGTTATTCTTATAATACAAGGATCGGAGTCAGCGTAATACATTCAGAATAAATCCTAATGATTACTTTTGCATAGAATGTGTTCTTACCTGAGGTCAGGAACTCAGAGGACCTTCAGAAGAAAACAGTATGAGTTTCGTACATACCTGCTGAGTTTGAGGTGTCTGAACCTTTAAGTGCAGAATGTAGGGTGGAGGTTGAATATATGGACCTGGGGATGAGAAGTTTGAATTAATGGTGAAGGAAACATTGAAAAGTGATGCTATACAGTAAGTCCCCTACATATGAACCTTCAAGTTGTGAACTTTCAAAGATACAAACGTGCATTTGCACATCCAATCATGTAAGTTAGTTCACGTATCTGATGTACATTTTCACATGCGTGCATCCTCTAGAAGTGGTTGTGCTTTTGTGTACTTTACTGTACAGTACTGCATAGAGTACAGTAGTACAGTGTCTTTATTTCAAGCCCACAATGTCTGGAAGCAAGCATAAAAGCAGGAGTGATGTAGCAATCCAATGCTACCGTGTCATCTATAATGAGAAAAATAGAGCTACTACCCAGACATCACTGAATCATTTTTTTCCAGAGAGTAGATAGAATTGAATCCAGCGAGGAACCAGCACCTGTGCCATCAACGTCAGGCATGAGTGAAATTGCAGCTTGCCCTCCATCTCCTATTGCAGACGATCCTTCAGCTCTACCATCTCCTACCTCCTCTCCCTCCTCCATCGGTAACTCTTCTTGCCTGTTCACTTGATGCCAGCCTCTGGATGCCAGCAGTTGTAATGTACTACTGTGCTTTTCAAGGTACTGTACTATAAGATTAAAAATGTTTTATTTTTGTGTTTGTTTTTTATATATTATTTGTGTGAAGAGTATTATAAACCTATTACAGTAGAGTACTATATACCCAATTGTGTTAGTTGGGTACCTAATTTAACTTTGTTGGACTTACAAACAAATTGGACTTATGAACACAGTCTCGGAAAGGAACTCGTTTGTACATTGGTAACGTACTGTACTCAGATGCCTACCTGTGAAATGAAAATATCTCATTTTTTAACTGAGTTTGCATTCATTTCATCATTAATGAGAATGGCTTTTACAAAATATTTGCCTGTTATTTTTAATAAAAAGTACCTCTCTATATCTTGTAGTTATTTTTATTGAGTTTTTTTATTGATATGCATCAAACTAGAGGGACGATGTTTGGCATTAGATGCTTATTTGCTAAATTAACATAAATGAATTTATTATTTATTCTTTAAAACTTTACATCATATATTTATCTCTCATAATATATTTATTTTTTGAAACTTTAATTGTAATTTATGTGTACCGTGAATGTTGGATATTTGATGTAAATGTTTGTAAAGCTCTCTGGGCTTAGCACTTTAGCTAGATTTGCTCTTTCTTCAATGGTTTTGTCCTATACATGTTCATATTTGACATCTCCATGTCAATTTTAGTGTTTTGTACTCAAATTATCGGCAATTACTTCAAAAATTTCAAATTAATTAAAATAACTTTTACATAGTATTTTGTTAAAACGTTATTTTTTCTTCAGTATTGTGGTTAAATGCATCTTCCCATTCCATATGAAGTTATTTTTGTGTTTGAATGTGTGTATGTTTTGTTTCTTAAAAATCCAGCCCATTAGGGCTTCCCTGGTGGCGCAGTGGTTGAGAGTCCGCCTGCCTATGCAGGGGACACGGGTTCATGCCCCGGTCAGGAAGATCTCACATGCCGCAGAGTGGCTAGGCCCGTGAGCCATGGCCGCTGAGCCTGCGCGTCCAGAGCCTGTGCTCCGCAGCGGGAGAGGCCACAACAGTGAGAGGCCCACGTACCGAAAAAAAAAAAAAAAAAAAAAAAAAAAAAATCCAGCCCATACTTTTGTTTATTTAATTTACAGTTTTTTTTTTCAGGTTCTTCCCCTAATTTATATATTTTATACATTTATCTTCATTTCCCTGTATCCTAATTAATAAGTTAAGAGATTTACTAGTCTCTTAACTTAAATGCTTCTAACTTAAATGCTTAATGATATCATATTTAAAGCTATAAATTTTATCTGAATAGAGTTTTGGCCATTTATCATGGATTTTAATATGTAATATTTTAACTTTCTTTAATGTCTAAACTATCCAAAAATTAATTGTTTTTCCTTTCTAGTTTAAATGATATTTAGATTATTATTAAAATGTTTTCAAGTTTTTACATCTCTTATAGTTATTGATTTGTATTGATTTCTGGTTTTAATACATTTTTTGTTAGAGCAAATTATGTGTAATAATTATACTTTCTGGCATTTAAAACTTCATTTTGTTAGATAATATATGCCAGTGTCTGTAAATGTTTACATATTATTAGAATAACAGTGTCTTATATATGTTCATTTTTGTCTCATCCATCATCAGGCCTGGAACAGACTTGGAAAATAAAAGCAGCTCTTAATAACATTTCTTGGGAAAAGAAAAGAATAACCTAACCATACTCGTCATTTTCCCATTTTTACTAAAAACTGAATTTAGTAAACAGATATGAGAATGAATTGATAAACTAAATAATAACTGACAAGTGTAATTAATGTTTGATGATATTATAGCAACTTATATAGAGAGCCTGTGTAATTAACAAGTCATCTGGAAATAAATATTTGCTGGTATTCGTTCAGCATCCCTGCATTTTCTTAGTCCTATCAGCAATGTCATTGCCATAGATCCAGGTATTACTTTATGTTCAAGGCATCAAGAATGAAGATGAGAATCTCCCCCTTTAATTTATTAGGGAGGCTAAAGCTTTCCTGCCATGCCCACAATAGAGTTCCACTTAGATTTCATTGGCCAGAGTCGTGGTACATACCTATTCTTATCTTAAAATATTTTATTTTTGTGCTCTGCATTAAAATTGTCAAGGAAGAAGGGAGTTAAGAATGGGAATTTATCTAACCAATGAGCTGTGGGTTGGTATTCTTTTTAAATGTGTGCTGCATTGAACAAAATTAAACTGATATTCTACTTACATGTGTTTCTGAAGCCTATTATAACTTTGAAGAAATAAAGACAAAACTGAAGAGGAGAAACTGTGATTTCAGCACAATTTAATAAAAACTTATTTAACATCCACTATGCACTATGTGTTACAAAAATATTTATTTCTGTGTGGGCACAAAGATAGCTAAAATGAGTTTCTTAGTTCAGTTCTCCTAAATGACTATTCTTTTGCAAATTATTTTTTATGAGATATTTTTGTAATAGATGAGAATAAAATTTCTCACCCCATTTTGTCTTTATTTCTCTAAAGTGTATTAGTAAAATAGGGTTTATAATATAGTCATTTTATTTGAATAGGATGACATGTAATATTAATGAAACATAAATGCTTAACTTCATTTTAACTTGAACACTGCAAATTCATATAGCAACTTTTCTGTCTCATTGGTATTTGCAAAGTCTAGAAGAATATTTAATACTCTTTGTCACCTGATTGCTTAGTATAACATATTCATCAAACAAGCATATACTGATTAAACACCAAATAGAAAATTGAGTTGAAGAAAAGATATTAGAGTGTCTTTTAAAAAATATTTCTTGATCAAGGGCATATAAGACCTTTCCTGTTCCCTACCTTATCATTCTGGTGAGTTGCTGTAACTATGCATTCAGGGATCCACCCAAGAATAGTGAATTAATTATGTCTTGTATGATTGTGTATGTGTGTGTAATCATAGTTTTATTTGATTCATTCACGAAGCATTAATTGAATATCTTTCAATCTTTAGAAATTATCTAGGATTCAAAGATAATAAGCCATTGGCACTCTTCCCAGGGTCTGACAATTTCTAGAAAACTTAGAGCTTAAAACCAAGGGACTAATTTGATAAATATAATCCCAGTTGATTATTTGATCTTATTTAACAAGTGTCTAAAGTGCATTACTCAGTAATTTAATGAACTGAAGGCCGTTTTGTATATTCTGAAAAGAGATATATTTACAGGGAGTACAAAGGATCTAGTGATTTAATTTTATTCTTTTAGCCTTTCCATTTTTTTTTCATATATTTAGGGTGTATGAAAAATCACAGAGAAGATTTAAGTAATATGGTTTCTTCTTTTTCCTTAGGTGTATGTTTTTAAGATCAAAGGAGGTATCAGTAATGTTATTAAATTACAAGTTCTTATTTATCAAAATCCTTTATGTCCCTTTAAATCATATTCTAGACTAACCAGTCACGCACTTTGTGTTATGAAGCCTATTTGTGTCACTGACCATAATTGCTGGTATTGCTGAATTTGCAAAAGTTGAATGGGGTAAAAACAGTTATCTGGAGTTACTTGGTGTCATCGGTGGATTTCTGCTTTTTTTTAAGAAAAGAAAATCTATTTAGTAAATCCAAAATAACTTTTCTTTCTTTTTATTATGAAAGATAAAAGGCTGCAAGTATGCTAAACAATATTTGACAGGCTGGGATTTGAAGATTTTCCTCAAAGGGGTCACCAAATATTGATTTTCACATCATTTCAATTAGCAACATAAAGAGAACAAGGCACGTCTTCTAATTATCTCCACACATTCTGGTCCTAAAACCATGCATCCCATTCTTCTATTCAAGACATTTTGGGATAACACATGATTTATTTCCAACAGAAATAACTGTTCAAATAAATGTGTTTAAGCTGATGTGTTCATTTAAATTAAAAAATGGTTTCCAGCTGATAAAGGTGATTGTTCTAGCTGATTTGAGTGATTGTTCTCATGTAAGCAATTAGAAGACCACAGAGAAAAGCCCATAAAGTCTGACTTCTAATCACAACCTGACTGAGGGCATGCTCAAATGTGACAGTCTTTGATGGAGGCAACCTGGAGAGAGAGCCTGCAAAAATAAACCTCAAAAGAAAATAGCAATAGTGGAATTTAGAAACTCCCTTCTCTCTCTCTCTCTCTCTCTCTCTCTCTCTCTCTCTCACACACACACACACACACACACACACACGCGCAAAGGCAAGGAGCAAGGGACACTGACTAGAACAGGGAACATGAATTAGATCTTGCATAGACCCCTAGTCTCTTGGTCTTATTTCTACATGTAGAGTTCCATGTTCTCTATATCTCCTCTCCTTCCTTACTTTTCTATATCCACAAAAGCCTTTCTGACTTTATCATGGAAGAGGTAAATGAGCTGTGGACATTTAAGAAAACATGTTTTTTTCCCCAAAATTTCATTTATCACAGTCCATTGCATTAATGAAAATTGGTTCTACTAGGTAGAATTTTATGTCTGTTCTTTATTTGATTTTACTTTGAGGTTGATATTTCACAAGTTATAACCTGATAGATTATAAAGGAAAGAGGTAATAGGTGTTTCCCAGTATATCATTTGTGATTTGAATTTCTGAGAAATTTCCCTCTACATATGTGAAATTATTCATTCCATTTTGCAGAAGAAGAAAATACTGCCTTGTATTCTCAATTATATTATAAATAGCTTATACTTTTGGGTATCCACTATGTGTTTCCATTGTTGTTGTTCTCCTTACATGGTGTCTCTCTATATTTTTTAATGAGATAATAATTTCCATTCTTCAGTAGATACTGATATTTCCCATATTGAATTTAATGAAGGAAAAACCCCATATCAAGAATTAGAAAAGGTGAAAAAAAATAAAGGAGCCAGAGAAATAGAATTCTACATTTCAGATATTGTATTTTTATTAAAAATTAATGTAAAAATCTTCATTTCTTAAAATATTAATCAGCATAACTGTGATTATCATTGATGTGATTGCCTTTTTATATGAATTTTAATGTTTAAAAATGACTGAAATAAAGATGTTTATAAGAATGCAACCAACTTGCTAAGTAGAGAAAAGTGTTATTTGAGGGGTAGGTTGTGACTGCCCTTCTATAATGCAGTTAGAATCATTGTTTAAAAACACACATTCTGTATATGGCTGATTCACTTTGTTGTACAACAGAAACTAACACAGTATTATGAAGCAATTATACTCCAGTAAAGATCTATTTAAAAAAATAAAAAAGAAAAAGAAAGAAGCAGAGAGTCTATGGGGCTGCTAAGGGAAAAAGGGACAGACTTGTTCTGGATGGTTCCCAAGTTCCAGGGCACATGTATTCTTAGAATCAAATCCCTTTTTCTTGAGATAAGTAACTCGTGTGGATTTCTTTAAAGGGACCTGATGCAAACAGCTGTGTTTCTAATTGCTACCATTTTTTTTTAGTTAGGAAAGCAAAGCATTTATTTTAAAACAATCCAGCTTATATACGGGGGGAAAAATGGTTTAGAAGCAGGGGTGGATCTAGGTTTGGTGAGGCCTGAAGCTTATACAGATTAGGTGGCCATCTTTAAAAAAAAGAATCCCAAATTACCCATAAAAAATAGGTACAGGACCCTAGAATGGGCCTGTGCACATGAGGGGCTATAAAGCCAAGCTTCATTAACGTCACAGTATAGAAGTGAGAACCTGATCCTCACGGGCAATGTGACCTTAGATACTTCTTTCTCCAACAATAACCATGTTTAATTTAAGTAAAAAGTGCCCACAAAGACATTATACTACCCTCATGCTTTACTTGAATGTTGTCAAGCTGTAGCTTAGCTAATGAACCATTCGTGGGCATGACCAGCATTTGTTATAGGATGAAATAGAAAAGAATAGAGGAGAAAACTGGGTGTATAACCTAATAGATGGGTAACTGTTCTATTGTGAGACATTTGTTTCAGTTTTACAAATAGATATGTCAGTGGGTCCCATACTGTTTGGTTTCAGGATCTCTTCATACCCTTAAAATATAGAGAAGGCATCAAAAAGTTGTTGTTTATGTGGGATATTTCTATTGACATTTACTGTATTGGAAATTAAAACTGATAATTCAAAATTAAAAAAAAAAACCCACACATTCTAAAGTTGGTTACATGTGTACTGCATTCAAGATACTTGACAAAAGTGCTATTTCATGGAGTGGATGGGACAACTATTTTATAATACATTTAGACAAGTGTTTAAAAACATCTGTAAAAATCACTATAATAAAAGTACAACATATCTGCTAAAAAAAGAATTGACAAAGATGAAAGACTACTGCTGAAACATTAAATATGTAATTAAACAGAATTTACTTTCAGCCCATCACATAACTTATATTACTAGAATGAAAGTTAGTTATCCAAAGAAGACATACAGATGGCCAAAAAACACATGAAAAGCTGCTCAACATCACTAATTATTAGAGAAATGCAAATCAAAACTACAATGAGGTATCACCTCACACCAGTTAGAATGGACATCATAAGAAAATCAACAAACAACAAATACTGGAGAGGGTGTGGAGAAAAGGGAACCCTCTTGCACCGTTGGTGGGAATGTAAATTGATACAGTACAGCCACTATGGAGAACAATATGGAGGTTCCTTAAAAAACTAAAAATAGAATTACCATATAACACAACAATCCCACTACTGGGCATATACACAGAGAAAACCATAATTCAAAAAGGCACATGCACCCCAATATTCATTGCCGCACTATTTACAATAGCCAGGTCATGGAAGCAACTTAAATGCCCACTGACAGACAAATGGATAAAGAAGATGAAGTACATATATACAATGGAATATTATTCAGCCATATAAAGGAATGAAATTGGGTCATTTTTAGAGATGTGGATCGATCTAGAGACTGTCATACAGAGTGAAGTAAGTCAGAAAGAGAAAAACAAATATCATATATTACCACATATATATGGAACTTAGAAAATTGGTACAGATGAACCAGTTTGCAGGGCAGAAATAGAGACACAGATGTAGAGAGCAAACATATGGAGGTTCCTTAAAAAACTAAAAATAGAATTACCATATAACACAACAATCCCACTACTGGGCATATACACAGAGAAAACCATAATTCAAAAAGGCACATGCACCCCAATATTCATTGCCGCACTATTTACAATAGCCAGGTCATGGAAGCAACTTAAATGCCCACTGACAGACAAATGGATAAAGAAGATGAAGTACATATATACAATGGAATATTATTCAGCCATATAAAGGAATGAAATTGGGTCATTTTTAGAGATGTGGATCGATCTAGAGACTGTCATACAGAGTGAAGTAAGTCAGAAAGAGAAAAACAAATATCATATATTACCACATATATATGGAACTTAGAAAATTGGTACAGATGAACCAGTTTGCAGGGCAGAAATAGAGACACAGATGTAGAGAGCAAACATATGGACACCAAGGGGGGAAAGTGGCGGGGAGAGTGGTGGTTGGACGAATTGGGAGATTGGGATTGACACATATACACTAATATGTATAAAATAGATAACTAATAAGAGCCTGCTGTATAAAAAATATATAAAATAACATTGAAAAATTCGAAAGAAAGAAAGAAAGAAAAAAGAAAGTAAGTAAGTTATTTATCATCAATATCACTTTGAAATTGGACTTTCATCTGATTAAAAACCAGTTATTAAGAGGTGGAAGGCAATTGTGATCAAATTTTGCTATGTCTCTTGTGTTAGGAAAATCATTTAAGTAATTCTATAAATTTTGTTTCTTTCATTTCTATGCCAGATTTTAGAATCCAAAAAAGGACATTAAAAATAGAATGAGGAGAACTTCATATTTTCCAAAAATAATATTCAGATTAAAATATCAGAATATATATATATATATATAAAATTGTCAGAATATAACATATATCTTGAAATTTCAAAAATGGCTGAAACTATAATAAGCCATCAAAGCCAGGAGGTAAAATGTTCTCACAAATGTTAAAAGAGAGCACCTTCAGCATTTTTGGAAGGCACATTATGTCTGGGCATATAAGAAACCATCAAAGTGAATAGGAGCCACATGTGTCAGCTTAAATTAGTTGGCCATGCCACTTTTTGGAGTTGTTGCTCATCACAAATTGACATTTTCCATCATATGCAACTGACAGAAAAAAGCAGAAATGACCTCAATATGTTGGTTTGTAGAAGCACAGACCATAAAAAATTCCAGCTGGTGCTGATTTGAACCAATGAATGCAATAGGGATAAGGGCTTCTACTTCAACTTTAATGTAATTCTTTGGCCTTATGCAGAAAACACAGTTGTAAAGTTTTTAACAAAAGCTAGAGTGAGAAATATGGATACAGAAAGGTGATGTTTCCAAGAAAGTCACATTCCAAATAAAACCTTGCTTAGCAGTCACCATGCAGTATGCACTCACTTCTAGGTACTGCCATGTGGATATTTGGTGTGTGCTTTCAAATGGGGGATTTTATAATTGAAAATATCAAAACTAACAGCACTCATTTAAGAAGGGCAAAGAAAGCAAATGGTTACCTCACTATTATGAAGATCTACAATTTGTCCCTGATTATTCCAGTGGAGTAAACACATATTTCAGAAAATGTCTTAAAGGTATCTTGCTCATCAGAAATAAATCAAAAAGAAATAAAGGAAACAATAACAAAAATCAATAAAACTAAAAGCTGGTTCTTTGAGAAGATAAACAAAATTGATAAACCGTTAGCCAGACTCATCAAGAAAAAAAGGGAGAAGACTCAAATCAACAGGATTAGAAGAGAAAAAGGAGAAGTAACAACTGACACTACAGCAATACAAAGGATCATACGAGATTACTACAAGCAACTCTATGCCAATAAAATGGACAACCTGGAAGAAATGGACAAATTCTTAGAAAAGCACAACCTTCTGAGACTGAACCAGGAAGATATAGAAAATATAAACAGACCAATCACAAGCACTGAAATTGAAACTGTGATTAAAAGTCTTCCAATAAACAAAAGCCAAGGACCAGAAGGCTTAACAGGCAAATTCTACCAAACACTTAGAGAAGAGCTTACAACTCTCCTTCTCAAACTCTTCCAAAATATAGCAGAGAGAGGAACACACCCAAACTCATTCTACGAGGCCACCATCACTCTGATACTGAAACCAGACAGAGATGTTACAAAGAAAGAAAACTACAGGCCAATATCACTGATGAACATTGATGCAAAAATCCTCAACAAAATACTAGCAAACAGAGTCCAGCAGCACCCTAAAAGGATTATACACTACGATCAAGGCGGTTTTATTCCAGGAATGCAAGGATACTTCAATATATACAAATCAATAAACGTGATACACCATATTAACAGATTGATGGAGAAAAAAACATATGATCATCTCAAAAGATTCAGACAAAGCTTTTGACAAAAATACAACACCACTTCATGATAAAAACCCTCCAGAAAGTAGACATAGAGGGAACTTTCCTCAACATAATAAAGGCCAAATATGACAAACCCACAGCCAACATTTTCCTCAATGGTGAAAAACTGAAACCATTCTCACTAAGATCACGAACAAGACAAGGTTGCCCACTCTCACCACTGTTATTCAATATAGTTCTGGAAGTTTTAGCCGCAGCAATCAGAGAAGAAAAAGAAATAAAAGGAATCCAATTTGCAAAAGAAGAAGTAAAGTTGTCACTGATTGCAGATGACATGATACTATACATAGAGAATCCTAAAGATGCTGCAAGAAAACTACTAGAGCTAATCAATGAATTTGGTGAAGTAGCAGGATACAACATTAATGCACAGAAATCCGTTGCATTCCTATACACTAATGATGAAAAATCTGAAAGTGAAATTATGAAAACACTGACATTTACCATTTCAACAAAAATCATGAAATATCTAGGAATAAACCTACCTGAGGAGACAAAAGACCTGTATGCAGAAAATTATGACACTGATGAAAGAAATCAAAGATAATATAAATAGATGGAGAGATATACCATGTTCTTGGATTGGAAGAATCAACATTGTGAAAATGACTCCACTACCCAAAGCAATCTACAGATTAAATGCAAACCCTATGAAACTCCCACCGGCATTTTTCACAGAACTAGAACAAAAATTTCACAATTTGTATGGAAACACAAAAGACCCTGAAAAGTCAAAGCAATGTTGAGAAAGAAAAATGGAGCTGGAGGAATCAGGCTCCCTGACTTCAGACTATACTACAAATCTACAATAATGAAGACAGTATGGTACTGGTACAGAAACAGAAATATAGATCAATGGAACAGGATAGAAAACCCAGAGATAAACCCACACACATATGGTTACCTTATATTTGGTAAAGGAGGCAAGAATATACAGTGGAGAAAAGACAGCCTCTTCAATAAGTGGTGCTGGGAAAACTGGACTGCTACATGTAAAAGAATGAAATTAAAACACTCCCTAACACCATACACAAAAATAAACTCAAAATGGATTAAATACCTAAATGTAAGGTCTGACACCATCTAACTCTTAGAGGAAAACATAGGCAGAACACTCTATGACATGTCACAGCAAGGTCCTTTTTGACCCACCTCCTAGAGAAATGGAAATAAAAACAAAAATAAACAAATGGGACCTAATGAAACTTAAAAGCTTTTGTACTGCAAAGGAAACCATAAACAAGACGAAAAGACACACCTCATAATGGGAGAAAATATTTGCAAATGAAGCAACTGACAAAGGATTAGTCTCCAAAATTTACAAGCAACTCATGCAGCTCAATATCAAAAATACAAACAACCCAATCCAAAAATGGGCAGAAGACTTAAATAGACATTTCTCCAAAGAAGATATACAGATTGCCAACAAACACATGAAAGAATGCCCGACATCATTAATCATTTGAGAAATGCAAATCAAAACTACAATGAGGTATCATCTCACTCTGGTCAGAATGGCCATCATCAAAAAATCTAGAAACAATAAATGCTGGAGATGGTGTGGAGAAAGCGAATCCTCTTGCTCTGCTGGTGGGAATGTAAATTGATACAGCCACTATGGAGAACAGTATGGAGTTTCCTTAAAAAACTAAAAATAGAACTACCATACGACTCAGCAATCCCACTACTGGGCATATACCCTGAGAAAACCATAATTCAAAAAGAGTCATGTACCAAAATGTTCATTGCAGCTCTATTTACAATAGCAAGGACATGGAAGCAACTTAACTGTCCATCAACAGATGAATGGATAAAGAAGATGTGGCACATATATACAATGGAATATTACTCAGCCATAAAAAGAAATGAAACTGAGTTATTTGTAATGAGGTGGATAGACCTGGAGTCTGTCATACAGAGTGAAGTAAGTCAGAAGGAGAAAAACAAATACCGTATGCTAACACATATATATGGAATCTAAGAAAAAAAATGTCATGAAGAGATTAGTGGTAGGATGGGAATAAAACACAGACCTACTAGAGCATGGACTTGAGGACGTGGGGAGGGGGAAGGGTAAGCTGTGACGAAGTGAGAGAGTGGCAGGGACATATATGCACTACCAAATGTAAATTAGATAGCTAGTGGGAAGCTGCCGCATAGCACAGGGAGATCACCTCTGTGCTTTGTGACCATGAGAGGGGTGGGATAGGGAGGGTGGGAGGGAGGGAGACGCAAGAGGGAAGGGATATGGGAACATATGTATATGTATAACTGATTCACTTTGTTGTAAAGGAGAAACTAACACACTATTGTAAAACAGTTATACTCCAATAAAGATGTTAAAAAAGAAAAAAAAAGAGTCATGTACCAAAATATTTATTGCAGCTCTATTTACGATAGCCAGGACATGGAAGCAACCTAAGTGTCCATCAACAGACGAATGGATAGAGAAGATGTGGCACATATATACAATGGAGTATTACTCAGCCATAAAACAGAATGAAAATGAGTTATTGTAGTAAGGTGGATGGTCCCAGAGCCTGTCATTCAGAATGAAGTAAGTCTGAAGAGAAAAACATATACCGTATGCTAACACATATATATGAAATCTAAAAAAAAAAAAAAAAAAAAAAAATTGGCCACGAAGAACCTAGGGTCAAGACGGGAATAAAGATGCAGACCTACTAGACAATGGAGTTGAGGATATGAGGAGGGGGAAGGGTAAGATGGGTCAAAGTGAGAGAGTGGCTTTGACATATATACACTGCCAAACGTAAAATAGATAGCTAGTGGGAAGCAGCCGCATAGCACAGGGAGATCAGCTCGGTGCTTTGTGACCAACTAGAGGGTTGGGATAGGGAGGGCGGGAGGGAGGGAGATGCAAGAGGGAAGAGATATGGGGACATATGTATATGTATAACTGATTCACTTTGTTATAAAGCAGAAACTAACACACAATTGTAAAGAAATTATACTCCAATAAAGATGTTAAAGAAATAAAAAAATCAAGTCCATGACCTCAGTAATCGATTCTCATCTTCTCCAGTATCTTCATAAATGCCTGTGAATGGAACTTGTCTCTGTTTAAGTCATAAGCTCACTCCTGAAACAATCCCTGTATTCAGGGAGATAGCATCCTCCAGGGCCTGCCAGTCACTTCAGTGGCTGACCCAGCGGGAACTAGTAGGCAGTTTATCACATCCCTCCAAAAAAGAAGTTCATGGAAACAAAATAAGGAGGAAAGATGACCACTCCTCAGTCTTTGCTTAAAAAAATTTACCACTATTTGATTTTTCATAAAACAAGAATTTTTATTATTTGAAGCATTTTAAAAGCAGCATAGGAAAATAGAACTTTCTAAAACATTTATTTTACCAGTTTGTCTATGACTATTTCCCTTTTCAAAATGTGCATACATGTCTCCTTTGTGGAATTGTCTTCTCTCATGTTATATACTCTTCCCTAAACCTCTGAAAAATCTAGACAGTAATGTCACTAAATCCAATAGTTATAGATTGAGTGTATAAGTATACAAGTTTAAGTTTTCCATATAAACAATAAATATCCTTGTAAACATAGGAATACAGAAGCACAAACATTCAAAATACACTTCTGCCTATCTGAAAGGATTTAAAACGAGTATACATAGCTAATATTCTGTTTAGCTGTAACCTCATGAGATTTTGGAGGTCTCATACATAAAACTCCTGTGTTTTCCTCCAAAACTCAGAACTAAGAGACAAAAGATTCAGAAAATTAAAATACAGCCTCTATTACTGATAAGGTGACTTGGTAATAAGAGTTAGATTATAGGCAAATGGGCCTAAGTTAGATGCACTTAATTCCCTGGTCACAGGACTGTTGGTCAACTGCAGACCTTTAATGGCAGAAACAGAACCTGCTCTGACCATTTTGGTGAAAGCAGGAGTGAACATGATGTCTCCACAATCAAACACACTCATGACCAATGACCAGTTCCTTCTCCCAAACTTGCCAATGGCCGGTTCATCCTCCAAGTCATATCTCCTTTTCTGAAGAGAAATAGTCAGGAATATTTTTCTAGTGCAGATCCTATGATACAGAAATGTGATGCCAATAGAAAGTAGGCTCCCTCTAAATATTACCATTTATAAAGTCGATGAATTATAAACTTGAAAGGTCTATAATTGCCATGTAGTTCAAAACTCTCATAGGTAGCTTAGAAGTCTGAAGCCCAGAGAAGTTCAGGGGTGAAGTTTGAGATAACAAAGCTAATAAGGGACTTGAACTAAGATTTGAGTTTTTCCTCATGCCTTTGAATCATATATTTATTTAGTAAATAATTATATATGTTAGGAAATGAAATTGAACTCCATAGATTCAGTTTGATCAAGGCAGACAGTGCCTTGACTTCACAAACCTTATAGTCCAGAGGAAGATACAGTAAAGCAAATAGGCAATTAATTTTTTTTAATGTTGTTGTGATCAAGAAAGTGTATTATAATTTAAAAACACAAAACTGGTTCCAGGAAAGACTTATGAAACACTTTATCTCAACCAAGGATGAATTGAGTATGTGAAGCAACGTGTGGATGGGATTTGGGGTTGTGGACAGTGCAACAGAGAAGGCACCCATACGAAGACTGGAATAAAGTTTGTCTATAATAAAGACAGGAAGTAGATAATATGGGACAAGAAGCTGGAGAAGTAAAAATATGCTTATCACTCATTAACTGTCAAGCTTGTCAGATTGTCTCTCTAGAGAACTTTTATTGGAAACATGAAATAAGAATATCAATCGGGACATAGGAGCACAATCTGGAAATTCATGGAATTCAATCAAGTGCACAGAAGCAAAAGATATGTTGATAAAGAAAAAACATTCATAGGGGAATGATGAAGTTTTTTATCAGTAAAACAGTTGGATATCAAGACAATAAGAGAAGGAAAGAGTGAGTGAAAGAGATAAAGAGAGAGAGATCAAAAGATAAATTAATATGCATTTATACACCCACATATACACTCTGATAAATGGCACTAACAGTTTTAAAGAAGAGTTCTGACATTAATATTTCTTTGAAATATTTATTTTCTGTATGGCCACAACTGACAATAAATTCCAAACATGATTTCTTGGGAGAAGCTGTCATTTTTCTTTTTATTTGAATGGGAGGTCAATCTTTCAATATTTTATTGTTTAATAATCAAGCAGGTACATGTAGACTCACTTTGATTAATGGGTTTTAACAACACAATAATTATGTTGTCTAACTTGAAATTTTATTCCATCTTTCAGCCAGGTATTATGGTTCACACTTCTGAAATAGAATTTGAAGGTCAGAATAGGTTACACAAAGGACAGTGAGAAATAGATTTATATTTCCTTCCTTCCTGAATTTGACTTCAGTTCTGATTAATGGTAACTAAAGCTAAATTCTAAAGGTTGCAAGGTGGCATATGATTCCTAATCCTTAGCCTGGGACACAGGGTCCTTTATGATCTGAATAAAGCTCATATTTCCAATCTCATCTTTTATATTTACAGAATGCAGTAGAACGCCTGAACTCACAGGGCCTTTGGCCTCCTATTCAGCATAGTTCCTCCTGCTTCTCCTACCTACCTCAGACCCAGTTCAGCGGCCATATTCTCTTAAAATGATCCCTAACAACTCTAGGCAGTTTGCTATTACTTCCTTTCTGTTCCCACAGCACACAACAAATAAACCCTTTAATCATTCTTAATACTCATACCATCTGGTTACTTGAAAACTACACATATTAGATAAAGCTCATTAAGGATGCATAGTTTGGTCCATATTCATATTTTCAGCAATCCAACTTGGAGTGTTTAGGAAATTATTATCATATAGCAGGGGGTTGATTCCTGCAGATCCAATAAATGAATGAATGAATGAATGAATGAAACAAATATGCAGTGAGAGTTAAAAGTGTCAGATTGCAAGCTGAAGGATGTGAGGTGATGGTCACAGATTGGAATTTCTGCCTGTATATGTCATATGTAGCATTATAGTCCTGGAGACTTGTGGCTCACAGAAAGCTGAGTTGAAGGTAATCAGAGTGGAAGAGGTAAATTATTTGTGAGGTTAAGATGTCTTTATGGATATTTTACTCCCATTACATGATAACAGGAATTGTAAAATTGAGGAATACGGTGAACCACATTTTATTTTCCTCTCATTAATTATACAGAAAAGAAAGAAAATAATTTAGGAAAGTCAAGGTCAAAATTAGGAAAAAATAGCTTTAGATTTCCTCACTTAAAGAAGTGCCTTCTTTCAAAGAATAGGACCCTAAGTAGATGTTTATCTTTCCTGCAGCTTGCAATCTCCCACAGGTGGCTAATCAATACCCCGGTACAGAATCCCTTTATGGAGCTTACACAGGAACACAGTTTAGCTTAAGATCCAACAGACATTTTGGAACCCTGCTAGGGATTTAATATCAGAGGCTTTGTATCCATTTTTTCCTTGTAATATAAAAATTACTGAAGTCTACAAATGGGCAGATAAAGCTAAAATATTAAATCTTTCTCACATCCTGTGCCGTAAACATGCTTCCTTGCATTTTTGTCTGAAAAGAACAGATGCTCTAGGAGGGCAGGGTCAATATAAAACCATAACTTATGAACTAGTCTACCTGAAATTTGTATCACGAATATTACTTGTAACACAGTTAACACAGGCCTTTCTGCCTCTGCCTAAGAGGCAGTGTGGTTTTGGTGTTCTAATGAATATCCCTGCAAGGCTTTAGCTGTAACATTATCAACCAGGAAGAATAATCCTAAATAATTAACTCAAGTTTTTTTGAAGAATATATGAATTAAACTTTCCCTGTTATAAAATATATACAGTTTCATTCTAAAGAGTCTTGGAAATACACACATTCCTGCCATCTTGAAAGATTATTTCAATATTCCTGAAGGTATATTAAGCCTCAAAATTTGTCCATCTCTTTTAATGCTTCCCATCACCTTGGCTCCATTGAGTTAACAATCTAACTCCAGCTATTTTGTTACACCCATATAAACTGCAGTTGTTGATCACATGTATATAAAATATTTTTAAACCATTTTTATTGAAGTGTAGTTAATTTACAATGTTGCATTAGTTTCAGATATACAGCAAAGTGATTCAGATAGATAGATAGATATCTACCTATATATCTATCTATTTATCATCTGTCTATCTATCTATCTATCTATCTATCTATCTATCTATCTATCTATTCTTTTTCAGATTCTTTTTCATTATAGGTTATTACAAGATATTGAGTGTAGTTCCCTGTGCTATATGGTGGGTCTTTGTTGTTTATCTATTTTATACATAGTAGTGTGTAGAGGTCAATCCCAAACTCTTAATTTATCTCCCCCCACCCCACTATCCCCTTTGGTAACCTTGTTTGTTTTCTATGTCTGTGAGTCTCTTTCTGTTTTGTAAATAAGTTCATTTGTATCATTTTTTTTAGATTACACATAGAAGTGATATCATATGATATTTGTCTTTATCTATCTTACTTCACTTAGTGTGAAAATTTCTAGGTCTATCCACAGTGCTGCAAATGGCATTATTTTGTTCTTTTTAGGCTGAGTAATATTTCATTGTGTATATATAATAGTTAATACCATTCTTGTCATGTAGCAAGTATGAAACAAATTGTAAATGTAGTTACAAATTGTACATTCATGTACTTAACTTTGTTCCTTAGTAACAATTAAAGAAGGAGAATATTGAGATTATTTTTCAATTAAAAAAACTTGGAATAAGTTTTAATTATTACATTAATAATTACTTCCTCTCTTGGGGTATGTTTTTGGGTTCACCTTGCTTGTTTCTCTTCTCCCTTGGAAAACAATTTTGTTCCGACTGTCTAATGTCTGCAAACAATTGTTTCATAGTTTATCCAATTACATTGTTGCCCACAGTGCTAGGGCTAATTTAGTTCTGGTTTTGCCGTTCCAGCTAGAATCAGAAATTCCCCTTCTCATGTTTTCTCCTCTGCTAGGAATTTCTTTACTCCCTCTTCTCTTTGACTATCTCTTGCTGTCTCTTTACACAAAGTGTAAGCTACAGTATAGACTCCTGTATGAAACTTTGAGAACTATCCCAGTGAGATAGTTGATTTATCCTCAGGTGTCCTCAGTATTTTATTCACAGGTCTATACATATTATATTCCAAAATTATCAATTTAACACTCTCTATTCCCCATTACACTGTGAGGATGAGCCCTCTAAGAACAAGGACCGTGACTTGTCTACCTTTCCCAGTATCCCAGCTCCTGGTAAACACTAAGGGTGATAATACATGGAGGAAGGGACTGAATTCCCTCACTCCTCAAACATTCTAGGTCATTCCTCTGCCTTGACATGTTTTCACCCATCTTCAGGGATCAATAAGAAATAAATCCAAGCAGCTAACCCCCAAAACTAATGTCTTATGTGTTACACTAGTTTTTAAAAGGAAACACATTACTAATTGCATTCTACAGATAATAACATAAAATATATAAGTATATATGTATGTGTATATCTCTATCTATCTATCATCTATCTATTTATCTATGAGAGAGAGAGAGAAACAATTTAACAGTCAGCCAGTTCTTTTCTAAGATGGCTTTATATTTAGTTTATATACAGGTCACCTGCAGATCTGTAAATGTGCCACATTCTCTACTGTTTACATGTCTTTTTGTCTCCCTTTTATTTTTTAAATTAATTTTTATTGGAGTACAGTTGATTTACAGTGTTGTTTTAGTTTCTGTTGTACAACAAAGTGAACATATACAATATACCTATATCCACTTTTTTTAGATTCTATTCCTATATAGGTCATTACAGAGTATTGATTAGAGTTCCCTGTGCTATAAGTAGGTTCTTATTAGTAATGTTTTATGTATAGTAGTATTTATATGTCAATCCAAATCTCCCAATTTATCCCTCCCTTCCCCTTTTCCCTCTTGGTAACCATAAGTTTGTTTTCTACATTGGTGACTCTATTTCTGTTCTGTAAATAGGTTCATTTGTACCATTTTTTTAGATTCCACATGTAAGCGATATCATATGATATTTGTCTTTCTCTTCCTGACTTACTTCACTCAGTATGACAATCTCTAGGTCTATCCATGTTGCTGCAAATGGCATTATTTCATTCTTTTTTTATGGCTGAGTAATATTCCATTGTATATATGTACCACATCTTCTTTATCCATTCCTCCTTCAATGGAGGTGGTTGCTTTAGGTTGCTTCCATGTCCTGACTATTCTAAATAGTGCTGCAATGAACATTGGTTTACATATATCTCTTCAACTTATGGTTTTCTCTGGATATATGTCCAGGAGTGGAATTGCTGGATCATATGGTAGCTCTGTTTTTAGTTTTTTAAGGAACCTCCATACTGTTCTCCACAGTGGCTGTACCAGTTTACATTCCCACCAACAGCATAGGAGGGTTGCCTTTTCTCCCCACCTTCTCCAGCATTTATTGTTTGCAGATTTTTTGATGATGGCCATTCCGACCAGTGTGAGATGATATCTCATTGTAGTTTTGATTTGTGTTTCTCTAATAATTAGTGATGTTGAGCATCTTTTCTTGTGCCTCTTATCTCCTTTTTAGATTCAACACAGGTGCCATTTCACTTGGAAACCATCAGACACGCACACATACATACACACTCCCATCACCCCCACCCCCACCACTAGTACATCTGCTCTCAGAGAATTCCTTCTAAGTTTATATTTTATACTTACTGTGATGCATTATATTTGCTATTTTACTTCCTTGTCTTTACCACTGGTCTTTGAACTCCATGGGGAAAGAAATGTGTCTTGCTGATGCTTTGATTTCCAGGCACTGTCATATTGCCTGACATACGGCAGGCAAACAACAACAAAATGTTTGGTCAATAAGTAATTTTTATTAATTTAACATATTTCTTTATGACATTTTTCTTCCTAGTATTTACAATTGCCCCTCCTTTCTCTCCCCCTTCCATGTCAGTTTTCCAAGGGTTCTGAATTTTATTTAGGAATTCACTGCTATACAATGTTAAAATTATTCCAAGAATTCTTAACCACTTTTCTTTTTCTTTTCCCCTTCAGTCTTAATATTCATATGTATTACATGTGACTCAAGATTATGTTTTTGAAATATAATTTCCTATTACCCCAACTGTCCTTTTTCTATTAAATCAGCTAAGCCATTCTACGCTAGTTTGCCTCAGTGAAAATATGCCATAGAATAGAGCATAGAAAATGGGAGGCTTTCCTGGATTTTAATTTTTTAAATCCTATTCACCTAAAGGAATGTAAAGGAGTCAGAGCACAGACAAAATATTTATCAGGATACAAAATGAATAAAAACAATACTTTCTTCCCCACTCTGCTCTAAGACTAGAAAAGACCTTTATAGGCCTGAAAAAGCAACGGAATTCAGTGGGAAAGGAAAAAGAAACGGGACCCAGGAAAGAGGGGTCTTCTCCTTATAATATTGGGGAATTTTAGAGTTAAAGACAATTTTACACGACTGTCTTGTTGGAACCAGAAGGTAAAGGGGTGGCAACGCTCCAACAGAGAATTGCTTGCATGGTGTATATCGGCTGAGCCTTAAACAGTATTTTGTTAGCCTGGCATGGGAAGCAAAATTATTCCAATATAGCCAGTTGGGGCTAGATAGTGATTGAGGTACCCACAAAACCTGGAAGAGCTAAAAAGATGGGAATTGAAAGTGTCGCCACAGCATTTTGTATGGATCAATGCCCAGTGACTAGAGACAATTATAAATATCTTGGTGGAAATGTTATAGTGTGTATATTTGACTAAGAAAACAAGTTTTACTTCTCCCCCCTTATTGATTCCATGACACAGTCTACGTACCCAGAACTAAAGCTAAAAGATTGACTCCAAATTAAAAATTTGTTTCCACAGTGGCAGTATAATGATTAAAAATGAGTTTTGAAGTAAGGTTTATACTCACCACATATGTTAATTTTTCTTTGCAACTTAATGAAATGAGGGATTAGGAAGAAAGAACACTTAAGCATTGTTTCATGTCAGCATAAATACATAAAACCACAGTTTTCAGAACAAAGATAAAGGAGGCTTTTGAGAGTGGTATGGTTGGCAGTCTGTGTATAAATTTGAAATGTTAGGCATCACTACATATATTATGCCATAATAATTGCTAAAAATTGCTTATTTAAGACGATATTTTCTCATCATAAGACATAGCCTTTGTAGAAAGATTGGAAAGAAAGAAAAAATTCTGAAGCAATTGGAAGTTCCGAAAGAATCACTATTTCAGTGGAATAATTATTGAGAGTAAGATCATGAAAGATGCCAGCTTTTCTAGGAACAATTCTGTCCTCCTGTGTGATTTTAAAGATGCTATCATTTTGTTCTAATCAAAGTAACCCATATAAACTTGCTGTATATAGTTGTGCCAAATGCCCCCAAACATCAGCAAAATTGCAAATTATTACATCATGTTAATTCTAAAACTTTGCTTGCCTTGTTGCTCCCTTGTATGATTGAAAGAAATTAAGCCTTTTTATTCCATTACTTCTGTCTCTAAACGATAGATAGTTTTACATGTCCTCTTATATCAGTTTCAATTGTCCCCTGAAACCACTTTCATTACTAAGCTCTGGCAAACCAAGGTACCATTGCAACAATTGCCATTACTTTGTTGACTCAAAATTCAACCATATTCTTTGCCCTTGCTTTTGCTAAAATTAGGCTCTGCTATGAGTCTTGGTGTTGCCTGACCCACCAACCTCACTTCTGAGGTTCTTACAAGAATTTTGTTCTTTTGACAAAATATAATTCAAGGGTACTTAGTCTATCTCCATAATTTTGCCATATTATCTCATCCTTCAACTCCCACTGACCATCACCTATACATCTATGTATGTATGAATACCACTTGTGAGACTGATTTAAATTATTTCCTGTGGAGTCTGTTTAGCTACTATGCATTTCAATTGATACAAATATATATTGTAAAGGTGAAGAGGAAATAACAAGCAACATAACCTGGATAATTATGAATCTTAGTTCTAGCCAAGCTAATTAACCCTGGTGTATAATTTAACTGTGATAAATTAAATTATCACAGTTAAATAATTTAGCAAAATATAAACCATCATTACATATAATCCACTCTAATTTCAAGTTATTTCACCTCTATTAGAAACAAGTAGTCAAACAATGTATCATTAAAACTGATAGGAGGTGAAAGTTTAAGAACATAGAGAAAGAATTGATACATACCATGTATGTAACTTTAAAATGACTGAAAATAAGTTCACCTCTGCATCTCTGAGATGTTCACTAACCTAAGCAATCCACAGATTTGGACCTTGTTTATGTTTGAAACCTGCAAGAAAAATTCCTTAAGTGAATAATTTACTATGCATCAACAGAATAAAGACATTTATTTGACAATTTAAACTGATTTTAAGAGTGCATTATATATATATATATATATATATATATATATATATACACATACACATATATAATGTGTCTTCAAAAACCAGTTGACAAGTTGCAGATGCTTTAGTTCATACTCTAGTGTTTAGGTTACCAATTTATTCCAAGTTAGCATAGGTTAGCAAGAAACAAACAGGCTTGAATTTCCTTAACGAAGCCTCCCAAGATTCATGCATCCTATTTCTTTGACTCTTTCTAGATGGTGGTGACTTTTAATGTATGTTCTGTGTTATTCCTTCTGCAACTTTTTCCAAAATTCACTTACTCTTAACTGTTTGTCATGATCATGTCTCTAGCTTATAACCTGAATCTAACCCCTGATTACTGCTAAAAGACCTGTGTTCCAACAGTTATGATGACACAGAGTTGAATATTAGTGAATTCTGTATTTTGAAAACTGTAAAAGACAAAATTTAAAAATTACCCTGCAAAGCGATAGTCTTCTATGATAACAGTAGTGTAATATTCATATGGATAAATTATATGCAAGTGGTTCAAACTTAAGACATTTATTATTTACATAATAATGCATAAGCTGTATGTTTTATTATTATTGCATTTCAAGTTATCTATACACTACAGCTTCAGTGATTCAATACATTTGATATTGTTGCCTATTGGACAACAATAAGTATATCACACACTCTTAATGTTAATTAAATTAAAAATTACACATGTTTCAACTCTTAATTTTGAAATATTATAAGCTATTTTGTTATTCAATACATTCTTTTTTGTAATAAAAAATGACGGTGGTTTATGCTTGTTTGTTTGCTGTTTTTTGTACCTCAATCTCAAAGATTTGAACATCTTCCGCATTAGAAATATTTTGAGTTAAATCTGGGCACCAGAAGGGAAAAGTGGCTCTCAAACCCTGCCCCAACTTTTAGCAGACCTATGCTAAAGGGCACTGCCTTGGAGAGTTATTTTGCCCTGTCGCTGTCATATAGATCTGCACACTGATGGCACTTTTACATTCTTGATCTTGCCATTCAAGGAACTCACAAGTAATTCTCACATGGTACAATACTATAAATGTAAGGTATAATTACCCATTATTAAAATGCATTCATTTTAATAGCGATAGATAGTGTTGTACTCTGTTCACATATTCAGAATTTGCCATTGACTCTCCCCAAAGGCAAGTCTAACAGTTATCTTCCTGGTGTCATCAGAACTAAGAAATTCTTTAAGTCTTTTCCCCATTGAAAATTTTGAAAGACAGAAAACTTCAAAAGTGTCATGTGCTTACTATGGTTAAGAGATAGATTATTTTATATTCCAAATGCAATAAATAACATGATATTCCCTAGGTTCAAAATGAATAGGATGAGAAAACTATTCTATACCAATTTCCTTTTACATTTATAAGAAATACAACATACAAATAAATATATGAATCCAGACATTTGTTTTTCATTTTTTTAGTTTATAAAATTCCATATTTTTTCTTAACGTGAATTTACACTTTGGACACAAAGAATTATCTTAAAACAGAACAAATAAGACCATTTTTACAGAGTAAACTAAAGATAAACTATAACTGGGTCAGCTTCAAGAACAATAGAATTGTTCCATTAATCACAGCCTCAGATTCACTTTGTCATATACTCACAGGTTTTATTATCTTTTTCTCAGGTTAACAAAGATCAGCCAGTTGAATTCATAAATAAGATTCTCATCCACATCATTGCAAATACACTGTCAAAGAATGTTTGCAACTATAGTCTTTAGTAAAGTAATACATATAAACAATGAGGCATCTGCTGTTCTTTTTATCAATTCAATTTATCATCACTTTTTTGCTTGCTGTGCTGTAGCATTAAATCAAAAGCCACACTCATTAGGTTGTTTTAGCAATTGTGAAACACAGGCACCAAGATCTAGATTCAATTTTACTTAACATCTCAGAATTTTGATTTGTGAATTACTTTTAGTCATAAATTTTTTTGATCTATCAAGTAAAAACATATTCTGATGGCTATGGTATACCAATTTATAGATATAAGAAGATATTATATTTCAAGATGGAATGGCTTGTAGAGCATTAAAAACTAATTTTAAGCTTGGTTTAGACAACACTTAATATTAGCATCAAGGCTTATTCCTGTGCTAACAAAAATGGTATAGATTATTTTAAATCACAGTGTTGATGTATACGTATTGCATATGAGAAAATTGTCACTCATTTGTGTCAGTGATGTTGGCCCAGAGTTAACTTAAATATAGTGATGCAAAAAGAGCTACCTGGCAAAAATTCATAAATGTGCTAGCAAAAAAAAAAGTTCCTAGTGTATTATTCAAGGATTGACTCAATGCATATGATGAGGATAATTTTTACCATAGTAGAGTATAATAACCAAAAAAAAAAGCCATGACTTTAAGGCAAAAATAAATAGATATGTTGATATATGATTTTATTTTCTCAAGAAAAATACACCAACTGTGATTTCAGGATGTATATTGAGTTTTAGAACATAATTTTAAAACCTTATAATTTTACATAATTTTCCAATTTCTCTTTCATTCTAAGTAGAATATATAATATTATATGTATATATATATTTTTTATTATAGTATGGGTATAATATAGTATGATTTGTGGTAGACTGTCACAGAATATATGTGAGTAAGTATATGAAATATACATCCATGTATTTTCATGTGTCTATATATGTATATCCATATATATAACAAAATGTTCAGGGTTAACATAATAAGGTTATGGGCTAACATACATACATATGGTGTTTTTAAGTAACAAATATACAAATGAATATGCATCACATTAAGCAAAACTAAAAAAATAATATAATTCATATTTTTAAATTCCAGTTAAAGTGCTTTAATATATAAATTTCCCTATGCTAGATCTATTATCATTTCAAGCAATAGATTTTTTATTCTTTTGTCATTTTAATTTAACTTCATTCGTATAGAAATATTTAAGTTCTTAGTATTTAAGCAAGTCTATATTTTACAGCTGATATATCAAAGTAGTTAATATGTAATAATGATTTCGTATTTTACTACACTATTTTAAGTATTTTCTCTGCTACTATAAAAGCATCCTAAATTTGAGCACACCTTTAAAGTTATGGGACATTGATTCAGGCACCTGAATCAATGCCTTAGATTATATTTGTTTCTTTTGTCTTCTCATGCATAAGTAACAAAGAGCATTGCTAAAATGACACAAAAAATGAAAACCTTGAGAAAAGCTAGTAGATTATTCAGTCACTTCATCATCTAACCAAAGGTTAATCCTGACAGGAAACACTAAGATAGTCTCAAGATCCAAGATTTTTTTTCAGTGTTTATGGAAAACAAAAATATGTTCCTTCTCTAATTTTTCTTTCTAGATTAACTCCACCATCTCTGAAGCATTAAATATAACAAAGAGAAATGAAGTCCTATTTGTAATTATGCTAAAAAAGTATGTGACAACAATAATATAGGAAGTTAGTTGAATAAACTTGAAGGAACATAACTTTCAAAAAGATATATTTTTGGTTTTATAGAATTTACTAAAAAAATTTTATTTTATATATTTTTACAATTGGTACATCAAATTTATGAATAATAGTAATAATGAACTTTAAATTTTTGTTTAATTTCATTCCCCATCCTATATCAGACAGTGAATCCCTTGTGAACAGCAATTTTGTCATCTTCAGTTTTATATCCTCAGCACCTAAAACTCTGTTCCCTGGAAGGTAGTCAATAACCGGTACTTGAGTGGATATAAGAAAACAGCAATTTCTGGTTATTACAAGTATTATCAACAGAAGTAAATAGCAAAGAAGACCTGGAACCATATTACACTGTTAATAAAGTTATAAATAAGTGTCCACTATTCAATTTCCATTGTAATGTAATGTTAGAGGCCCTGAGAAAATTTCCCATTTCTGCAGTCCTCCCCCCACCTTCATTCTATGTCTGAAATTTCAGGAATATTTGAATTTATATTAAGCCTTTAATATAGGTTAAGATCAAAATAGTTTATAATATCCATGAGAACAGAAATAATTGAACTCATGTTTTAACATTTAATGTATAAGATGGTGACTAACAAATGTTAATATTTATTGAACAAATAGATGGATGAATGAATGAATGAATGAATGAAAGACTTTTTACTTTTACTCTTGTCATTCTGCCACATTTAGTATAAAAAGATTTGTGATTACTATGCATTGAACATTGAAGTATTAGAAAACTGTGCACTTATTGAAGATGAAAGTGCACTGATAGGGAAACACAGTATGAAGACATTGAGCGTGGTTTACTTTTAAGTATGATGATGTTATTACAAGGAATACAAGGAAAAAACTGATCTGTATTCAGTGATGACTAAGTACCTGGTATGGTGCTTGATATCCTGAAAAAAATTGCTACAACATTATGTAGTAAATGATACTATTTCTATGTTACAGGTAAGAAAACTCTAATAAAACCAGGATTACAATCAGGTTCCTGAGACATAGGTCTTTGTTAAAACACATTTTCAATCCTACATATTTTAAATTTTATAAATTACTATTCCTTGAGAAACAATTGCTATTGCTTTCCTCAAAGTCATAATGGAATGCCCAGAAGAGCGCTCATGTATTTTTCTTTCTTTGATCTACCAGATGGACACATTACTAAGCCAAATCCATCCTTATTATCTGAAAGATTTTATACTTCATCTCCTTAGCTCTTTTATTTCGTATTCTATTTTAATTTTATTGTTATTCAGAACTGGTTTTGTAGATTTACTTAATTAATTAGGCACATCAACTATTCAATCTGTAGAAAAATGAGAGTAAGACAATACCCAAAAAAGAATAGCTACTGTTTAGGGAATTAAATATAATTCTTAAAGCTAGCTAGTGGAAAAATGATTTAGTATTTTAAAAAATATCTATTGTATATAATAAAATTTTGAATTAAAATATTACAGTTATAGAGAACATATTTTAAATCTAATTGAAAATTAATAAATATTTTCAAGGCTCTTCACTAATTGCAATACACATTCATTAGAGTTTATTTTATATTGTTCCAAAGTAATATGGAAACTCTAGAATAAAATAGTGTAAGGAAAGAAAACTATAACACATGGTTATTTTGAAATAATTCAATTAAAAAGCACCATAACAGTATAAGATTTTATTTTAAAGTAACCTAATGAGTGGAGTAGCTATTTTCACCAATATTGTGACAATATAGCCACAGAATTACATTTGCTGAAAGATCAGACTGGACTATTATGTGGGACTATTAATTATGATGGTCCTAGAAATAATATACTTCCACGGTTATATGATTGTAATTGGTCGCATAAAATCTTAAAATTTGTGGTAACATTCAATTCTTTTTTGTCTTATGTAAATATGTTTATCAGTATCGGGAGAAATTGCTATTTAGATTAAAAACAATCTGTTTTCTGGACAGAAGAGATGAAGAAAAGCCCTACTAGAAATAAACAGTGAAGTAAAAATTAAACATATCAGTAAGATTTATATAAGTAGTAATTGGCTTAATTTTACCTTTAAATATCATTTTGCCTCTCATTACATAATGTAAAGTCATTAAAAATAAAAAAGAAATATTAGCAATATACAATTGCAAAAGTTGGGTATCACTATATTAATTCTAAGTATAATTTTTAGATCTTAGAGTGCAAACTTCATTTTATGGTTGTTGCAGAGTAAGAAGAATAAATTTAGAGACATAGAGGTCTTCTTTTGAATTGAATAGATATTAGTTTATAAAGGAAGACCAGATCTGAAAGTTAGAAAAAAGAAAAAAGAACATAAAATACAATTTCTGCAAACTTTGGAAAATATTTTTGCAAATAAAAAATTCCTGGGCAAACAGAACACCCAAAAGAGGTTAAAATTGTTTAAAATCAATTTATCTGGATATAAGTGAAAAATAATTGGCATGTGTATTCAATACTAAGTAATTCATCAAAAGATATTATAGACGTAGAGATCACAAATGGAAAAAGTTATGAAAATCTGGAAAACATAAATATAAGCTGTTAAAGTAAATCCTGATAGCTCAAAATCTTGGAAAAGTTAAGTCAGTTTTAAATATAGCATCTTAATTTTGCAAAATTCTTAGAAACAATAGCTAATATTTGTAATGAGATCTAAATTATTATTTTGTGAGTTTAGCCCACACTCAGTTCAATAACTGTAGTAATGTATTAGAATCACTTACTAATACTCAGGTTTCTTTGGTACCTACATAAAGCCCTTTTTATGAGAGGAATAACTATTTTTTTAATTGAGAAGTTATTAGAAATTACTCAGGAAAAGTTATATTTTTTTCATTAAAAAGTCAACCATTTTGCTGTTTAGAAGCCAACAATATTCAATTATAAACTGTATATTTTATTTCAGATTAACAATTTAAAAAAAAACCATGACACTTCTAAGAACTTCAGAATGTATAGAAAAGAAAATTTTTAAATTTGTTAAATTTTACCATCTAGAAATAATTATTGGTAACTTTTGGTGGACATTGTATCTTTTATCTCTCAATGTGTATTTACAGAAAGAAAAAATAGATAAGCCAGACAAAGAAATGGAGAGCTTCAAATAAATTGAGAAAATGATGCAATGCCATACATGCCAATATAATACAAATTAACTTACTTAATTTTAAGTATAAACAAGAATGAACTGAAGTTAATGTGACGATGTTGGTATACTTCAAATAAATAATCTTAAAATACATTATTCCTAAAATATCTTCTATTTTAAAAGCTAGTTGTTTTTATGTTGTTTTTTTTTTTTTTTTTTGGTTAGTTTTGTTTCTTACTTCCAAAGGCTCTACTTATTTTAAATCACACATTACAAGTCACTTATTAGGTTCTGATCTTAAATATATGGAATTAGCACACTTCTTATTTATCTCGTCCTTCTCTCCCCCGTGTCCTTACTTTGCTCTGTTATTAACTTTACAACGTCCAAGTGTTTAATAATAACCTTTTTAAACTATAATTTCTAGCATCCTTCAATTTTGTACTGGTATACAAATGCATTGAATTATCAACCATTTCACTCTCCTTGTGACTTCTCCATCAATGAAGTCATTTGTTTTGATACATCTTTCAGTTCTCAGTATGTTATCATCAAATCCTTATTTTTCCCCTGAAGCATGACTCATGGGTACAATTTTCCCAGAATTCTTATTTTTATGAGAATATAACAACCCACTATTTATAAATCGCTGGTAATTTTTTCTTCCCTTGAGAATTTTATAAGAATTGTTCCGCTCTTTTGAAATTGAATACTGCACTAAAAAAATCTAAATGTAAATTCCTTTCTCTAAGTGATTACCCATATCCTGAAAGTTTATTAATTTCCCTAAGATATATCTTAATACCTTATTTTTCTTGCATAATTTATGCCCTATGGTTTATAAATTTGTATCTGTGTATCTTGAAAAAATATTTATTTAGGTAATATTTCTTGAGAAAACGTACAGTTTTTGCACTGAATTCCTATCATCTATGTTGCATAGAAATCACCTTATTTATAATCATTTTTAAAAGCTAACCACTGTTAGGAGACAATTAATATGTACCTTATTACCTTAAAGACCACACTAAAAAAGCACAGAAATATGCGTCCCTTTAGTCACTTAAAAATATTTATTGAGCTGGTCTAACACATAGATGGGGAATGATAAATACTAGAACATATGCTGGTTATATAGTAGTATAAAAATTTACAGACTTGCTTTCAAGAAAGTCATAGAATCATAATAAAACAAGACTTTCAATCATTATAATCCTCAGATATCTCAACACATAAACTAACACATAAAATCTAGAAAATGACTAGAAACTTTATGATATTTCTAGTAGTCAAATTTTAAGTTATTTTTATACTCTCATTCCAATTATGATACATACTTATAAGATATATACCAATAACTAATTTTGACCTTCATTAGACTTCGTGATCGAATACTTAGAAGTGTGAATTAGGGCAAAGTAGTTAGTCTTTTTAAGCTTCAACTTCTTTTGCAAATAATAATGATGGTCAACTTTTCTAAAAAGTGAGTAGTATGTGACAGGAATTCTGCTAAGCATTGAATCATTTAATTCTCTTAATTACAGGATATCTGTGTGAGTGTGTGTGTGTGTAAATTGAAACACAGAATAGGTTAAATAACAAAATGTCACAACTAAAAAGTGATAGAGTTGAAATCTGAATCTATTCTTATCTAGATTCACTACTCATGATCACAACAAATCTACTAGTTGTGCCCAATGAAAAATATTTTTTATAATTCAATGAAAGAACAAAAATAAAGTGTTTAGAATGTGTACATATAGTGTCTAGCATGTAGAAAATGCTCAGTAGATATTAGCTGCCCTTATGATTATATATGTATATATATATATAATTTTATAAATATAGAAACAGAGCAATAATTGTGCATATTATTTTTAAATGCTTTCTTTAGACTCTTATAACTATTTAACAATAATACTATCATGAAAACTGAAGCAATTCAGATAAAATGCCTATAACAGAGTTCTAGTTAAGTGTTGAGTAAGCAACCAAAGAGGCATTCAAAACAAATCGTTAAAATACAAAGAGTTAGACAAACTTGGGGGCCCAGAGTTCAAGGACTTGAAGTGATGGGAGGAGGTGGGAACATGGAAATAGTTGATATAAGACTGCTTTCATTGAGCAAATATATAAATTAATTGAACAAAAAAATCTAGATGTGTTGAAGATAATTAAAGCCAAGTTTCTCACTGCTAGGAACAGTATTTTAAAACATGGCAAGGGAAAAGTTAGAATAAAACCTGAAGTGCTGAGTTAAAATTGTATTATTTCCTTATAAGTAGATAAATAGAGATAAATGCAGAGGTTTATAAGTGTAAGTATATGCATAGTTATGTTTTCTAGTTCTGTCCACTGAGTGAGTCTAGAGACACTAACACCCCATAGCAATGAGCATGTATTGAGAACCAGATCTTGATTTTAAAATGGCATCTCCACTAAATGGAACCAATGTTAATTGATTAAATGGTTAATTACAGAGCTGGATGAAGAAAAGTGTAAGATGAGCCTGGAAAATTGTTTTGTGGTAGAAAGTAGTAAAATGCTCAGCACATTGTGTAGATATCAAAAGGCACAAGCTTTTCAGACTACAATATCTGAGTTCTTGGGCACCACTCTGCCCACCTGCACTAAGCCAATGACAAATATTTTAGGTTCTTCCATGTTCACCATTCCAGTAATATATTCTATTATCAGTTTGATAGGCTCTGCTCACAGATCACACAATATACCCATAGTTTAAACCATAAGACGTTCATTTGTCTCTCATTTAAATATTTAATATCCAATATTTAGATATCCAAAGCTAACATTTTTCTCCATAGTGTCAGGACACTGGATCTTTCAATCAATCATATTACTGTGCTGTGTGAAGCCTACATTTACACGGTCACTTCATGTTCCAAGATATCTGGTCATCATATTTCTATTTCACCCAGCAAAAAAGGGAAAAGAATGACTTACCCTTCTTTTAACGGAATTTTCCACAGATCACACTTAGACCTACATGAATCTTATTTTCAACAGTTTGGTGATATGGCCGCACATAACAGCTAGTAAGAATGGGAAACACATATATTTCATGCAACCACATATTGAGCTAAAGATAAAGATTTTATTACTGTAGGACAATGATGAAAATTGATATTGGAGGGGTAAAATAACCCTATCTGCTCCAATAACTTCTTAATTTGCTCACACACTCTTCTGCCTCCAATTAGCTAACCCACTTTCAATACATTCAAATCCACAAGGTGGCGCTAAATTTCCTTTTCGTGTAGATAGTTCTGCTCTCCAATCTGCTCTAACTGGGTTTCTAATTGGCTTTCTCCGTGTACCTATTGCACAGATGCCCTTCTGGGATCTTCAGACCTGATTATTCTATTTATTCTATTTGATCAGGTTGGTATTTCATTGGGGAATGTCTGTTGTCTGCATTATTGCCAACTTTTCTCATGGGCTGATCAAATTCCTAAGAGAAATAATATCCAGTTTCTTAATTATCTTTGAAATGCTCCTCTGTTCTAATCAAGAGACTTATGTTTACTTTTGAATGCTGTTTAGAGAATAAACCTTCCTGTTTTCTGTCATTGTGTAGGGGGTACAGAGTAACTGCATATTTTGGGTTTAAACTCTTTTAAACAGGTCTTCAGCAAATGCTCTTTTTCCCACCCAGCAATGCTCTTCACTTTTATTTCCATACAATCAAAATATCATTAATTCCTGAGCCAAATAAGGGTTCTGTGATGCATATTGAATTCCTTCTCAGTTTTCACCATTTGGGGCTTAGAATTTAACTTTTCTGAGACTGCTAAACCAGTAATATTGTACTGCCTTCCATCTTCCATCCATTGCTATTATTTTCTCTGTTGTTATAGTTCTCCTTGCAGATGTATCTTTAACAATATTTCTTACTTTTATTTTGGTAGGGTTTAGGAAAGTAATGGAGATAAATGCTTTTTCAATCAACCATATTTAACCTGAAGTTAGTTTTGCTTTTTTTTTTAAACTAAGAATACAAAAGAAACAAAAGCTACTTATATTTAACATACATATTAACACAAGGACCCTCATTTGGTCTGAATGTCACAGTTATATATTACATATATTAAATGAGTTATCTGAATGAAATATAATATGTTCCAGTAACATGAAGTATGAAAAAAGAAACTTCTTTTCTTATTTTATTCCAGAAGATTGTAATATATTTCTGTTTACTCATGTCCCATTAAGTCAGTGACAGATTCTATTATCATAGATGGCAAATATTACTATATTGTAATTTCTCCTGAGATGGAGAATGATCAAAACTCTTTTTCAGCCATCTTAAGATTTATTAATAATCTCCTGGCAATCCCATTTCAAAAAGTTGTCAAGGATGAAGATGTGTCAAGAGAGTTGTCCTTTATAACAAGCAAAATGTAGTGATCTTCTCTATGATGACAATATCCCTGAGTAGTACATTTCTCCATTAGTTAGAAATGCTTTTGACTCCAAGGCAATGAAATCAGACTTAGAGAGATATAAATAAAATAGGGCTTGGAGGAATGCATGTGTATGCCATGTTTTGACTACTTCATGTGGTCATCTGTGACACAAACATTTTCTATTTTTCTACTTCTCTGTCATTAATGTGGAGATCTGTGTCCTCTTTCTCCTGCTGAAGCATCACAACTGATTCCAGGCAGAAAGAATGAGTAAAAACAAAAATTCCTTTCTTTTGGAAGCCTTGATTTATTTACTTTATCTATCATCTATTTATATTTTTCTATGCATTTATTTACTATTTTTGAATCAGTGAGAGGCAAAGAAAATACTTGTTATTATTTCTCATCATAAGAACCAGAGTTAGTCACATATCTAACTTAAGACAAATAAAAATCAAAAGAAATAAGATTATCAAAACTGTTTCTGAAAGTCATGGCTTCTCCACTGTAGAATACAAGTCTAGGCTCCCTAAAATCAAGTAGTAAATGCCACCCACTCTCAAAACAAACTGATTTCATAAAAAGGAAACAAAGTGGAGACTATCCACTGGGGAGATAAAAGATAGTATATTTTATGAATATCTAACATAGTTTTGAAAAATGAATATATTTTAATCTATTTATTCAAACAAAACCAAATTTTAATAGTGATTTAAAATGCATTAAAAATAAGTGTTTTAAATAATTCTTTCATTAGGGGATTTTATTGTCAAAAGTTATGTGCCTTCCTCTTATCAGCATCTCATAAATGTTAAAAAGAAGCAACATTTTTTTTTTTTTTTTTGTGGTACACGGGCCTCTCACTGTTGTGGCCTCTCCCATTGCGGAGCACAGGCTCCCGATGCGCAGGCTCAACGGCCATGGCTCACGGGCCTAGCCGCTCCGTGGCATGTGGGATCTTCCCGGACTGGGGCACGAACCCGTGTTCCCTGCATTGGCAGGTGGACTCTCAACCACTGTGCCACCAGGGAAACCCGAAGCAACATTTTTTAAATTAAAAATATGCTTCATTAACATTAGGCTTTGCTATAGACTGAATGCTTAGGTCCCACCAAATTTCATATGTTAAAACTTAATCCCCAATATGATGGCATTTGAAGATGGTGGCCTATAGGAGGTGATTATATCATGAGAGTGGAGCCCTCATAAACGAAATCAATACCTTTGTAAGAGGACCCCTGAGAGCTCCCTCACTTCTTCTGCCATGTGAAATTACAGGGAGAAGATAGCTATGAATAAGGAAGTAGGTTCTCATTAAAACCAAATCTGCCAGTGTCTTGATTTTTTTACTTCCCAGCCGCTATATAGGAGATAAATTTTTGTTGTTTATAAGAAACCCAGTCTAAGGTATTCTGTTATAGCAGCCCTAACAGACAAAGGTAAACGTTATGAAAAATAAGTAACCAACTATAAAAAAGAAAATATGTATATAATTGATGAATTAGAAAAAGCACCATAATTTAATAAGTACAACAAATATTTTACTTTTATTTACATATCTATATATTTATGAATTATGTTTTACAATTGTGACACTTGTTAAACCAAATATTGAAATAAACTGACCTTAGATTTAGATTTTGAGTTATGCATCCCAAAGCATCAAAAGAAGACTGTAAATAATAATGAGACCTATTCAGCCAAAATGATGCTCTAAAATGTGTTAAAATAGTAGTAAATAATTATAAACTATCAATTTAGAGATAATATTATGAGTAGAAAAGGTTTTGTTTTGCTAAAAGTATTATAAAAATAACATTTACTTGATTGTAGAAAAAGCACATTGCATAGCACGTTATTATTTTCAGCTTTGGCTAAAAATAAAAACATATCTGAAGCAAAAATTATCTTGAAGCCTTAGTTAAAGTTTAATGAATAACCTTGAAAGAAGCAAAGATACTTGTTATAAGTGCCTGGAAAAGACAACAAGGGTAACCATACATTACATACTATTAACTATGTAAGTAAAATTCTACTATTTACATTTTAGGAAGAATTTTTCTAATTCAGCTAAGAAAAACAAAAAGGTTTTCAAAAATAATATGTGTGGGGCTTTCCTGGTGGCGCAGTTGTTGAGAGTCCGCCTGCTGATGCAGGGGACACAGGTTCGTGCCCTGGTCCAGGAAGATCTCACATGCCGCGGAGCAGCTGGGCCCGTGAGCCATGGCCGCTGAGCCTGCATGTCCGGAGCCTGTGCTCTGCAGCGGGAGAGACCATAAAAATGAGAGGCCCGTGTACCGCAAAAAAAAAAAAAAATCCCAAACAAATTGCCATCACCTTAACATGAATAAAGTCAGTGTTATCAGACCATTCGTAGTCACTCTATTTTACACTATTAACTGAGAGGGAAAATAAAGCAAGTTTTACTTAAGAATGTCTTTGCTGAACGTAATGGTTAAATTGTATGTGTCAACCTGACTAGCCTGTAGTGCCAAAAGCATAGAACTTGGTCAAACACTACTCTAGATGTTAATGTGAAGATATTTTGTAGTTGTGGTTAGCATTTATAATCAGATGATTTGGAATAAATGAGATTACCCTCAACCCTAAAAGTGGACCTCATTCAATCAGATGAGGGGCTTAAGAACAAAAGCTGTTTCTCAGAGAAGAAGGAACATTGCATCAAGACTATAACAGAAATCCTGTCTGAGTTTCTTTGGACTTGCTAGCCCCCCAAAATACATGAGCCAATTTCTATACATAAGTGAATAAATAAATCTCCGACTGGTTTTGTCTCCTTGGAGAACCTTAACTGTCAACAGATTTTGGTACTGAAACAGACTCTTAAAGTTTAGTTTTTTTAATTAATTTGGGGATTTATGGAATTGACTCACTAATCTGGTTCTAATTAAAGGCATAAATTATTCCATTTCTAGTGGCAAAGAGGGTGCTGATAACCCATGGTGTGATGTGGCTACAGAGAACACAAATTATCACTGTTGCATGCTTCTAATCAAATACTTATAAGAGGCAAGTCTCTGAGTAACTGTGTATTTGCTATCTTAGACCATTTTTTTGTTCAAATTAATAACTATAATGAGATTGGTTGGTTGCTCCTAACTGCCAGACAGAGTACAGGGGAAAAAAAGGATGAGCTCAAGGTTTCAAATTCCATCATGAATAACCTGAAAATTTCTGTCTGCCCTGAATGAAACTCTTATCACCTGTGTCCATGGAGGTAAAATTTGTAAAATAAAATCCTTCCTGTAAGTAGTTGAACTACAACACAAATTGAATTCTCAACCTCATAAGATGTCTGCTGCTAAAATGGCTGCATTGATTGAGAATGGATGGTCTTCTGAAAATTGGAATGGGTACATATGAGCAGTTCCTGGTGTAGCTGGGGACACTGAACCTATAAATTCTGCCAAGTCCTTGTCTGAGGAGGTTAATACCCCTTGGCCAAGGAACTTGCAACGTCTTCCTTTTAGGTAGTTAGTGCAATACAATGCTGATTCTTATCAGGACCTACTTTTACTACTCTTTGCTTCTAGACCTATAACTATACTCAGCTACCAGAAAGACCCCAAAATGAGGTACAAAGTGTGACCCGTGAGGTTACTACACTCCCAAAGAACTACGTGAATTTTCCAATTAATGTAGACAGAAATGCTAGAAATAGGTGTGGGAATGGATATTAAGAGTGTAAGGTAATGGTGGAAGGAAGATAAATTTGAATCTAACCACATTTGTTGATATGAGCATGCATACTAAGCAGATTCTGGATTCATTGTTACAGCTTGAAGGGTTCAAAGGATCTTAAACTATCTCACTGGCTGGCTGAAATATACACTGAAAAGGGGCATACACTAAATTATGTTGAAATGACATAACTACCTTGGTACACTGTAGAAGAAGGTATCCAAAGACTTAAGGACATTGGAATGTTAGAGTGGATTTATCATGTAAGACTTGTTTATCCACCTATGAAAGCACATCTTTTACCACACTTGTGAGAAATACATATGTGAAGGGAGTCCCAGCATTCTTAAAGAGCTCTGTGGTTGCTCTTTTCTACAGGTCAGAAATTACAGTGAAAACTGCTGCCATTGAACTGAGATCCTTAAATGTAATGAGCATAATTAGATGTTAAGGAGGAAGGGTTCAAGTGGTGGTAGCACTTAATTGCAAAAGAGCAGGTGGACATGGTTGTTGTAATGAACAGCAGAGTCAAAGTAGTAATCAGAATAGTCTGACTCCCTGAAACCTATGACACTGGTTACTTGATCATGGTGTCCCTAGGAGAAAAACCGATGGGCAGTCACATAAATTTGTACTTGCTCTATAAATGGGGAAGAGTTCTAGGCCATGTAGACAGAAGTTTAAATTGAATTACCAAAACAGAGAGCCATGAGTCAATTAATTTCCAGACTTCAGCCAGTTTAAGACCCAGGGCCCCTTGAATAAAGGGGAGGCAGGACCTTGGTACACTGCCAAAAATTTATACTACTAATCTTTCTCTCAACCTTCCACAAAGGGACCTACACCTTTTTGCCAAGGCAGCTGTGCTTTGGAAAAATTAATTGATTAGTCCTCCTGGGAATGTCTGGGCACATGCTCTGACCAGACACTTATTCTAGGAGACCCAAAATATCACCGTGGTCCACCAGTCAGAGAAAGGGCTTTTGGAAATCAAGTGATCAATAAAGTTTTATCCGAGATTCATCTCACAGTAGGTTCAGTGGGTCCCCAAACCCATCTGTTGGCTGTTTTCCCAGTTCCAAACTGCGTAATTGGAATAGATATCCTCAGCAACTGCCAGAATCACAGCATTGGTTTCCTAACCTCTGAACTGAGGGCTGATATGCTGGGAAATGCCAAATGGAAACATTAGAACAAGCTTTACCTAGGAAAACAGTAAACCAAAAGCAATACCATATTGCTGGAGGGATTGCAGATTAGTGTCACCATCAAGGACCTGAAGGGTGCAGGGGTGGTGAGTCCTATCATATCTCCATTCAGTGTAAGTATTTGGCCTGTGCAGTGGATAGTTGTGTAAAGGGAAAGAAGAAAATGCAGTAGGAGACGTTTGTTGTGCAAATACTATGATAGCATAGCATATATTTATTATCTCACAGTTTCCATGGATCAGGAGTCTAATATATTTCATGGGATCCTCTGTTCAATGTCTCAACATGCTGCAATCAAAGTGTAAGCCAGGGCTGTCATCTCACCTGAGGCTCAGAGTCCTTTTCTATTCTCACCAGTTCTTGGCAGAAATTAATTTTTTTTGATTATAGGATTGAGAGTTGCACTTTCTTGCTAGCTGTTGACAAGGGTTGTCTGAACTCCTAGAAACCTCTAACCATTTCTGCCACACATTCCTCTCCACATTTCATGACAGCTTTCTCCTTCAAGGCCAGAAGGAAGATCTCTTTCCCTTCAATTCTCTCAGACCTTTTTCAAGAGCTCACCCAGCATAATATCCTTAAAACAAATTGAGAAGAAAACTTTTCAAGGTCTAATTGTTAAGTGCTGAATAAGAGAAAAAATTACAATTCTAGTATGCAATGTTCTTTATCATATGATCTATCTGATTCTTTTAGTTATTCTCATAGAATCCTTACATTAACCACAAAAAGTTGTGAAAATTTGTATTTGATTTTGAACCTTGTTATTATCTTTTGTTAATAATGAGATGTTGGAGCTACAAGTTTATATTTTGTCAACATAGGAATATTTTGTGCATCACTGAGAGTAAAGCCTTCAACTCTTTGTGTAAAGTCTGTGGGCACCACAGATGTTAGTAGGTGAATTTTATATATATATATATATATATATATATATATATTTTGCATGTGAAAAACTCCATACAAAAAAAATAAGAGTGCCTCATTAACATTTATTGTTTCTGCAAGGTCAAAAGGAGAACAGAGTCACCATTAATTACAGCTACTGTATTGTGGACTAGAAGAAATGTTTTACAAAAGAAATAATGTTCTCTATTTTATTTTCAGTTTTTATTAGAAATTTAAAAAATGTGCATATTTCCAAAAGTATCAGATTTATAAAAGTTTGAAATGTCAATAGGTTGCATTTATTTTAAAGAAAAACGAGAACACTTTTTTGTCATCAAAATGAATTTACTATCATTATTATCCATGTTACTATTGAATTAGATAAAAATATTTTGTATATTTCAGGGCATTCGTTCTTTCCCATGAGAGTTTTGTGTCAAGAACTGGAAATCCACTTTTTAAATGTTTAGGAAATATGTGGTTTAATGTAGTTGTATATAGAGGTCTCTTAGAGAATTCTTTAGGGATCCAAGAAGATAAACAACCAATGATCATAAGGACAAGAACTAAAAGAGCTCTAAGAAGAGACCTTGAAGATGGCGGAGGAGTAAGGCATGATCACCTTCCTCCCCACAAATACATCAAAAATACCTCTACATGTGGAACAACTCCTACAGAACACGTACTGAATGCTGCCAGAAGACCTCAGACTTCCCAAAAGGCAAGAAAATACCCACATACCTGGGTAGGACAAAATAGAAAAGGAAAAAACAGAGACAAAAGAATAGGGACAGGACGTGCACCTCTGGGAGGGAGCTGTGCAGGAGGAAAAGTTTCCACACACTAGGAAGTCCCTTCATTGGTGGGGAAAGGTGCAGTGGGGGGGAGGCTTCAGAGCCACAGAGGAGAGCGCAACAACAGAGGTGCAGAGGGCAAAGAGGAGAGATTCCCACACAGAGGATCAGTGCTGACCAACACTCACCAGCCGGAGATGCTTGTCTGCTCACCCAGCGGGGTGAGTGGGGGCTGGGAGCTGAGGCTCAGGCTTTGGAGGTCAGACCCCAGGGAGAGGACTGGGCCTGGCTGTGTGAAGAGAGCCTGAAGGGGGCTAGTGTGCCACAGATAGCTGGGAGGTAGCCCAGGAAAATGTCTGGACCTACTAGAGACCATTGTTTTGTGGTGCACGAGGAAAGGGGATTCCTGCTCTGTGTGCCCACAGAAGGCAGAGCACAGCCTAAGCAAGCTGCAGAGATGGGTGCAAGCCATGGCTATCAACTCGGACCCCAGAGATGGGCATGGACCACTAATGCTTCAGCCACTGCCACCAAGAATCCAGTGTGCAAGCATAGGTCACTACCCACCCCACCCTGGGAGCCGGTGCAGCATGCCACTGCCAGGGTCCTGTGATCCAGGGACAACTTGCTTGGGAGAAAACACAGCATGTCTCAGGCTGTTGCAATGTCACACAAGCCTCTGCCACTGTAGGCTCGTCCCACATTCCAGTTATGACTACCATACCCTCCCTGTCCCCAGCCTGAGTGAGCAAGAGAGCCCTAATCAGCTGACACTTTAACCCTCTCTAGTCTGTATGGGGAACAGATGCCTGAGGGTGTCCTACATGCAGAGGTGGGGCCAAATCCAAAGCTGAACCCCAGGAGCTGAGCGAACAAAGAAGAGAAAGGGAAATTCCTCCATGCAACCTGAAGAGCAGCAGATTAAATTGCTGCCATCAACTTGATAAACCCTGAATCTGTGGAACACCTGAATAGACAACGAATGTTCCCAAAATTGAGGCGGTAGACTTTGGGAGCAACTGTAGACTTGGGGTTTGCTTTCTGCATCTGATTTGCTTTGGATTTATGTTTATCTTGGTTTATTTTTTAGTGTTTGTTATCATTGGCAGATTTGTTTATTGGTTATGGTTGCTCTCTTATTGTTTTTCTTTCCTTCTTTCTCTTTTTGTGAGTGTGCATGTGTATGTTTCTTAGCGTGACTTTGTCTGTTTAGGTTTGCTTTTACCATTTGTCCTAGAGTTCTCTCTGTTTGTTTTCGTTTGTTTGGTTTTGTACTTATGTTTTGTTTTTTAATTTGTTTTTTTCTTCTTATGACTCTGTGTGTATGTTTCTTTGTATGATTTTGCCTGTTTAGTTTTGCTTGTACCATTTGTTTAGGGGTTCTATCTGTTCTTTTTTTGTTTTTTGTTTTTTTTTTCCTTTTCTTTTAAGCCATGTGGCTGGCAGGGTCTTGGTGCTCGGGCTGGTTGTCAGGCCTATGCCTCTGAAGTGGGATAGCCAAGTCCAGGACATTGGACCACCAGAGACCTCTTGGCTCCACGTAATATTGATTGGTGAGAGTGCTCCCAGAGATCTCTGTCTCAACACTAAGACCCAGCTCCACCCAACGGCTAGCAATTTCCAATGCTGGACACTGCAGACCAAACAACTAGTAAGACAGGAACAGGAACACAGCTCCACCCATTAGCAGAGAGGCTTCCTAAAGTCATACTAAGTTCACAGACACCCCAAAACACACCACTGGATGCAGCAATTATCACCAGAAGGACAAGATCCAGCCACACCCACAAGAACACAAGCACCAGTATCCTGCACCAGGAAGCCTACACAAGCCACTTAACCAACCTCATCCACTGGGGGCAGACACCAAAAACAACAGGAACTACGAACTTGTAGCCTGCAAAAGAAGACCCCAAACACAGTAAGTTAAACAAAATGAGAAGACAGAAAAATGCAGCAGATGAAGGAGCAAGGTTAAAACCACCAGACCAAACAAATGAAGAGGAAATAGGCAGTGTACCTGAAAAAGAATTTAAAGTAATGATAGTAAAGATGATCCAAATTATCGGAAATAGAATAGAGAAAAAACAAAAGGCATTTAACAAGGTTTTATAAGAATTGAAGAGTAAACAAACAATGATGAACAACACAATAAATGAAATAAAGAATATGCTAGAAGGAATCAATAGCAGAATAACTGAGGCAGAAGAACAGAGAAGTGACCTGGAAGAGAGAATAGTGGAAATAACTGCCGCAGAGCAGAATAAAGAAAAAAGAATGAAAAGAATTGAGGACAGTTTCAGAGACCTCTGAGACAACACTAAACACACCAACACTCAAATAATAGGGGTCCCACAAGAAGAAGAGGAAAAGAAAGGGTCTGAGAAAATATTTGAAGAGATTAGAGTCAAAAACTTTCCTAACATGGGAAAGGAAATACAGTCAAGTCCAGGAAGTGAAGAGAGCCCCATATAGGACAAATCCAAGGAGAAACATGCCAAGACACATATTAATCAAACTATCAAAAATTAAATACAAAGAAAAAATATTAAAAGCAGCAAGAGAAAAAGCAACAAATAACATACATGGAAGTCCCCATAAGATTAACAGCTGATCTTTCATCAGAAACTCTGCAATCCAGAAGGGAGTGGCAGGACATATTCAAAGTCATGAAAGGGAAAAGCTTACCCCCAAGATTACTCTACCAAGCAAGGATCTTATTCAGATTCAAAAGAGAAATGAAAACCTTTAAGACAAGCAAAAGTTAAGAGAATTCAGCTTTGCAAGAAATGCTAAAGGAACTTCTTTAGGCAGGAAACACAAGAGAAGGAAAAGACCTCCAGAAACAAACTCAAAACAATTAAGAAAATGGTAATAGAAACATACATATCAAAAATTACCTTAAATGTAAATGGATTAAATGATCCAACCAAAAGACACAGGCTCACTGAATGGATACAAAAACAAGACCCATATATATGCTGTCTACAAGAGATCCACTTCAGACCTAGGGACACATACAGAAT
>NC_041220.1:86415575-86418591 GCF_002837175.3 Physeter macrocephalus | reverse complement strand
GCCATAAAAGGGGAAATTGACAGTAACACAACAGTAGAAGAGGACTTTAAAACCCAACTTTCACCAATGGACAGATCATCCAAAATGAAAATAAATAATGAAATACAAGCTCTAAATGACACATTAGCACAGATGGACTTGATTAATATTTATAGGACATTCCATCCCAAAACAACAGAATACACTTTCTTCTCAAGTGCACATGGAACATTCCCCAGGACAGACCACATCTTGGTCACAAATAAACCCTCGAAAAATTTAAGAAAATTGAAATTGTATTCAGCACCTTTTCTGACCACAACACTATGACACTAGATAACAATTACAGGAAAAAAAAAACTGTAAAAAATACAAGCACATGGAGGCCAAAAAATACACTACTAAATAATCAAGAGATCACTGAAGAAAACAAAGAGGAAATCAAAAAATAAGATCAGATCAGAAATAAATGAAAAATAAATGAAGGAAACAATAGCAAATATCAATGAAACTAAAAGCTTGTTCTTTGAGAAGGTAAACAAAATCAATAAACCATTAGCCAGACTCATCAAGAAAAAAAAAGGGAGGAGACTCAAATCAATCAAATTAGAAATGAAAAGAGAAGTAACAACTGACAGTGCAGAAATACAAAGGGTGATGAGAGATTACTAAAAGCAACTATATGTCAATAAAATGGGCAATGTGGAAGAAATGGAAAAATTCTTAGAAAAGTACAATCTTCCAAGACTGAACCAGAAAGAAATAGACAATATGAAAAGACCAATCAGAAGCACTGAAATTGAAACTGTGATTAAAAATCTTCCAGTAAATAAAAGCCCAGGACAAGATGGCTTCACAGGTAAATTCTATCAAACATTTAGAGAAGAGCTAACAACTCTCCTTCTCAAACTATTCCAGAACATAACAGAGGGAGGAACACTCCCAAACTCATACTAGGAGGCCACCATCACCATGATAACAGAACCAGACAAAGATGTCACAGAAAAAGAAAACTACAGGCCAATACCTCTGTTGAATATAGATGCAAAAATCCTCAACAGGAACATTCTGCAGGATACACCATATCTTGGGTCACAAATCAAGCCTTGGTAAATTTAAGAAAATTGAAATCATATCAAGTATCTTTTCTGACTGCAACGTTATGAGACTAGATATCAATTACATGAAAAAAACTGTAAAAAATACAAACACATGGAGGCCAAAAAATACACTACTAAATAATCAAGAGATCACTGAAGAAAACAAAGAGGAAATCAAAAAATACCTAGAAATAAATGACAATGAAAACATGACACAAAACTTGTGGGATGCAGCAAAAGCAATTATATGCATCTCAATAGATGCAGAAAAAGCTTTCAACAAAATTCAACCCCCATTTCTGATAAAAACTCTCCAGAAACTAGGCATAGGTGGAACCTACCTCAACATAATAAAAGCCATATATGAAAAACCCCAGCCAACATTGTTCAGTTTATAGCAATACAATCCTACCTCCAGAAACAAGAAAAATGTCAAATAAACTACCTAACCTTACAGCTAAAGCAATTAGAGAAAGAAGAACAACAACAAAAAAAAAAACCAATTTCCTCTAAGATCAGGAACAAGACAAGGTTGCACACTCTCACCACTATTCTTCAACAAAGTTTTGTAAGTTTTAGCCATGGCAATAAGAGAAGAAAAAGAAATTAAAAGAATCCAAATCAGAAAAAAAGAAATAAAACTGTCACTGTTTGCAGATGACATGGTACTGTACGTAGAGAATCCTAAAAATGCTACCAGAAAACTGCTAGAGCTAATCAATGAATTTGGTAAAGTAGCAAGATACAGAATTAATGCACAGAAATCTCTTGCATTCCTATACACTAATGATGAAAAATCTGAAAGAGAAATTAAGAAAACACTCCCATTTACCATTGCAACAAAAAGAATAAAATATCTAGGAATAAACCTACCTAAGGAGAAAAAAGACCTGTATGCAGAAAACTATAAGACACTGATGAATAGAATTAAAGATGATGCAAACAGATGGAGAGATATACCATGTTCTTGGATTGGAAGAATAAACATTGTGAATATGACTATACTAGCCAAAGCAATCTACAGCTTCAATGCAATCCCTATCAAATTACCAATGGCATTTTTCAGAGAGCTAGAGCAAAATATTTCACAATTTGTATGGAAACATAAAAGACCCCAAAAAGCCAAAGCAATCTTGAGAAAGAAAAACAGAGCTGGAGTTATAAGGCTCCCTGTCTTCAGAGTATAGTACAAAGCTACATTAATCAGGACGGTATGGTACTGGCACAAAAACAGAAATATAGATCAATGGAACAGGAGAGAAAGCCAGAGATAAACCCACACACAATTGGTCACCTTATTTTTGATAAAGGAGGCAAGAATATACAATGGGGAAAAGACAGCCTCTTCACTAAGTGGTGCTGGGAAAACCAGACAGCTACATGTAAAAGAATGAAATTAGAACACTCCCTAACACGATACACAAAATAAACTCTAAGTGGATAAAAGACCTAAATGTAAGGCAAAACACTATAAAACTCTTTGAGAAAAAAATAGGCAGAACACTGACATAAATCACAGCAAGATTCTTTTTGACCCAACTCCTAGCGAAATGGAAATAAAAATAAAAATATAAATATACAAATGGGACCTAATGAAACTTAAAAGCTTTTGCACAACAAAGGAAACATAAACAAGACAGAAAAACACCCCTCAGAATGGTAGAAAATATTTGCAAATAAAGCAACTGACAAAGGATTAATCTCCAAAATTAACAAGTAGCTCATGCAGCTCAATATCAAAAAATCAAACAACCCAATTCAAAAATGGGCAGAAGACCTAAACAGACATTTCCCCAAAGAAGATATACCGATTGCCAAAAAACACATGAAAGGATGCTCAACATCACTAATCATTAGAGAAATGCAAATCATAACTACAATGAGGTATCATCTCACACTGGTCAGAATGGCCATCATCAAAAAATCTACAAACAATA
>NC_041220.1:86385838-86414266 GCF_002837175.3 Physeter macrocephalus | reverse complement strand
TATGAGAAAATATTTGCAAATGAAACAACTGACAAAGGATTAATCTCCAAAATATACAAGCAGCTCATGCAGCTCAATATTAAAAAAAACAATCAACCCAATCCAAAAATGGGCAGAAGACCTAAACAGACATTTCCCCAAAGAAGATATACCGATTGCCAAAAAACACATGAAAGGATGCTCAACATCACTAATCATTAGAGAAATGCAAATCATAACTACAATGAGGTATCATCTCACACTGGTCAGAATGGCCATCATCAAAAAATCTACAAACAATAAACGCTGGAGAGGGTGTGGAGAAAAGGGAACCCTTCTGCACTGTTGGTGGGAATGCAAATTGTTACAACCACTGTGGAGAACAGTATGGAGGTTTCTTAAAAAATACTAAAACTAGAATTACCATATGATCCAGAATTCCCACTACTGGGCATATACCCTGAGAAAACCATAATTCAAAAAGAGACATGTACCACATGTTCATTGCAGCCCTGTTTACAATAGCCAGGCTATGGAAGCAACCTAAGTGTCCATCAACAGATGAATGGATAAAGAAGATGTGTCACATATATACAATGGAATATTACTTAGCCATAAAATGAAATGAAATTGAGTTATTTGTGGTGAGTTGGATGGACCTAGAATCTGTCATACAGAGTGAAGTAAGTCAGAAAGGGAAAAACAAATACTGTATGCTAATACATATATATGGAATCTAATAAAACAAATCATTCTGATGAACCTAGGGGCAGGACGGGAATAATGATGTAGATGTAGGGAATGCACTTGAGGACAATGGGAGGGGGAAGGGTAAACTGAGACGAAGTGAGAGAGTAGCATTGACAAATATACACTATCAAATGTAAGACAGATAGCTAATGTGAAGCAGCTGCATAGCACAGGGAGATCAGCTCGTTGCTCTGTGACCACCTAGAGTAGTGGGATAGGGAGGGTGGGAGGGAGGTGCAAGAAGGAGTTTATATGGGGATATATGTATACATATAGCTGATTCACTTTGTTATACAGCCAAACTAACACAACCGTGTAAAGCAGTTATACTCCAATAAAGATGTTTAAAAAAGAAAAAGAACTAAAAGAGCTCTTAGAGATGAGTTAAACCTACACTCTTCTTTCCTCTTACCTCTCTTCTTTTCCCCATTCCCATCAATTCCTTTTTCCTTTTCTTCTATATTCTCTCACCTCTTTTCGTCTGTTCCTCCTTCTCTCTCTCCTTCTTAACTTGTGTAATTCATATGATCACAATCTCTTAACCCCAGCCTGAATCCTCATAGTTTCATTTTGCACATACACTTACCTTGAACACATTAATTCATGTACTACTTTGTGCAGCTATTTTTACACTTATCAGTATTGAAGGGTTTAGTATAAATCAATGAAGCAAGAATAGATTCCTGTTTTATGCATCTTATATTCCAATGAAGAGAGACAGGCAATAAACAATAAACAATGAAGAGTAAATTATATACTAGGTAAGGAAATCGTGATCATTATGAAAAGTGCTGGAGAGGGATAGGGCGAATCAGAAATAGGTTTGGGAGTAAGTTGCAATTTTAAGTGAAGTGATCAGGGAAATTATATCTCGTTGTCACATTTTTCTATGTGTGTGTTCCTTGAGCACAATTCCCAGAGTGAAAGTGTGATTGATCTAACTCAGGTTACTATAAATTTCCATTTTATACTCAGACAGTTGAATAGCTTATGTGGCATTTTCTAAGGAGTCATGCTTGTCTATAAATCTATAGATTATGATTTATTTACCATAAAAATACTAAACTAGAAATGTCCTAATAAAAGTATTCTTTTGGTGAGGACTCTTCTCTATCAAAGATTATTAGTTTTTTTACCCAAAAACAGAGTTTTCAGAGCTTACACTTGGTCACCTGCATTCTTTGTTCCCCAGAGACTTCTCCTGTATATAAATCACTGGATAGATAGCTACTTAATTTCTCTATACTCAGGAACAGAAGCTCTGCTGTTCACCATCCTCCAGCCTATCTACTTCATTGGTAACTATTGTCCCCAGTTCGTATGAAAGATTTCCAGAATGGTAAACGTAACCTGAAAACCATGAACAAGCAGTAGTAGTTAGCTCTCCACAAAGTGAGCTATTAGTACATAGTGTTTCACTTCTTTTATTCAGGTTATATGAGTGGAAGATTTTTGGAGAGTTTATAAGCCAACAAGAGATAGCTAAGAGTAATATTCTCTTGCACTAACTTGGGCACAAGGAATTATCATGATGGCATCTCTCCCTGGGGATTGAAATCTACTAATGACCATCTTTTCCATCTGGTATGATGTACACCTGTTTTCTTATTTTTATCCATTTGACCCTCACCATTTCCTGCCATTGTTAGGATTTCTGCTCTATCAGGTGTACTATTCACCCACAGAGCTGGTAATAACAAAATCATTAATTCTTTTGCCTTGTTCTGTACCCAAGCAAATGGCATAGAGTCTGATTGTCCCTGCCAGTTGATAATGGAGCTGCATTCACAGTTCATCTTAACTTGGCTACATGAGCTGAAATCATGATTCATCCCAAGTACCTTTAGGATTACACACTGTTAAGTCTATTTTCTACACTAATATAAGCTTTTGTGGATACACATACTTTTAAACGTTGCCCAGGACCACTGAGTAAAGTAAATGGAATTTTTTTTTAAAAGCTGTGATATGAAAAAGAGATTTAGTTGTATACTTGCATCCTCCCTTATTCCTTTATTCACACTTCCTTGATTCTAGAAATCTCTCCAAGGTAGTTATTCCCCAATATAAATATTTCCTTCATGTTCAATTTAGATTACTTACTTTAACTATGACTTTTGCATCACATATTTTGAGTCACAAATATTTTATTTGTACTGTGGATGGTAAGAGGTAAAGAAAGTTCATTTAATATTGTTTCTTTACCCCTTTCTGTGCATTGGTGACAGTGAATATGTATCTTGGTCAGAAGAAATATATCTTGGGTTTGGGGGTGCTGAGTTAATAATTTGCTGTTACGAACCTTTAATTCTGGTCTCCAAGGTTGCTGCTGTTATGGGATAAGTAGCATCCAGAGTATATTAGGTGCCAATCTCAATTCTCACCCACCTGTAGAGCCATGAGACTACTATCATTAGTGGTCTGATGTAATCCATTTGCTGGCTCTGCACTGGTTTGTATCCTTGGAAGATTTTTTTTACCCTCTTTTATTTCCAAATTATTTTTCTCCTGTTGACATTGAGTATATTCGTTATATCAGTCATCTCATTCAGTCTAAGATAAATGTTATGTCTATGACCATGGGTGCACAGCCTAAGCACAGCATACCCAATTATTTCATGAATCCAGGTAACTACTAAGAAATTGGATTCAGACATTAGCCTTAATGTTCAAATCTCTGTCTAAGCTGGGAAGTGGATTATATTTATTTTTATTTTTCTAATTTTTTGTTTTTCTTGGAGGGCATCCCCATAACCCACTTTATTTCTTCCTATAAACACCCCCCACATTCTCCATACATAAGTACCATATATAGGATTCATTTTTGCCCAATCATTGAACCTTATTTGTGTGATGATATAGTAAATCTATTAGCTAGAGCCCACGAGTCTATAAAAATCCAAATGGTTCCCCCAAAATAGGAGCCTAATTTTTCTTCTATTAATAAATAAACAGCTTGTATCTCTGCTCCTTGCAGAGACTTGACCTTACTGTCATCTGTCAAGTTTTTACTGCATGCAGTCATATGGTACTGATTTCTAAAGAACAACATGGTCTTTAGAACAACATGGGAGTCTGGACACTCCCATCTGCAAACCAAGAAGATTATTTTGCCTTGGGTAGAAGAGAATCATAGAATTCAGACCACACAGCAACGATAGTAGGGATGTCCTTGAAGTGCTCTATAGTTGACCCTATGGTCAGTGAAGCTACATTCTCGAGAATGCAGTGCACTGCTGCTGAATTTATTCTTTTAGCATGCTTTTGAATATACTATTTTCATGTGATGGGTGAGATTTGGTGTGCTGCTCCCAGACCATATTAACGTTACACAAGATATAAGTGGGTACTTCTGTATCAGAATTATCTGATGCCCTTCAGAAGTGTGGACAGTTTTGAGTAAATCCCAATCATAAGCTAGCAATTATCTTTCAAATGGTCTATTTGAAGTCCAAAATCTGAGTAGCACTCTTTTTCCAAAGTCTAGTCTGCACATGTTCTGAATGCAGATACTTCTAACACTGTCTGAGCTACTGGATCACAGGGTCCTAGTGGGACTGCCTGTAACACCACTTTGTAAATTATTTAACGTTTGCCTCTGCCCCAATCAGATTCCGCTTTCTTTCTGACAACTCTGTGAATGAGATCCAACAGGATTTCTATTTGAGAAATATAATTTTGCCAAAAACGAAGGAAACGTGAGCCTCTGAGGTTCTGATTTATTGACACTGTCTGTGCAAGATAATAACTTATTACTTACAATTTCAGGACCTTTTCTAGCTCAAGACCAAATAATTCCCAGGAATTTCATAAATTGGGTTGGACATTGAATTTACTGAAGTTCTTCAGCAACCCTCTGTTTGTTATATGGGTGACTAAGGTTCTTAACTTTTCCTGAGCTTCTTCCTTTAAGGAGGGAATTATCACAATATCATTAATGTAGTGCAATAACTTGTATTAATGGTTATCAGGTCCCAGTCTTGCCTCTATAGATTACGACACTATGCTGATGAATTCAAATATTTATTTAGCAAAACAACGAATGTATAATGATTTTCGTTCCATGAAAATGTGATCGCTGCCTGGTTATACTGAAAGACTGAGATTAGAAAGATGGCAATGGATCCAACTTTATAACATCTGACAATTGTTTGGATTATAATTTCAATATACCTTCTGTTGAAGAGAGAGTAATATGATTTTTCAAGAGGACAACCAAGATTCAGAAAACATCTCTTATGAAAATAGAAAAGCCAAACAAATCCTCTACATGAATTTTTAAAAGAAGAGAAAAATCACTCCATAAAGACGTAAAACAGGAGGTATTTTAAAGAACGCATATATCTTTAATGAAAAATAATGTCATATATTTCTGCAAACCTAGAGCCTAGCACAGTATCTTGAATATATTTAGTACTTACAGAATATCTTTTTATTGCTTGAATCAAAATAATCATTTTAACAAGTTAATTTTGGAATTACTATTCAGCTGGGGTGGGAGAAGGAGAGAAGGAAATCACAAAATGTTATGCCACTTACCAGTCTACATTTAATAGAATCTTTCTGCTTGGCTACTCCACCTCTCATGAATACCTAGGCATGACTCCTTCTGTTCTGAGCAATAACAGTGGTTGATGTATTAATAAAGATGTGTTGAGCTATGTCAAAACGAAGTTGAGTTGTGAAACTGAAGAGCTCATGCCAACTGCTGTCTCCTGTGTACTAAGGATTTAAACTATGTTCTGTCCACAGCAAAACAGTCTTCAAAGGAATATATTACCATACTAGATGTAATTGCATTTTTGGAATGTTATTACATTTCATTATTAAGACAAAAAGCCTCAGAGTTTTCTTTCTCTATATAAAAACAATCCATGTTCCAAAGAGAACTGAAGCAAAAAGTGAAATTTTGGAAATTATATTCTCTAAACTTTGCAGAAATCCTTTACTTACAGCTATCATAAAGCTAATATTAAATTATGTGAATTTATTAGTGGTGTCCTAGAAATAATAAATAATGTTTATTCTATGTGATATTAAATTTAAATTGTACTTAAAATTTGTGACTATATTAATATATATGCATTATATCTTTACTGTAAATTAATATTTCTATGTTGATATATTCATATATATAGTCACATAGGTATGTATATATTTATTCACATTGAGACTGTATAGTATATATAAATATATAACTATAGCTATAGATTTTTTTTTTTTTTTTTTTGCGGTACGCGGGCCTCTCACTGTTGTGGCCTCTCCCGTTGCGGAGCACAGGCTCCGGACGCGCAGGCTCAGCGGCCATGGCTCACGGGCCCAGCCGCTCCGCCGCATGTGGGATCTTCCCGGACCGGGGCACGAACCCGTGTCCCCTGCATCGGCAGGCGGACTCTCAACCACTGCGCCACCAGGGAAGCCCTATAGCTATAGATATATATATTTAAATAAATATATTTAAATTTTGTCCTAGTACGATAGCAGTGTTGACTCAATTATTTATTCTTTTTGAATTTCATCCAGATGGATAAAACAGAGTATTTCTAATATTTCTTTTTATTAAGGGCCATGAAATCTTACTCTGAGGAGGCAAGGTGGCTTCATCAAAAAAATTTGACAGTTATTATATGAAATCACACCAGTGAAAGAAAGGAGAGGCAGGTACAAAGTTTAAAAGCACTCTTTCACTTCCTCCTAAGTTGATTCCCTACAAGTAGATCCTGAAATAGAGATTTTTGTGCAAGGGATTACTGAGGGAATGTACTCATGTGAAAACTGAATACAAGCGAGAGTAAGGATAGGACAGATGATGAAGATAAAATTAGGGGTCAAGCCGAAGTCTAGCTTCATCCTGAGCCCAAGGAGAGCTTAGGAGCATAAAGGGCATCAGTTAAATGTTCTAACATGGGGGCTTTTAGATACTCATATTACTCACTGACAAGAGGCATCCCCATTCAGGAGTGGCATAAATTCCAAGGCAACTGGCAAAGCAGCTCAGATGACTCAGGTTAATTTCTGTGAACTAGTTGTACTGTGCACTGTCTGCAGATGACACTGTCACAGGCTGGTAGGTGGGGCATCAGCCCCATAAAGGAAATCTTAGCAGGTACCAAATTAATTGACTACATGATCCTAGGCTAATATAAGTCATACCCATTACTTATATACTGGTCACATATACAATGTCAAAATTGTTCTCTGAAAGTAATCTTTCCATATTCCAATCCAGGTCCCTCTTTCTTTTGTGGTCTCTTAATGTCAGAATTTTATCATTCTTATCTCTTTAACATTTCTTTTCCACTCCTACTTTAGAGAATGCAAAGGAAGCAAAGTAAATTGCTATCAAAGAGTAGAAGATAAAAGGGGTTAAAGTAGAGAAACCAAATTTTCCTTTAGCCTTTAGCAGCATAGGCCAGAGAAAATCAAAGCTGGGGAGGGGAAGAAGCTTGGAATTGTCTTGGAAAATTAAGCTTTGCTATTGCACTTGCCTGTAAGTTTTATATATTTTTTAATTTTTAAATTATTTTTAATTGACTTTAGAACAGTTTTAGATTTAGCTTGGAATTGTCTTGGAAAATTAAGCTTTGCTATTGCACTTGCCTGTAAGTTTTATATATTTTTTAATTTTTAAATTATTTTTAATTGACTTTATTCTTTAGAACAGTTTTAGATTTATTTTAAAAAACCTGGAAAATAGTAGAGTTTTCATATCTCCCACACCCAAATTTTAATAATGGTATCTTATATTTGCATGATACATTTGTTACAACCAATGAAACTATATTGATAGATTATTATTAACTGTCCATACTTTATTAAGATTTTCTTGGTGTTAATTCATTTCCTCTTTTCTCCTCCATGATACCATCACATCTTCTTAGAGACATTTGTCATGTCTCCTTAGGCTTCACTTATCTGTGACAGTTTCTTTTTAAAAAAAAAAAATCTTTATTGGAGTATAATTGCTTTACAATGGTGTGTTAGTTTCTGCTTTATAACAAAGTGAATCAGCTATACATATACATACATCCCCATATCTCTTCCCTCTTGCATCTCCCTCCCTCCCACTCTTCCTATCCTACCCCTCTAGGTGGTCACAAAGCACCTAGCTGATTTCCCTGAGCTATGCGGGTGCTTCCCACTAGCTATAGGTTTTACATTTGGTAGTGTATATATGTCCATGCCACTCTCTCACTTTGTCCCAGCTTACCCTTCCCCCTCCCCGTATCCTCAAGTCCATTCTCTAGTAGGTCTGCGTCTTTATTCCCGTCCTGCCCTTAGGTTCTTCATGACAATTTTTTTTTTTTTTTTTTAGTGACAGTTTCTTAAACTTTCCTTCTTTTTGATGGCTTTAACTCTTCTTGAAGAGTATTGCTCAGTTGTATTTTTGGTTGCCTTATTTTTTTCGTAGGATGCCCCTACAAAATTAAAATTTTCCTGATGTTCTTCCATGATTAGATTCGGGTTATGGCTTTTGGAGAGGAAATCACAAAGGTAAAGTACTAGTTTAATCACATCCTGTAAAGGTTAAGTGCTATCAACATGATTTAGCTCATTTGACGTTGACCTCGATCGTTTTACTGATGTAGAGTTTGTCAACTTTCTCCACTGTAAAGCTTTTATTTTTTCTACACTGTACTCTTTGGTAGAAAGTTACTATGCCCAGCCCACATTAAGGAGAGGTAGTTATGCTACCCTTTCGTTTAGGATAGAGGATTTGCATAAATTATTTATATATAATGCTTTACGTGGGAGATTTTTCTGTTTTCACTTCTTTATTCAGTCTTTCATTTATATCGATTTAGACTTAGAAATATTTATTTTATATTTTGGCTTATAATCCAATGCTACTTTACATATTTTCTTCCTCATTTTTTTCCAGTTTTAGCCTTTGGAAATTATTTCATTTGGGTCCTTTGTCCCTTTGACACACCTCCATCTATATGGTGTCTGTCTCCTTTCCTTCCTTTTTTCCTCTCTTCTCTTCTATAGCACTTCTATGCTTTCAGACACTACAAAATGCTCCAGGCTCATCTTGTACATTGTATTACCCACTCCTAGAATCATCCATATCTTCAAGGAACTCTGACTCCTTTTATTGAAGAATGCTATTAGAAACCAAGATCTGAGTGCTACAGGGGTATCATTTCTTTTTGAGATTCTCAGCTGGCAGAGAAAGGCAATATATGTGTGTAAACTAAACTGTGGCGATATATATTTCAATTCAATGATCTGCACCTATATTAAGCTAAATATGAGTTTATACTGATAACTCCAATTCATTGCCACATGAATCACTGTAGCCTTCTCCTTGCTTATCCATAAGTTTCCCTCTAACAGTGAGAAACCTGGTTACCCTAAACCACTTTCTACTTACTCAATTTTTCAATTTCTGTATACATTTATAGCAGTATTAGAATTATTAACCTTTACTCCCATGGGGGAAAATGTTATCAATTAGGATACAATGCTTATGTGCACCTCCTTTTGCCTTTAGTATTACAGATTCTAAACATTTCTATAATTATATATGTTAGCACCATTTCTCTCCATCTGCTTCAACAAAGTTGTTGCAAGCATTTATAATACAGTTAGTCTCTTGTCACAGTCTGCATTTCTTCCTACATTCCCCAAAATCTTAAATAAATTTTTCAAAATTAACATACATTAAGTATCACTTCTTGTGCCATAAAGTTCTTTGGATTTTGACAAATGCATAATGTCATGTATCCACCATTACAATATTATACAGAATAGTTTCACCAGCCTAAAAAATCTCCTGCACTTCACTTATATCATCTTACCTATGGCCCCAACACCCCTGATACCTAATCATTGATTTGGTTGCTGTATTTATAGCTTTGACTTTTACAAAATGTCATATAGTTGAAATCAGATTGGCTTTTTCACTTACCAATATTCATGAAAAGTCCATTCTTGTCCATTTATATTTTAATAGCTCACTTCTTTTTATTGTTAAAATATTATATTGTATAAATGTATGATAGTTGTTTTATCCTTTCACCTACTGGATGATGTCTTAGTGTTTTCATTCACATGCAGGTTTTTGTGTGACTAGAGATTTCATAACAGGTGGGTAAATATCTAGAAGCACTATTTTTGGATCATATGGTAAGGCTATGTTTTGGTTTGAAAAAAGCTACCAAATTATCTTCCAAAGTGAACTGTATAATATTTCATCCCCACCAGCAATGAATGAGAATTCCTGTTCTCTGCATCCTTGCTAGTAGTTGGTATTGTCAATTTTTTTTTTATTTTATTCATTCCAGTAGATTTGCAGTGGTATTTCATCATTCTATGACTGGATCTCCCTGGAGTTTTTAACTCTCAGAGTTGTCCACACAGAGCCTCCAGCAATTTATAAATTACAGTTCAGTTTTCCCCACCCCTGGCACTGGTTCCCACAGCAGTTTCCACTTGTGACTCTTTGCTCTGTCTTCCTCTGTCTGTTTCTCTAATCTTGGGGGCAGCAGTTTGCCCTGTTTCCTCATCTTAAGTATTTAAGAATAGTTGATTTTTCATACTGTTCAGCTTCTTTGTTATCAGACAGATTGGCGACTTCTAAGCTACTTACATGTGGAACAGGAAGCCCGAGTGTTTTTCTCATTTTTTAAACTTAATTTTAATGAAGGATAGTTGCAAGACTTTTGAAATGTGATTTTTTTTCATCTAGTTATACATAGGTCTTGATCTTTTTAAATTATTTTATTTTATTTTATATGTTGGTTTGGGTGATCCAGAGATTATTCTCAATTCAATTTGTTTCTTAATATTTTTAATAAATTTCCTCAAATATTCTTCTAAGTATTTGACTATAAATATATTCTATCTGCTGAATTTGTCATGAATTTTTTTTGTGGCATGTTCTCTCTCTCTCTCTCTGTCACCATTTAAATTTTTCTTTTCTCTTTAGAAGCTAGAAGGCTTTCTTTTGAGTTTCTTTATATAATACCTTAAATGAATAATCTTTCAGTAATTATGTCTCTTTATAATATTTTTAAATAATGCCAATATATTCTGCATGTTTAATTTGATGTCTATATTCTCTATGTACATTTCAAATACTTCAAGATAATTTTTTTCTTTATGTGGTAGTTTTGTTTTAATCAGATACATTTTGTCCTCAAGGCTGCCTATTCTTGTTTCATACATTCTATGGCTTGTTGCTTAGGAAATTTATTTAATAAGAAGATTTTTATTCTTATTCCTAAATATGACTTCTTATTTTGAATTATATAATGTCTTCATAATCTTAAGAGGCTTATCATTGTTTCTTTAATTGATCTTTTTTGCTGTTTTCTCATCTATGTAGGGGAAATCTGTGTAGTTTATTTCCATCATAGTGGGTATTAACTTGGGTTTTAATAACAATTTCCTGAGTATTATTTATGCCTAATCAAGAAGAAAATTAAATACTTAGATTTGTTTTTAAAGCCATCCTGATATCATTTTTAGATAACATTTATTAGAATTCTAATCATCAAAATACATACAATGACAAAAACTAAATAACAAAACACAAATGATGATTACATGCAATTATAATACATATGATTAAATACTTAGAAAATATTTAATACTTGCATCTAACACTTAAAAATATATTGGATACCTCCACAGAAAGAAGTCCATATTTTCTATGGAATATACCAAAGAAAGAATTTTAGAAGTTATCATGTGTATTTCCTATGCAATAGGAAAGTATAATCAATATATAATAACCTTAATGAAAATGATAGAGTACTGAATCATGTGTAGTCAATTGATAAAATACAAAAAAAAAGCCCTAACTATATATGAGTTAAATATACTCTAAATAAGATGATCATATAAGCAGAAAATATATTGTTTATTAATGACCTTTTTGAAAAGAAACAGATCATCATACAATGACCCAAAATATATACCAGTTGAGTTAAAGAGTTGAATGTAAAATTAAGAGCATAAAACAACTAGATTCAAATTATAATTATAATTTATCATAAATCAGCCTGGGAAAATATGTCATAAGTATGAAAGACATAGAAGTGTCCTAGTATCCTAGAAGAAAACTGTGCACATATTATTACAATTTTAAAATGTGTAAACAGAACAAAGAAATAAAAGTGGCATAATATTTTGAAGAATTAAGAAGTCAAAAATGTTAATTATGTATTTGAAAACTTCAAATAAATGCTGACATTAATTGAAAAACTGTGAAAATGAAATAAACAGGCATTTCACAAAGAAAACTGCAAATAAAACAATACTAGCAGTTAGAAGATGAAAATATAAATAATACCTAACATTTTTATAATAAATTTGCTAAATATATTTTAATAACAGATAAATCTTAATACTGGGAAGTTGTGATTAGGTGAACCATCTTATTGAAAATAAATTAATGATATATATTAAAGATTTTTAATTTTTTGTAGAAAAATTAAAGATGTTTATTTGTGTCTAAATATCTTTCCATAAATAACTGGAAAAAAAATAACATACAAAAATTATAGTAGAATGTAGATAGTGCAAATTTTACAGACCTTATTTGCAAAAGCAAATGGACCACCATACGAAAAGGCTAATGTATGTGAACATAATAGGCTACAAGCTTTATATAATTAATTATCAAAATTTTTGCAGGAGAAAGAAATAAAAATATATACACATATATTTTTAGGTGCACATTAAAAACCAACTACTCTGGTCATAATAAGTTGATGGGAAAGTAAGAGGAAATGAGAACAGAAAAGTTAACAGTGTGAGGCCAAATCATGCAGTTCTTTAAATTTTTTTAGTATTTTTGAGGATTCAAAGAAAGAAATTGCTAATCATTTTGTATTTTATAATGTCACTAATTGATAAAATGCAGATTAAAATAATTACATATTTGATCAACTTTGCAAGGTTTTCAAATATAGCAAACATAACATAGATAAGGATATTGAATGGGCTGTCTCTTCAAATGCTGTTTAAATTATAATTAAAAATAATTTTGTACTATTTATCAAGAATACATATTTTCATGCTTCTTAACATAATAAGTCCCTTCTAGAATTCTGGTCTAAAACATTACATACAATAATTCATTTGCAAAATTTTATCACAGATTTATTTAGAGTAGTCAAACATTGGAAACAATGAATATTTTTTAAAAATGAATGTATAACTTTGTGATTGTTAGATGTTTTTTTAAGAGCCTAATAAAAAATGTGTCCTCTTCCCCACCACAATTGGAACCAATTGAAAAACAGAAAAGGAGACAGGCAAATGGAAATCAAAATTATCTGTATTTTAGAAATAAAGTTGTTTGGAAAATAGGCCTTAGATGTGCAGGAAACTTAAATTAGACAAATTCACCCACTCAGGCACTGCCTTAGATTTGTAGGCCTCTGTAGAAAAGGGACTAGTCTGTTTACTACACACAAAGAGAAGACTATAACACATAATATATGTATATAAATAGATATCAAATGATATCCCATAAGTTGCTGAGGCATACAGGTCTGTGTTTTTTTGTTGTTGTTGTTGATTTTCTCAACTTCATGAATTTTTTGGAGCAATAAGTGAGGAAAGGTATCATAATAGAGATTTCTACTTCAGAGAAACATGAAGCCAGGGAAAAACAAGACACCCCCAGTGAGTGAAACACCATAGAATAAACTTGTCGTAAGTCAAAATTAAATTTATGGAAACTTGTTAACTCCATGCTATTATAATGTACAGTAAATATAATGCACAGTACAAATTTAGGGCACTAAATGGAACCTGCAATTTGAATTTAGCATTGTAAATATATATGTATAAATAAATTATTAATAAATTATTATTTATTAGTAATACATAATTATTAATAAATACTTTAAATAAATTATTAACAAATACATAGACAATATCATTAATAGATTATTAATAAAGAAATTTTTGAATATACCTAAAAATAACCATTATTTTCTCTGTGATGGAATTGACTTTTGTTCACTTCATTAAATTTTAATTACTTAAAAATAAATACATATGCTTTGAAAGTCCAAAAAAATTCTGGATAGCCTAATGAAATACAGTACCTGGGATTCACCTGGGTTTTTTTTTTACTATTTTTCTCTGAGATATTTTCTATTCTTATATAATTATGTTTTAATTAATGATCTTATTTTGTTCATGTTGTAGTGTGCTTTGTTTTTCATTGCCTATTTATTTCTTCATGCAGTGTTTCCATTTAAACTGTGCCATGACTCAAAATTAAACTTTGAAAGAACGTTACTTCTTGACAGAGAAATATAAAAGAATTCCCTAAAAGTCTAAACTCCAATGCATCATCAAAGAGGGCAATAGTTAATTGGCTCTTTGTAAAGCACATTCAAATCCCAAATAATCTTTGTAATTCTAGTAAACAAAGCAGAAAAAAAAAAAAGAAAATTCAACAGTATACAAAAGCAAGGAAAATTTTAATTTTAATTTTCTAGATGATTGAGGATAGTGAGAAATTGTTGTAGCAAGCAAAACTACCAAGAAACTTCAATGTGGAAGGACAAAACTGAAAGGGAATTAAATGAATGGGAATAAACTCTATCTGGGCAAGGTGATCTTGGATTAAACTTGTGATCAATACAGAGCAAGCTCAGAAAAAGTGAATTAGTCACCTCCACAGATCTCAGTATTTTGTGATGTAGAACGATGTTTTACGCAGATAACATCTAAGCTCTCATCCACCTTTAAAACTCTATTTCTGGCATTTCAGCACATCCTAGGAAGGAAAGGAATTCTCTCTCTCTTTTTTTATTTTTTCTTTCTCTCCTTTTGCCTTATAAAGCTTGTGATAGTTAGAAGCCTTCAACAAATCTAAGGTGATGCAATATGAAAACTCACATATTAGTTTAACACATTCCAGACAACTAGAATTAGCTTCTGAAGCTTGAGAAAGCTATACTCACAAATGAAAGGTGATTTTCTGAACAAGAAAATTAGTTTAAAGAAAGTATTATTACCTTCTTGCATAATAAGTATGTAAGTAAATTTTTGAAAAAAATTTTTAGTAATACAGCTGACCCTTGAACAACACAGGTTTGAACTGTGTGGGTCTATTTACACATGGACTTTCTTATTGGATTTTTTTTTTCCAATAGTCAATACTACAGTACTACAAGATCCTCAGTTGGTTGAATGCAGAACCACAGATATGAAAGAACTGTGTATTTGGAGGGCAAACTATAAATTATATACAGATTTTCCACTAAACAAAACATCGGCATCCCTAACTTCCAAGTTGTTCCAAAGGTCAACTGTAATTTATTAATAGAAATTAAAAAGTAATGTCAAGGAGGTTATCTCTAATGTTCAAGAAAATATTCATTAATGCATATGCCATCATTCACCCGACACTTGGCATCCATTATTTGATAGATCATAATCTAAGTACTGAATATATATCCCTTAACTTTAGAGTTTGTTGTTTAGATGATATTAACCCGAGGCACTCTTAGAGATAGATGGGATTAATGTCTTCAAATAATCTTGAATTATTTGAATTATATACTGAAATTATCAAGAAAACTTTTGAGCAAATATATATCTCATAATATCAGTAGTTGGACAAATCCCTGGGTAAGATATTCCCCTGCCAAGCCATGCCAAAAAATATTTTTGAATTAAGTTCACAAGGGTTGTGAGGACCAAAATAAAATAACAGGGACTTCTTCATTACACGTGTTAAAAAAGTATGTTGACAATGATCATCGAAATATTTTAATAATTTAATAAAGGAATACATACACTATTAAATGATTCCTCAATAAAATGCTATATCCATAATGAAATATTGAGAATTATAGCTAAATAAGTATAACAAGAAAGGATGAAAACATGTAAAAATGAGGTAAATTCTCTCCTATTCTCCAGTTAATATATTTTTAAACTTTTATCTCTACTTTCTCACTTAGCATTTTTGTCCTGTGAATTTTTTTTAACATGAAAGTAGTATGAGGCCTGTGAACATGTCACATTTTTCTCTTTATCCTCTGGACCTAGACTAAGGATAGATAAATAGTAAATGCTCAGTAACATTTTATTGACTATGATGAACAAAATAATTATAATTTTAGCTTACTTTTGCATACTATTTTTAGTTTACATGATTCATTCACTATATCTTTCTTTTTTCTTTAGATGACTAATAACAATAAGCAATCCAAACACTTTAGTAAGGAAGATACTCATAACACTAAGATAATTATGAATTTATTCATTAAAATGTTAAGGAAATTAGGGAAGTATATTGCAGGGGCAAAAGCAATATTTATGAGGTTGTTAACAAATACTGTCTATGCTGAAAAGAGAGACTTTAAACCTTAAATAAAATTAAGGAACTTGTAGTTTAGTTTTTTGAGTCACAAATATAGTTTTAAGCAGATAGAGAAGGAGAGAAAAAGAGAATAAACCACTTGTATATTTTAAATTTAAATAATTTTCACCATCAAACTGCTTTCAAAATACTTCCACTTACTTAGCATTACCTTATTAGTAACAAATGTTTAAATCTTCAAAATCTACAGAATTCCTAGGCATACTAGTATCTGATGAGGTATTAGCATATGTTGGAATTGTGATCATTTCTATCACAGCAATAAAACATGTTTAGAATAAAAATTTAACTCTTTGTCAAAAGAATGCAAAGATGATAGAACAATAAATATACAATTTCTAGTGATTTACTTTTTATAAATATATTAAAATAGTCACTCACAGTTTAATTATAGAGACAGCATTTATCTAACAGTACATTTTAATTATTCTCAATAATCCAAGGAATGGACATTTGTTTTGCTTTTGTAAGGCTCTAAATAGACATATTTTTTTCCACCTATACTCAACTATATCAAAAATTCTTTGGTGATTTCAGTGTGTAGAAAAGCTATACATTTTAAGTAATGTAGGAGAAGATAAATACATATTAAGGAATATTAGTCCTTGAGAAAAAGTCAGGCCAGGTATTATTTGGTCTCTCTTTTTAAATTTCTTGAGGAGCAGTGAATTTGTATAGATGTACACAAGATTTAGAGTTAGAGAAAATCTAAAACATATTTTTAAAAACCCTTAAAAAAACTTTTTTTAAAGGGAATATATTGAAGTAAGTTGTTTGACAAGGGTAAAGGTGTTCCCCTGAGTTATGACATGAAAGATGAGATAATATCATTTCTTAAGACACTGGTAATACCGGCACGGACAATTTTTTATGATATTTAAATGACTTGCAAAAGTGGTGCCTATAAGTGATATATTCATTTTCTAAGATCACCTGAATTTGTTACTTGAGTCAAGTTATCATGAATTTTAATGTTCAGGAGAAGATTTCTTATGAAGATGGAACTTGGTCAGAAGTAACTTCTTACCAACTAATAGCTTGATTGTTTGGAGGCTGACTCTTTGCCAACATTTTATTTTCTTCATTTTTTAGACAAAGAAACCAAGACATGTTACAATGCATATTAAGAACCTTGTCCAAATTCTTCAGCAGGACAGGAAGAAATACTTCCACAAGTCAAATGAAGCCAAAGACTGCATTAGGAAGAACCTAATTGTGGGTACTCCCCAGCTGAAATGTTCACTTTTCTCACTTTTGCTTATGATGAAATTGCTTATTGATTTAGCATCAGCCAGACTAGATAAAGTGCACCTCAGTGTGACGTCTCACCAAAACTTCTGGATCCATTTCATGTGAATATATGAAATGATTCAATACCACCAAATAATTGCTGCCAATATTTAACTGAGCATTAAATTTTCTAATTTAGAAGGGAGGAAATTGACTGCCTGTGGAATTTACCTATTAGTAAAGTTAGCTGTAATTAAATTGTACATAAATATTCTGATAGTTTGGGTGATGTGGGAAGGAATTAGAAGTGCAAAAAAATTTGATTGGGAAGCCCTGTGACTGGTGAAAGGGAGAGGGTACAGCAGTGGTCAGGGAAAGCCTTTAGTGTATGATGCAGGTAGTCAACCTGCCACCTGAGTAGAAGAAAAGAAGATTCAGTACAAGGAGCCTCAGACTGGGAAATTCTCAGCCAGGCCAATGGAGCGTCTCAGGGCAAAGACTGCTCATTACAGGAGCGTAGACCCTACTGGGGTGGCAACAACCTGGAGTTCAGTACCCGTGCCATGCTCTGTTAGTGAACATCTCTAATGCTTAGCCTTGGCATGAATGCTACAGTTTGATGCTGTCAGTAACTACATGGTTCTCAGCAACTTCTTTCTGAAGAAGACAAGAGGTGAAAGAGGTGGCACAGTTCCATGGCTGCCACAGATACTCTGGTTGAAATACAAAATTATCATTTCTCTTGATATTATGAAATTATTAGCATTATTTTATATGTGATGATTTATGCTTATTATTTAAAATTGCAAGTCTTGATTTTTTAACATCTTTACTCTACTCACTGATCAGTCTTCATATTCCAAAAAACTTTTAACTCTAACTTAACACAGGTTAGCAGTTAAAGGTCTTCCCAACTACAGTGAGTCCCGTAGTAATATGATTAATGCTTTTTATATGAAAAATGATTCAGTCGGCTCACAATTAAATTTGAGTGGTTGATATACTCACTATGATTGTTTTCATAGCATCTGAACTGAAGGAAACAAAGGTCAATGCTGCCAGCTGTAATGTGAGAGAAGAAAATCAATTAGATGTGCCTTATTCCTGCCTTCTTTTTCACCCTTGCCTTGTATGCATAAGCATTCTTACTCTCTAGGTTGGGTTCTCCTGAAGCAGAGTTCAAGATGAGAAATCAAGTAAGACTGATTTATTAGAAGAACATTTCCAGGAAGAATCTGAAAGAAGAGTGAAGAAATGGGCAGGAAAGCAAAAGAGACCAAGTTAATAGACACTTTCAATCAAAGTCCCACAAAAGGTCATTTTGGTTCAATCCCATGTGGAAGGGAGCACTGGAGACCCTCTGCCTTACACCTCAGTGTTGATTGATTAAGAGGGGAGATCTTACCTATATGTCCTCCCTCTGGAGTCAGTCATTACTGACTAAGGAATAGTCCTGGAGGGACATCATCTCCCAGGCACTCACCTTCTTTTTGTTGCAGAAAAAGCAGACTTTGGCTGCCTGAGGAGAGCCCTCCCACAATGAGACAATGAGACTCAGAGACTTATGGGAGCAAAACACCAGGAATGAGATCGCAAGATCTGGTGAGCATGCAACTTGTAAGTGATTGACAGGGTGAAGCACTGAGAGTGTCTGCCATGTGCCTTCCTTTGGGATGGAATCATGGAGGTGTTGGCTTTATTTTCCCCTCCAAGTCATTGGTTTGAGATAGACTTCTTCAATGATCTTACTCTTTCTGTAATGTTATTTGTTTTTTCTTTGGACACAAAAGATTTTCATTGCCTTTTTTCCTTCTCTATGAGACAGTAGAGAGGTGTTTTACCTTTTTAAAAGATTTTCATTGCCTTTTTTCCTTCTCTATGAGACAGTAGAGAAGTGTTTTACCTTTTTTTTTTTTTTTCCACTAAAGGAATAGATTCAAAAGGCAGAGTCTTATTTAAAAAATTAATAGTTTTTGCTATTCAGATACTTCAAAATGGATAAGGATACTGGAATACAGCTCCAGAGCTTGCTAAATCTTACCAAATGCCGACATATAATATACAAAAGATAAATTTATTAATCAAAATAAATGTGTGATTCAAAAATTTCCTCTTGCAGATATTTTATTCTTGGGATCGATATGCTAGAACTTGCTTTTGTTATTATCTCAAACATGAAACTGACATCCAAAGAAATCTATTTTAACACAATGCTGTTTAAATGTGTTGTTTATAAAAGTGTTCGATGTGAAAATATTGAGTACCTTTCTCTAAATCCATCTTAAAATGGATTCTAATGCTGTTATCTTGGTCTCACCCACAGACTGTGATGTGTCACAGATCAGAGGCATCCATGACTACAGATGGACCAGTGAATTATCTTAGCAGCTGTACTACTGCTGTATAGAGATTTTTTTCTTATTCATCCCCCCCCTTACTTCTGTAGCATATTCTAAATTAGCTTTGAGATATTAGAATTTTCTCATTAACTGTAATTGTTGCTATCTCTCGACCACATAGCAGATGGCCCCAGGTGCTGTATCAGCCCTGTTTGTCCTCCTGAGGCCTGAATATCTCTATATTCCAAGTGTCAGCTTGGCTTCTGACTCATCTCTTACAGCTTGTTGCTGAACATAACCATTAACTTAGGGATTTATTGTCCACCTAGTGATTTTTCCATAGAAAGTCATGACTCAAGTTTGAAAATTCAGAGTAAGTGATTTACAGCTAAGATGTTCATAATTTTTCTTTCTTTGATACACCCTTTCTATTTTAAATACCTAACAAGTATAGATAAAGTATGAAACAGAAAACCAAATAGCTAAAGTGATACTAAGAGCAGAGATAAATGTATTTCTGAGCTAAAGATGGAACAATACTGTAAAAGGAGATCAGGGCTGAAGCTGTGGAACTGCCAGGTTCAGTCAAGGAACAGGCAGTAGTTTCTCAGAATTTGGCATTTGCAAGATCAAAGAACTAAAACTCTTTCAAAGGTGGAAGTGAGCCAGAAAGGTGTTTACAGAGTATGTGTTCCCATTGTGAAAAATAATTCTGATGAAAAACAAAAACAAATCAACTGTTTCCAATTACCTAATACTCCAGGTTTTAGCAAGCTGTTGGCCTTGTGAAGCAGGAGGACTCATGCATAGCTACACTCAGTAAGTGAACCAAGCTGTCCACTGGTTTTCTGATTGGGTCTATATTGTCCCCAATGCCACTGTAGGCAGAAGCTGTGAGGTGCCATCTGGAATGACAGGGAGGAGCACAGTGATGGGGCACCCACAAAACTATTGCCATGAAAGGGTGATTACAGTAGGAGAAAAGGAAAGAAACACAGGGAGAATTAATTGCTTAAAAACAAAATTTCTGAGGATTTAGTCAATTGCCCATCTTGGAAATAGTGAGTATGGATGTAGAACTATTATATGGCTAGGACTTTTAAAAAGGGACTCAAACACCAAATGAGTGGCCAGATTAAATGACGCTTGCCCTTAAAGTATGTCAGTGGAAATCATCTTAGAAAGTAATTCCAAAACACGAAAAATTATTTTGTTTAAGAAAATAGTCAACAATCTTAATTTGAATATAAAATCATTCACGATGAAGTGAAATTTATTGGACATTTTCAAAGTCTTCAGAATACATATATTTAAGATACTCAGCAAAATAAATAAAGGAAAAATTTCACTAATAAGAGAAATAAATGGTAAAACAAAATGGTAGGAGACATAGTCATTGGAATAAAAGTTCACTTAGAAGGAATCAAGTCTAGAAAAATGCAAATTAAGAGAATTGGTGACAGAGAATACTACTAAAGAATTTACCAAGAAGTCAATATGTAGGAAAGAGAGAAAAAATATAAACGAGTACTTATAATCAACACAAATGAATATGAAATGCACAAATAAATAACCAATATCTTTTTAAAAGTTTAGCTGCATGTCACATAAATGTCATTTTTTGAACCACTGATGATACATTTACCCTACTACTACAACACTATCCTCAAGGAAGTTGATGGTTCTAGGAAGAACAGAACAAGGGATTTCTTTCCCTTAATTTTAAACCATCTCTGGGAAAGTGTAAAGAAGGGAAGAAGGGAAAAGGGTGATTTGTTTTCCCTTGAATTAGGAAAACCAAGATCTTGCATTCCCTATTTACCACTTGTATTGACTGTGGGTGGAGGGACATTTATGTGGTTGAGTATCATTTGGACTTAATATTGGATTAAATATTAGTAGCATCAATGCTGTTGTTTGAAGTTGCACATATAATAAAAACGTAGAGCTATATTCTATATCAATAGTTTTCAATTCTACATGGTTCAGAGTTTCCCGGAGGCTTGTTAAAACACTGTGGGTCCCACAGTCTGAATTTTTGATTTAGTGGGATTGCTGAGAGGCTTGAGAATTTCTGTTCCTCCAAATTCTTAGGTGATGAAAATGCTGCTGGAGGGACCACAATATTAAAACCACTGTTGTATACAATCTCCTAAAGTCAGTGTTGCAGAAAAACGATCTTTCCCAATATAAATTCCATGACTAGTCCTTCGGAAATAATGTACGTGCCCACTTTCTCCTATAATCAAGTCATTGGGTGGTGCTTACATCATCTTTACTGTAAACATAGAATCATCTGAGAGTTTCTAAGTGTGTGGTTGGCAATTTCGTTAGTTTCTTGGTTCAGTGAATTTTAATGAGTAGTACAATTTATTTTCTCTTTCCCCAAACTTTAACCATTTCACACAGAACCTAAATGGGTGTGTATATCTCTGAAAAACCTTTGTAAGATTTATTTGGAAGGCATGGTATGTCTTAAAAACTGTTAACATTTCTTTGGTCTCATATACCCCTTCCTTTTTTTGCTGTTCTTTCTTGGTTAACTCAACTTTCTTCAAATATTTGGAGAGATTCCAAGTAAAAAAAATCAAATCAACTTGTTTAGCCTAAAGGGATGTAAGTCACAATGAGATAAATAATTGCTCAGAAATAAAAAAAAAATCAGAGTACATTACTTAGGATTTAGTGAGTTTCTGATCATTAAAATGTTTTGATTACAAAGATAAAAATACTTTGTGCCTAGGAGGTCCAGAAAGGATCACAAACATCAAAGGAGTTGTCAGATTAAATGATTTTTTTTTCCATCAAAGAATCTTCTAAAGGAGAAAGTTTTAAGTGTTAACCATTTAAGCATTCCAAGAAGCTTCTCTCAATTTTCCATTAAATTACCTACTCAATTCTAAAAAAAAAAAAGAAAAAAAAAGTTGTTAAAAATTACACCATTATTTTAAACCACCTAAGTATCTCTGAAACCAAGTGTCAGTCACCATAATGAACATAACAACAACAACAAAATTCATCTCTGGCCCATAGATTAGAGATGCTTTGGACAAACAAAATAGATGATTATTTGTACTTCAACTGTGTAAGTAATGTTTCTGGAGTCTTTTTTTTTTAAATCCTGTGTTGTCCTCCCATAGGAAAAATCAATATTATTTTTTCTATACACAATCACACATTGAAACTCCCAGTAATGAAATATCATAAAATAGGTTGAACTAGTTTTTTACATTTACTAGTTTTTTTTACATGTAAACTAGTTGTTTACACAGAAATAAGTGCATCCCCAAATAACAAAAAAAAACTAGTGTCTTAGAATAATACATGGTATTATGTCATTCATGTGATCTCTTGGTGCAGATATAAGTTTCAGAAATGTCAAAATTCAGGCAATGGAAAGAGGAGAGGATATCACCTTAATTGAGCAAAGTCACAATAAGTACACACACATACAAATAAAGGCCTCTGAACAAATAAAGGCGTCTGACAATATATCAGGAAACAATATTTGCCAGATCCCAAAGAAACTTTGAATAAAGCCATGTACATTTAATACATCCTATATACTATTCATTACAGAGGTGGTACAACCCTAACCTTATTCAAAACATAGTAAACACATTTTTAAAAACTCATTACAGATCTGTAAAAATTGGGAATGGGAATCCATCCTAAATTAAATATCAAAGATATATGTAAAAACTTATACCATAGTTATATGTAGATTACATGGCTCTTCATAACAGTGTAGATCAAAAAAAACATAGATCACTCTATATATTTCAAACAGAGGAAATTGAGTACAGGGATTGATTATACATGTCTGGAAATGTTGAGAGAATAAAAGTAGATGTTATCTATAAATTAGGAGTTACAGAAAGACAGTACTACATCTTACTGCATCTTGACTTTTTTCTTCTTTGATGTTTCTTAATGCCATATATCAAGGATTTTCTTCAGATGATTTAGACAGGTATTCTACTTTCTGACTCTCCATTTCTGTAAATATTTTTCCTTTGACCTGAAGGAGAATGATTTCTTGGCTGTTTATAGAATTCTTAGGTCACATAGGGACCTTGAGCACTCCAAATGACCATGGTTCTGAAAATGCAGCCACTATTTTAGAGGCAAAATTCTGATCAGAATTCTGCCTTCTCTGTTGGAAAATCTCACTAACCTTCCCTCCTGTTCTTATGTCATTCTTTTGTTAAAAACCTAGAAAAGAAGAGTTGTTTTGCTGAGCTGTGCTCATGGACCCCACTGCTGTCTGTCTTCCACTGCAGAAAGGAAAGACGTGGACCCTTTAGCATCCATAGTGAAAAGACATCATCTGACAATACATAGAAAGCCGAGTTGGAAATGGGAAGCTATTAGCATGGAGTAGAGTATTCAGAGAGGCCAAAGAATTACAAATGTTGAACACAAAGAGAAAGAATGAGATAGCCACACACTTACACATAGAACTTTAATGTGGATTTGGGTATAGAAAAGAGAAATATGAATGGAAAGACAAAGAAGCAGAATATAAGAAGACTGCCTTACATTGTAATAAAGGTAACCAGTGAGAAATGGCTGATGATCCTGTTACTGAAAAAAGAATGCAATAATGAAATTTATATTTGGAGGGTTTTTTTTTTTCAATCTTCTCTTTTTTATGGCATCTATATTCTTTTCATCCTCTATAATTTTATATTCTATTCTTGTTTTGGTTGTTTTGAGGGGCATAATGAATTAAGGGAGATGTCTCATGTGAATACTGTAGGAAAAGAGGATAGCAAACACAAGAAGAGAAAATATTTCATAAACTGAACAAATCCGTGCAGGTAACTTGGAGTCAGATTTTTCTTGAAGAAATTTAAGCAAACTCTTATCCCACATGTATACCTCATTACCAAAACAAATTCTGAGATATTAGGAGGAATGTTGTGTCTCTTAATGTAGTCCATATTCAAATTGAGTTTTGTTTAAACAGGAAGCTCAGCTCCGTGCTCTGTGATGACCTAGATGGGTAGGGTGGTGGGGCAGGGTGGGAGGTCCAAGAGGGAGGGGATATATGTATACATATAGCTGATTCACTTTGTTGTACAGCAGAAACTAACACAACATTGTAAAGTAACTATACTCCAATAAAAAAATTTTTTCATTTGATTTTTAAAAGGCAGAGGAAACTGTGTTGCATCTTTACATCATTGTCTGCAACTATAAAAACTTATATCCATTTCTTGAGTAAAGAAGGATCTATATGACTTTTTTTGGCATTTATTGACACAAATATTTAGAATATGTTCCAAATATTTGTAATTCAAGCATCTGTGACTAAATTCACTTAAATCAAGGATGGCAAAATGTAATTTATAATCATAATCTTAGATGTATTCAAATTTTAAAAGATTCATATAGATTGTGAAAATTACTTTTGGTGTTCTTAATAACAATAGCTAAAAACAAGAACACAACTAGCCAATCTCTGTGGGTTCCTCTTATAGAAACTGTTATTTTAATTTTCAGCTCTGTTTTCTGGAAAATTTTATCTTGCATGATTTGTTAAGCTATTGTCTCAGTCAACATGACAACAGTTTGAATTCAGTAAAGAGGAAAAAAGGAAAGACTTCTACCAAACTTAATGAAAGAGATTAGGAATCCTATATCTGTATGCTCTATTTTTCTACTTTGTACTAAGAACAGAAACTTTAGGAACTATTGAAACAGAGTCAACTGAAGAATGTCTAATAGTCTAAGAGCATGAAAATCCCAGAAATGTTTATTTTTGTTTGAAGGAATAAGCTATGTTACATCTTCTCATCTATCAGGACCAGTGGAAAGTAAAGGTAAACATTTTTTGACATAATCATCTCTCAGACTATTTTCATGCTACTTATGTATTATCCTCTGAAAGACATCAAAGGATGGCATTACTTGTAAATAAGTAGAAATACAAAAGAGTTTAAGAGATTCCTTTGGTTAAAAAAAGATCCAGGTGGGGAGTATGTAGAAGATAAATCCATAAAAGATTAAGTGAACTTCTTATAAACAATTAGTCAAATACTACTGAGTTACCATATTCAAATGCAAAAAAGGTATTATATTAGAAACAGAATGCATGAGCCCATTATAGGGATTAATTTCATATTCAAAGTTGTTAGTGAGGATATGTTGAATCTAAGCTGAAAAGAGTTCTCTAAAGTCTGCAGAAATCATCTGGTTGCCTTGGAGATGGAAGGACATTTGAGAAGATGACTCTGTGGGAGATGGCTTGTCACACACACTTCAGGTTTTCAAAAATGCAAAACTAATCATCCTCTTGATTCCTACGCACAGAGCCGAAACCAGAGCATTTTCCATGTACATGCCCCTTTCGTAAATGGTTCTTTTGAGGCTCTTTTTTAGACTAAGCCACATTCACAACTGTGAACCCTGTATTTTGGTTGAATGAATGCCTTTCTGGAAGAAATTACTTCAGAAAAAGGTGAATAAAGGCAAACAAAGAGTTGTCTGTTTTGTGATTGAGTATATAAAGAAAGAGATTAGAGGAGGTTAAATTGCTGAAGGAATTCTTGAGGAAAAGAGAAGCAAGGTGAATCTGTTTTAATCATAGTCTGAAAGCATAATAATCCACATACTTATTAACTGACCCTGTATTGTTCATTCAACAAATGCTTAGTGAGCATTTACTGTGTGCTAGAAATTTAGCCTGTCATTCAGTACATATTTGCCAAATTTGAATTTGTGAACAAAATGGTTACAAGCCAGGTTTTTGGACATCTGGATTCTGAACTCAACACTGTGAAATGCTGTGTGTAAATCGTGGAATAACACCTTTAATCTGTGCCTTGCTTGTCACATACACACAAAAATGTTTTAATAAGGGAAAATATTAAAAGATAACCTTTTTGTACAAAATATTAAGATAATCTAGAATAAACCATAAGGAAATACTCACATACACAACCATACACACATTCACCATTCTAAAGGTGAGTTAATAATGGTCAATATTAATAATATTAATAAATTACATATTTTGAAATAATTATTTTTTATGTGGCTATCTTTTTTTTTTTTTTTTTTTTTTTGCAGTATGCGGGCCTCTCACTGTTGTGGCCTCTCCCGTTGCGGGGCACAGGCTCCGGACGCGCAGGCTCAGCGGCCATGGCTCACGGGCCCAGCCGCTCCGCGGCATGTGGGATCCTCCCAGACCGGGGCACGAACCCGCGTCCCCTGCATCGGCAGGCGGATTCTCAACCACTGTGCCACCAGGGAAGCCCGTATGTGGCTATCATTTTTAAAAGAAATAAAACATACATCTTCACACATAAATATTTTTGAAAGAATACTTAGAACAGATTTCCAGAAGCAAAACCTGTGATTTTTTTGTGTGGGGGTGGGGGGAGAAAAGAAGGGAGTTTGCACAGATGGAGACCAGTTTAAGTCTACTCCCAGGGGAAGCCACAGAGCACAAATTGTGCAGCAGAGTTGGTCTCACCTTGAGGTAAGGAAACCAGCCCCTTCATTTTCCTGGCCAGATTCTTGGGAGAGAAGTTTTGGGTGTAGTGTTTGTGGCAGGGGTGGAGGTGGGTGGAGTGGGCGGTGGTATTTCTCTGTGAGGCACCTCCAAAGGCACCAATAGTATCCACCACTACCACAAACACTTAGTGAGAATTAATCTCATTTGGGAGTCTAAGGAGCAAAGCAGATCTCTGCAATTCCCTTTCAATTCTAAACCACCCTGAAGGTGAGGCTCCAGGCATCATCAACAGAGTTGATATGATTATATATATATGATTATATATATTATATATAATTATATATAATTATAAATGATTATTATATATTATTATATATATTAGAAAAAGTCCTAAACTGAATCTAGAGAATAGCATGGAAATATCTAGTTCTAGACATTTCATTACCTTAGAAGTGGAAGAAAGATAATTCATTGAAACCTGCAAGCCTTGTTCATCCCAATGTGATGAAAATTTTGGACTCAACCTTGCAAAAAACTATGGTTTCAAACTTAAAGTGATTTATAAATTATTTATCTGAGAAATGTTCCAGAATTTTATATTATATGATATATAACATTGACCTATGAGGTCTAGTCTTTGCATATAAAACACACAGTATGGAAAACAGAAACAATTTCAAAATAATTTCAGCTTTTTTGTGTGTATTTTCTTCTCCACAAGGAAGCTCTGCAGACATCTTATTCTCCCTGCCTTTTCTTCCCTCTTTCCTTACAGAGCAGATACATCTGAGCCCCTCTCATTTCAAAATCCTCCACACCCCTAGCCTGTGTTAACTTTGATCACTCATACCTTTGGTTATGGAAACTGAGCAGGACCCTGTGAGGCTCCTGGGCACAGAAGGCCTGAGTTAGAGTCTAAGAAGAAAATAATTTTAATGCATTTGAATCTGTGAAATATTTAATACTTTCTTATTACCAGGATCAAATAACTCTTAAAGAAACAAAACTATATCCAATTGAAGTTTTGATATTTTCTTTTTTATTATTTTTTTTATATATCAGGTTTTATTAGTTACCTATTTTATACACATCAGTGTATACACGTCAATCCCAATCTCCCAGTTCATCCCACCACCCCACCACCCCCCACCCCCCACCATTTTCCCCTGTTTGTGTCAATACATTTGTTCTCTACATCTGTGTCTTTATTTCTGCCCTGAAAACCGGTTCATCTGTACCATTTTTCTAGATTCCACATACATGTGTTAATATACAATATTTGTTTTTCTCTTTCTGACTTA
>NC_041220.1:86384499-86385705 GCF_002837175.3 Physeter macrocephalus | reverse complement strand
CTCCATACTGTTCTCCATAGTGACTGTATCAATTTACATTCCCACCAAGACTGCAAGAGGCTTCCCATTTCTCCACACACTCTCCAGCATTTGTTGTTTGTAGATTTTCTGATAATGCCCATTCTAACTGATGTGAGATGATACCTCATTGTAGTTTTGATTTGCATTTCTCAAATAATTAGTGATGTTGAGGAGCTTTTCATGTGCCTCTTGGCCATCTGTATGTCATCTTTGGAGAAATGTCTATTTAGGTGTTCTGTCCATTTTTAATTGGGTTGTTTGTTTCTTTAATATTGAGCTGCATGAGCTGCTTATATATTTTGGAGATTAATCCTTTGTTGATTCATTTGCAAATATTTTCTCCCATTTTGAGGGTTATCTTTTCATCTTGTTTATAGTTTCCTTTGCTGTGCAAAAGCTTTTAAATTTCCTTATGTCCCATTTGTTTATTTTTGTTTTTATTTCCATTACTCCAGAAGTGGGTCAAGAAAGATCTTGCTGTGATTTATGTCAAAGACTGTTCTTCCTAAATTTTCTTCTAAGAGTTTTATACTCTCCAGTCTTACATTTAGGTCTTTAATCCATTTGGAGTTTACTTTTGTGTATGGTGTTAGGGAGTGTTCTAATTTCATTCTTTTACATGTAGCTCTCTAGTTTTCCCAGAACCACTTATTGAAGAGACTGTCTTTTCTCCACTGTATATCCTGGCCTCCTTTGTCATAGATTAGATGACCATAGGTGTGTGGGTTTCTCTCTGGGCTCTCTATCTTGTTCCATTGATCTATATTTCTGTTTTTGTGACAGTATCATATTGTCTTTATTACTGTAGCTTTGTAGTATAGTCTGAAGTCGGGGACCTGATTCCTCTGGCTCCGTTTTTCTTTCTCAAGATTACTTTGGCTATTTGGGGTCTTTTGTGTCTCCATACAAATTTTAAGATTTTTTGTTCTAGTTTGGTAAAAAATGCCATTGGTAATTTGACAAGGATTGCATTGAATCTGTAGATTGCTTTGGGTAGTATAGTCATTTCTGCAATATTGATTCTTCGAATTCAAGAACATGGTATATCTCTCCATCTGTTTGTGTCATCTTTGATTTCTTTCATCAGTGTCTTAAGTTTTCTTCATACAGGCCTTTTGTCTCCTTAGGTAGGTTTATTCCTAGGTATTTTATTCTTTTTGTTGCAATGGTAAGTGGGATTGTTTC
>NC_041220.1:86355272-86383641 GCF_002837175.3 Physeter macrocephalus | reverse complement strand
TTAGTGTATAGGAATGCAAGAGATTTCTGTGCATTTATTTTGTATCCTGCAACATTACCAGTTTCATTGATTATCTCTAGTAGTTTTCTGGTAGCATCTTTAGGATTCTCTATGTATAGTATCATGTCCTATGCAAACAGTGACAGTTTTACTTCTTCTTTTCTGATTTGTATTCTTTTTGTTTCTTTTTCTTCTCTGATTGCCATGGTTAGGACTTCCAAAATTATGATGAATAATAGTGGTGAGAGTGGACATCTTCGTCTTGCTCCTGATCTTAGTGGAAATGCTTTCAGTTTTTCACCATTAAGAATGATGTTTGCTGTGGGTTTGTCTTATATGGCCTCTATTATATTGAGGCAGGTTGCCTCTATGCCCACTTTCTGGAGAGATTTTATCATAAATTGGTGTTGAATTTTGTCAAAAGCTTTTTCTGCATCTATTGGGATGATCATATGGTTTTTATTCTTCAATTTGTTGATGTGGTGTATCACATTGATTGATTTGCATATATTGAAGGATCCTTGCATCCCTGGGATAAATCCCACTTGGTCATGGTGTATGATCCTTTTAATGTGTTGTTGGATTCTGTTTGCTAGTATTTGGTTGAGGATTTTTGCATCTATATTCATCATGGTATTGGTCTGTAATTTTCTTTTTTATAGTATCTTTGTCTGGTTTTGGTATCAGGGTGATGGTAACCTCATAGAATGAGTTTGGGAGTGTTCTTTCCTTTGCTATTTTTTGGAAAAGTTTGAGAAAGCTGGGTGTTAGCTCTTGTCTAAATGTTTGATAGAATTCATCTGTGAAGCTATCCAGTCCTGGACTTTTGTTTGTTGGAAGATTTTAAATCACAGTTTCTATTTCACTACTTGTGATTGGTCTGTTCATATTTTCTTTTTTTGTCAAAAAGAATCTGTCCATTCCTTCCAGGTTGTCCATTTTACTGGCATAGAGTTGCTTGTAGTAGTCTCTTATGAGGCTTGGCATTTCTGCAGTGTCCATTGTAACTTCTCCTTTTATATTTCTAATTTTATTGATTTGAGTCCTCTCCCCCTTTTTCTTGATGAGCCTGGTTAAAGGTTTATCCAATTTTGTTTATCTTCTCAGAGAAGCAGCTTTTAGTTTTATTGGTCTTTATTATTGTTTTCTTGGTTTCTAATTCATTTATTTCTGCTCTGCTCTTTATGATTTATTTTCTTCTACTAACTTTGGGTTTTGTTTGTTCTTCTTTCTCTAGTTCCTTTAGGTGTAAAGTCAGATTATTTGAGATTATTCTTGTTTCTTGAAGTAGGATTGTATTGTTATATACTTCCCTCTTAGAACTGCTTTTGCTGCTTCCCATAGGTTTTGGATTATCGTGTTTTCATTGTCGTTTGTCTCCAGGTATTTTTTTTTATTTCCTCTTTGATTTCTTCAGAGATCTATTGGTTATTAAATAACGTATTGTTTAGCCTCCTTGTGTTTGTGTTTTTTATGTTATTTTCCCTGTAATTTATTTCCAATCTCATAGCATTGTGGTTGGAAAAGATTCTTGGCATGATTTCAATTTTCTTAAATTTACCAGGGCTTGCTTTGTGACCCAAGATGTGATCTATCCTGGAGAATGTTCCGTGTGCACTTGAGAAGAAAGTGTAATCTGCTGTTTTTGGATGGAATGTCCTATAAATATCAATTAAATCTATCTGGTCTATTGTGTCATTTAGCTTGTGTTTCCTTATTAATTTTCTGTCTGGATTATCTGTCCATTGGCGTAACTTAGGTGTTAAAGACCACTCTATTATTGTGTTACTGTCAATTTCCTCTTTTATAGCTGTTAGCATTTGCCTTATGTATTGATGTGCTCCTATGTTGGGTGCATAAATATTTACAATTACTATTTCTTCTTCTTGGAATGATCCTTTGATCATTATGTAGTGTCCTTCCTTGTCCCTTGTAACAGTCTTTATTTCAAAGTCTATTTTGTTTGCTATGATTATTGCTATCCAGCTTTCTTTTGATTTCCTTTTCCATGGAATATCTTTTTCCATCCCTTCATTTTCAGTCTGTATGTTTCCCTAGGTCTGAAGTGGGTCTCTTGTAGACAGCATATATATGGGTCTTGTTTTTATATCCATTTAGTGAATCTGTGTCTTTTGGTTAGAGCATTTAATCCATTACTCTTACTTGTTAGAGTAATCTTGGTTGTAGGTTCTTCCCTTTCATTACTTAAAATATATTGCACCACTCCCTTCTGGCTTGTAGAGTTTCTGCTGAGAAATCAGCTGTTAAACTTATGGGTATTCCCTTGTATGTTATTTGTCATTTTTCCCTTGTTGCTTTCAATAATTTTTTCTTTATCCTTAATTTTTATCTCTTTGATTACTATGTGTCTTGGTGTGTTTCTCTGAGGGTTTATCCTGCCTCAGACTCTCTGAGCTTCCTGGACTTGGGTGGCTATTTCCTTTCCCATGTTAAGGAAGTTTTCAACTATAATCTATTCAAATATTTTCTTGGGTCCCTTCTCTCTCTCTTCTCCTTCTAGGACCCCTATCATATGAATGTTGGTGCGTTTAATGTTGTCCCAGAGGTCTCTCAAGACTGTCTTCATTTCTTTTCATTCTTTTTTCTTTATTCTGTTCCATGGCAGTGAATTCCACCATTCTGTCTTCCAGATCACTTATCCATTCTTCTGCCTCAGTTATTCTGCTATTGATTCCTTCTAGTGTATTTTTCATTTCACTTATTGTATTGTTCATCTCTGTTTGTTTTTTCTTTAATTCTTCTAGGTATTTGTTTGTTAATTCTTCTAGGTCTTTGTTAAACATTTCTTTCATCTCGATTTTTGCCTCCATTCTTTTTCTGAGGTCCTGGATCATCTTCATTATCATTATTCTGAATTCGTTTTCTGGAAGGTTGTCTATCTCCACTTCATTTAATTGTTTTTCTGTGGTTTTATCTTGTTCCTTCATCTGGTAAATAGTCCTCTGCCTTTTCATTTTGTCTACCTTTCTGGGAATGTGGTTTTTGTTTCACAGGCTACAGGATTGTAGTTCTTCTTGCTTCTCTAAGTTTTGATATTCTCAATTGACTTTAAATCACTATATTTTGGGTCATCCTATTAACAATTTCTTGATTCAGGAAATACTTGATTTAGTTATATTTAGTTTCTCTTTCCTTCTTTGATAGAATAAACGAGCTTACAATACTAAAATTATTAAATAACTCAACAGAAACACATTATTTAGGAGATTTTGTTAACTTTTTTGTGTTTAAGTTTCTATGTACTTGTGGATTTTCAGGTTTCTTATATGTCAATCAGCTTCTCCCAGCAGTCTTCTTTGGATGCTCAGATTGTTTCAACTTTGGCCAGTGGGAGCTTCTTTTTTATTGACTCCTATGTCCTTTCAACATGACCCCATTAATCTTTGAGAGCTTCATTGCTTTATGGTACAACAAAGTGTTATAGGCTCACCTTGTACCTTTTTAAACTAGAGACTGATTTAGCCATCTTTTGTCTCAAAGAACTCTGGTTCCTTCAGATGGAAAAAATAAGATTGGAGACCAGAAGCTATGCATTAGGGTGCATTATATGGGTTTACTACCAGGACATTTCTGTAGACACAGTAAATATATAATTTTAATTGGCAGGTTTTGTAATTACATGCATTCATAATGATATTTCCAATCTAGTTCTAATAGTACTATATTTTAATTCTTACACATAAATGTTCCTTTTTGCTTCATATTGAATATCTAGCTTCCTAACAAAATGAATATTACTCTTTTTTCAAAAAATGAAAAAAATAAAATATACTGTGTTGTCATGGTTCTGACAAACATATTTTCTCTCTTTTCATTTTTCAATAGTTATAATTTGCCTAGGTGATCTAGTGAAGGGATCAGGGACTGAAACTCGTCTATGGGTGTTAGGGTTTTAACTTTCTTTTTTTTTTTGCCTTTTTCAAGGCATTGGAGAAAGTTTTTTCTTAAGTATTTATTTTCCCTTTTGAGATAATTAATGTCATTTTATGTCATTTGAGTATATTTAAAGGGCACAATTAAGGATTTTATCTCTTTTTAAGCCTCATCTTTCTTTAATTCAAGAAGTTGTCCCCCAACAAGTTTTATCTTAGGTAATTCAGAACATAATAATCCTGGGTGCCCTCACCAAACAATTGCTTTTGAATCATCTCTAGAACACTAAATAAAATATAGTATAACATTTTATTTTAGAGCTCAGGGACCACAATGGATTAACAAAAAACTGAATGTGGATTGGTTTTTACTCTCCTAATCTTGCACTGAGAAGCAGGCATATAAAGCAGTGTAAATATGTAAATTAGGTATGCAGAAAAAAACGAGAAAAAATGTAACTTTTTTTGTTTTTAGAGTGGGAGAGCTAAGAGCAACTGGACAACAAGCCTGCAGGTGTAAACTGCGATGAGTCCTGAAATGAAAACTTCGAGGAATTGAAAGTGGAATATTTTGAAAAAATGGAAACGGTTCAGTGTTGAAGAGAGAAAGAGCAGTGAGAATCTGAACGTACAAATGGACATTGTCTAGAACAAAATATGAAAATAGAACTCTGACCCACAACTTCTGCAGCAACCAGCTCAGGAAGTCAAACTACCACCTCTGTAGAACTAGGCCCAGAAAAGTCAGGATGCAGTTAATACCTACCAAGTTTCTTATTGCCTGACCTCACTTGCAACTCAGGACCCAACCAAAGAAAGACAGATATGATCCCCAAGCCACTTGCAGAAGACTAACTGCTTCTAATTAGACCAAATCCAGTTTCCCTTTGCCAACAACCTACAATCAGAGCCCACCTGAAGCCTTCCCTTTTGTTCACCATAAAGCTTTTCCACTCTTTGAGTCTCATCCAAGTGCAAGTGACAGTGGCTGACTTCCTCCCTTTAGCCAGTTCTGAATAAATAGCCTGTTTGTTTTCATCCTTGTGGTCTTCGTATATTCCCACAGAAGGAAACAAAGGTAAGAAATCAAGGATCTTGACTATGTGCAAACCTCATCCTTGCCCTGTAACCCACTCCACTACATTTTACATTCACATTACTTCAAGTCTTACTAAGATGGTACCAAATTTTGGAGGAAATGATATCACACTCTTAGAATTTTTAGAAATATAATCTTCGCCATTACTAAAAATTCTGTATACAAGAAGAAATGAGGGAAATCTCCACCAGATAAAAGCCAGGTGACTACTTTACCTCAATTTTAACATCAGACTTAGAGATTCTCCTTTATATATGAGTTTAATCCATGATCTACCCCTTACCCTTCATCACCTTTCCAAAAGTTGTTTTAGAATCCACAAGGAAGGAGGCTTTTGTAGTCTGAAGGAAACAAACCAGTAGTACACCTTTGAAAAGAATATCAATTGGACATTTTGATTACATTTGAACTAATATTATTCATACAGAATAAATGTTGACAAACTTTTTGTGTAAAGGGAGAGTTAATACATTTTTTAGGCTTTGTGAGCCATGTTGTCTATGTGGCAACTACTAAATTGTTGAAATCTGTCTCCCTAAATATTACCAACACAGTCTGTTGATAAGGCAAAGCTGAATTTATTGCTTACCAAAGTGAGAAAGAACACCCCCTCCACAAAGCTTTGGCAGGATTTCAGAGGGAAGGAGGTAAGGTCTGAATCTGTTGATAATTGGCAATTTTGAGTATGTAGGCCTTTCACTGTGAGACTTTGATTACATTAGAATTGGGTAAGGATAACTTAAAAGTCCAGGATTGGAGAAAATAACAGGGTCAGGATTTGAGCTAAAGAACTCAAAGAATCTCAGGGTGCAAACTTTGTTGATGTTTTCTCTTGAGAAGTTAATGGGTTTTTCAGAATGAACAACCAAGCCATTTGCCTGGGCATAAGGGTTCCTGAAAAAGCAAAAGTATGCTAATGAAGAGAGTGGATAAGAAAACTATTGTCAATGTAGACAATTAGGTGTCATTTACATTCTCCTGTCCAGGCTAGGTGTGGGGTAGATGATTTTGGTTCTCAGATATTGGTGTTGTAGCACAAAAGCAGCTACAGGCAATACATTATCAAATGAGAGTAGCTGTGTGCTAATAAATAATTATATATAGATACTGAAATTTGAATTTCATATAATTTTCAAGTCACAAAATATCATTCTTCCTTTGATTATTTTAAAACATTTAAAAACATAAAAACCATTCTTAGCTTGCAGACTATACAACAAGCAAGTGGATAGAATGCGATGGTTTGCAAAAATCTGATTTAGAAGGCCAAAGGAAGTATGATATATATGGAGTAGAACATTAAGAGGTAATTTTTTTTTTTAAGTTTAATCTTACTTTTGGAAACTATGACATAAAAGTCTTCTGATGTGAGTGGAGGAGGAGGAGTTGCTCATCTTTTGATTAGTGGAGAGGAAGGGTTGCATTTTTCCAGAGATTACTTTTGCTGTGTGTAGTCATTTCCAATCACTATAAACATAAGACCTCTTAAAGATTATTGCTCAATTTGGTAGGCCTCCGACCACTTACAGAGTGTAAATTTGCATGTATGAGAAGAGGCTTCTGAAGATGATAAATTCCTAAGGGAGTTATTTATTTTACAAACTGGAATAACTCCTGAGACCTTGTGCATCTCTAACATTTATGTGGCAGGGATCAGAGCACAAATGTAGGTCTCTGGCCTGTAGTCTGCTCTTCTCTGCCAACCCACAGTTGTTTTCCTTACAAACAAGAGCCCTGCACAACATCATATGAACAATAAAACTGTGTAGCACATATGTCTTCAGTCCATAAACCTCATCCCACCTTCGGCCTGGTGAACAGCTAGCCTCTCCTTGGCCAAGCAGTAAGCCTACATAGTGTGCTCTGCCTTGAGAGGATGGGACCAGAGAAGAGGCTCATGAAAAGCCTTGTATGCAGCCTTATGACTGTTGGATGTGGAATTCCCAGGGCCTGATACCCAGAATGCGATCTATTTACCATGTGATCAATTTACCATGTTGTCTCCTTTTGCTGTCAGGCAACTTTCACCTAGTCTGTCTTCACACCCACGGTATAATCTTTCCTGCTTCTCTGTAGTGGTACAATCCCCACCATTAATGGAACCTATGCATTTTTCCTCTCTCCAACATCTGCATGTAAACTCAAATATCAAGATTTCTAATATTGGTAAATGGTCTATGAGTTTGAATACTCAGTTAACACTGGTTTCAAACACTCCTCTTTTTCATCCTGGGAATTTCCTCACACATTTTTTTCTTTTTCTTTTTTTAGATTAGCTATACATTTAATAGAATGTTTGTTGTAATGTATTCAGAATGTGTTGGTATATTTTAGAGGGATTATAAAATTTGGTTTTCCAAAATAGCAAGTCCATCAAACAGCTGAAAGTGAAATCCCCAATTTCTTGATCAAGCCACTTTTGATATTCATGTTATAAATGTATAGAACTTTTCCTTGTTGCATACTTAGTTTACATTTTCTCTTGCCCATCTGATTTTCAACTCTGGAGATTTTTTTATTTTTTTGGAGGCAAGTAATAACAGCTCTAACTCAACATTTTCATTTTTGTTTGGCAGGAGATTATTTTTAATATTGATTATATTTCCAAATAATTAAATAAAACTTATTTTCAAATCTTCCATGTCTGGTTTTAGTTTAATAATACTTATCTTCAGTGTCTTCATCCTAGTTATGTCTTCCTACTAGAAGAAATTATATTATAGTACATTTTTATAAGGGTAAAATTGGTTTTATTATTATCTCCAGTTTACAAGGATTAATGTTTTATTTTACTTTTCTCATAAAGATTGAAATTCTGAGTTTGTCTGGTAGATGTAGCAAAGGTAATTATACCAAGAATATATTGCTTAGAAAAAAGAGCTTTACAATAACTCCCGGTTAACATATTTTTATGTCTCTATTTCACAGCAAGTAACTCTTTTCATTTTAGGGTTTGTAGTGGCTATTTGAAAGCCTGTGAATTTCAGTGGTATAAAGAATTCATTCCTGTATGTATTGAAAAATAAAGACGTGTTTTATAAAAGAGCTGGAAATATACAGCTATATGTAGATACAGCTAAATGTTTCTTAAAGTGTACATGTACATTAAAAACTGAACAAAAGGCAAAGAAATTTGAAGTCCAAGTGCAAATGTAGAGAATTTTTATTTTGGAAATCTGTTTGCAACTGTGGATATGCAATTTAAAATAAAGTGAACCAAAGAGTTTTAGGAGGAAATATTTGTATATGGCAAAGTATTGAATGATTGGTTACATTGACATCTTAATAAACAACTTAGTAGCAAGACAAAGAGAGACTTTTTAGTTTTAGAAAGACTTGTACTCCCTCACTTATTCTATATTCTTACATTACTTAAAAAATTAATAAGGACTTAAAAAATTAAGATACTCTAAGAATATTCTAAGCAGGATACATTATTTATTATGGAACTGCCTTTGTACGGCTCACAATTAGGGGAATTTCCATAAATAACTGTGGTTCATCATTTAATCATATTTGAATTCTCTCTTTTTGAAAATTATTGATGTGAATCTAATAATACAGTAACTGAGTAATATTTGTTCAATCAATAACTGCACAGTTATAAACTCTTCTTGTTTTTAGAACAATCAACGATGCAGTTTTGGTGTAGTCCTGCCTCATCATTTCTGGCTCTCTGCCGTGCCCTTTAGGCTTCAATCATACAAAAAATCTGCACATTCTGCTTGGTTTCTTGCCAATGTACCACTGATCTCATTATCTCATTTGTCTGTATTACAGCTCTCCACCCTCTTGATTGCCCATTTACATGTCACCTTTCTCTGCTACCAAGTATTCTGAGGTATATTTTCATTGTGCCCCTTATATATTAAAATAAGCTACTATTTCCGGGAGAGATGACATTTATTTCAATGATTTTGGTTGTGGAGGAGGGACAGTGGTCAGATCAATTTTGGTGACAACTAAGATTGTAATTGTGATAACAGAAATGCCAATTTCTCTTCCCAATCCCCCATTTCTCTTCCCAATCCTCCAAGCTTCCAAATGTGGCAGCTAATCACCAGCTCTCAGAGAAGAAGAACAAGGCAGGAGAAGGAAATAAAGAAGAATAACAAGAACTCAGAGATAAATTTCTGGAATAACTTGAAAGGGTTGTGTTTTATTGGAGCTATTTTATCTATTCAGGAAGTCATTTAGCAACTAAATTTTTTAACCATTATTTGCCAGTATAATGCAATTTGAATATATAATGATGAAATAAAATATTTAATAGAATACATTACATATAATGTGTTTATACTTACATAATAAAAGTCATCTATCAAGATGACTCCAACTTATGATTGTTAATTCACTATTTACCAGCCTGTGAATTTGAAGATAAGTATTTCAGACCCTTTTAGAAGCAACATCATAGGGAAGAAGTAGGCAGGGGAAAGTATCAGAACTAACAACTTTCTGAAACTTCTATCTCAAATGATAATTCTGCTGTCACCTGCTTCTGGTCTCTTTTTAAAATTCTTCTTTTTGGTCACTGAGAAGAGAAGAATGGAATAATGGGGAAGGGACCTACTGCAAAGAACGGAGGAAACACTTGAATATGATGCAGTCTTAAAAAATACATTGTGTACTCTCTCTGCTTGCTTTTGTTTGCTTTAGCCTTATTTGGTTTGCAGTTTAACTGTACCAGGTAAATAAATCATTTGGCAATATATATTTTTTAACTTTCTGCTTAGTGACGATGATTGGTGAGGATTCAAATTTTGTTAAGAAAATAAGGAATAAGAATTTCCTGTAAATACTGTTTATTCAGATTTATAAAAAGTGAACCGTATTAATTCTACCATATTTGTATATGTTGATATATACACTGAATTATGTATATATGTGTGTATATATGTATATACATATACACATTAAAATATTTTAAGTTGTAATTATTAATGTTATTACTAATATTAATTATTAGTATTATTAATATGATTGTGAAAATCAAGCCCCATATATTTATCAATACATGTAAAATTAAATCACTATGTCTAATATTGATGGAGAGGAAGTAATGCCATAGAAAAATGTTTTCTGGAATAATTTTAGCAATACAGTTTCTATGACAATCATTATAACTTTACATGGATTTCATCCTAATTTTAGTGACAAAAATTAGGGATTATGTAGTACTAGATTAGTAAATTCAGAGTTTTGTTCAATGTAATTTTTTAGGACAGAAAATGGAAAGTGATAATTTGGAATACAGTGATACTTTAAATGAATCTTTAAATTTAATAAATGTCCTTATATAATATAGAACAACTACGTGCATAATCTACACCACTCAGGCACATAAACGTTTAGTAACTTAATTAATTTTCAACAAAATATTTCCACCATGTAAATGAGTGAGCTATGTATCCATTTTCTTAACATATTTTAACATTTTTTACCTGTACCAATTTTCTTTTTATAGATTATTTTTCAACAACTTCTGTAGCGCATAATGAACTAGAGTGGCATAATGGAATTTATATGGCAAAGACCATTTCTCTGAATAAAGAATCATATACATGGCCAAAGGTACTAATAAATAAACCTTCATATGTTAAAGGGAAACTTATGACATTGCTAATATTAGAAAGCAGAAATTTAATAATAAAAAAAGCTGAAATAATATTCTTTTTATGATCTCACTTTGTACATGTACAAAAAACAAGTAAATATTCTAAGTCAGTTTCCTTAGAAAGTATTCTTTTTTTTTTTTTTTTTTGTGGTATGCGGGCCTCCCCCTGCTGCGGCCTCTCCCGTTGCGGAGCACAGGCTCCGGACGCGCAGGCCCGGCGGCCATGGCTCACGGGCCCAGCCGCTCCGCGGCATGTGGGATCCTCCCAGACCGGGGCGCGAACCCGGTAGAAAGTATTCTTTAGCTTAATTCTAATTTTTTTTTTCATGGATCTTGAAAAATACAGTTTCAACTTTGTAATAGATTATGTTTCCTTGGTACATTAACTTATTTATATTTCACATTTCTTACTGAATATTTTTTACACAATTCTTTTCTCCTTTAAGTTACCTTATTCCTTTGGGTAAGTTTATGCTCATGGAATCTTGCTTCAGGAGAAAAATAAAATATTTCCTTTTTACTTTTTAATGCTCTAGAGGTATGTTAAAAACTACAAAGACCTAATCATAGAATATGCAGTCCAGTTAGGCTATAGGAACTTAATTTTATATTCCTCTTATATATTTTCAGAAAGATTTTCCTTCAGAGTATTTTTCACTTATGGGGCCACACATTTGTTCAGAGAAATAGAAAATGAAATATTAACTTTAATAGAACCATTGATCCAAGAGCATGCACAGTATAGAATAAAATGATTATAAAATAGCTTACAGAAAATTATACTGAGTAATACACCAGAGTCAATACTTGCTCATTAGACCACTCTTTAGACCACTCTATCTATCTATCTATCTATCTATCTATCTATCTATCTATCTATCTATCTTTCTATACTTATCATTTATTATTGCAGCAGGTAATCCCATATAAGCACGGAATGCACTGATATTTTAAAATTTTAACTCATATGAATGGTGGAAGTGTATTTAATAAGAATTTTAGTGATAACAAGATGGCATTGTTGTTGGTGTCACTTGAGGAATTATTTACATAAATGAAATGTACAGATTAAGAGTCCAGCTGTGTGATTTTTGCTAATTGCATTACACCCATATATCTCTCAACTCAGTTAAGATATAGAACAATTTGATCAGACCTCAAAAACATCACTCAAGAGCCTTGTCAGGAAATTCCACTCACCTTCCCAGCCTCCTCAAGAGGGCCACCACTGTTTTAATTTCTTTAAACATGGATTTTTTTTCTATTCTAGAACTTCAAATGAGTGAAATCATACAGTAAGCACTCTCTTTTGGTGTTCTGAAACCAATTCAGTGTGTGTGTGGAGGGGACTTCTCATGCCAACAATAAGGAATTATCTGGATACCAACAGAGTGTCCTACAATTTAATTCAATTTGGGCACTATCTACTCAAAGATAGTATCAGAGTCCACAGGTTGAGAACTAAGTCCTACGAGGCTGCCCCACCCACCCATTTCAGACTCGAGTTGCCAGCCCAGGTTGTAACCTGTGCTTCTGACCCAGCAAATTAGAGGTTCCCATGACCCCCCACCTTGGGTTTCATTAATTTGCTAGGGTGGCTCACTGAACTCAGGAAACCCATAACTAGATCACTGGTTTATTATAAAAGAATATAACTCATGAACAGCTAGATGGAAGAGATGCATAGGGCAAGATATGGGGAGAGGGCTCAAGCTCCACACTCTCTCCAGGCAAGCCACTTGCCCTGTACCTCCAAGTGTTCACCAACCCGGAAGCTCTCTGAGCTCCTTCCTTTGTGGTTTTTATGGAGGCTTCATTACATGGGTATGATTGATTAAATCATTGCCCATTGGTGATTGAACTCAATCTCAAGCCCCTCTCTCCTCCCCAGGAGGTCAGGTGGTGGGATTGGAAGTTCAAACCCTCTAATCACAGGGTTGTCTCTCCTTGCAACATGCCCTCATCATTAGGTGCTTTCCAAAAGCCACCTCATTAACATAAAAAAATACTTTTATAGTTTTCATCACTCAGGAAATTCTAAGAGTTTTAGAAGTTCTGTGTCAGAAACAGAGACAAAAACAAAATACATATTTCTCATTATAAATCACAATATCACACACTATTTTTTGTCTAGCTACTTTCACTCAACACGTTTTTGAGTTCCATCCATCCATCCATGTTGTTGTGTGTATAAATAAATTTTATTGTTGACTAATCCTCGAATGTATATACAAGAATTTTTTCTCTGTTTTCTTTTTGATAGACATTTGCATTTTCTCCAGTGTTGACTATTATGAATAAAGCTGATATGTTTATCCTTGTGCAAATATTTTTTGTGTGTGAAAATATGTTTTTATTTCTCTTGGGTAAAATTCTAGAAACCAAATTGTTTGTCATAAGGCAGGTGTATGTGTAACTTTACAAAAAATTGCCAGACTGATCTTCAAAGAGGTTGTACATTTGTTTATTCCCACCAGAATTGCATGAGATTTCTGGTTGCTCCATATAGGCACCAACATGTGGTATTGTTAATCTTTTCAAGTTTAGCCATTCTAGCAGGTATATAATGGTATTTCATGTGGTTTTAATATGCATTTCCCTGATGACATAGGGTGTTGAATACTTTTTTATGTACGATATCTATTTAACTCCTTTGTCCATTTTTAAATTAGGTTTTTTGTCTTATCAGTATTGACTTCTAAGAATAGATTATATATTGTGGGTACAAATACCTTGTCTAATATATATTTTGCACACATTTTCCTCAGTTTATGGCTTGACTATTAATTTCTTTATTGGAATCTTGATGAACAGAAGTTTTTTTGGTTTTTGGTTTTTTTTTTTAATTTTGAGAAAGTCCATTTTTTAAACTTAACCTCTTTGTTTTGATTTGCTTCATTGAAATCAACTGATTTTAAAAATATGGTTTATTTCTGACTATCAATTGACTCTCATTGATCTGGTCTGCTTTTCATTATGCTAAAGGCATACTATTCATTAATATAACTTTAATAACTCTTGGGTTTACATTTTAATCAAATTTGGGAAATTCAGACCTTATTTATAAATATTTTCCTGCTCCAATCTTCCTCCACACTCTGTCAAACACTTCACCTACGATTATGTTAATCTGTTTAATACTGTACACATTACATTGTGTTTTACTTCATATTTCTCTGCCTTTCATTCTCTCTGTGCTTTGTTTTAAGTAGAGTCTACTTGGGAGAAGCTACTTGGTGGAATCTACTTAGATATATTTTATCTTTAAGTTTACTAATTTATTTTTTTTTTTAAGAGAGACTAGACTGCTGTTAAGCCTATATTGTCATTTTTTTCCACTTCCAATGTTATATTTTTGAATATTCGATATTTCATTTTGTTATTTTTATATCTTCCACTTCTATCACTAATTTATTTTCTTTATGAACTTAAATATATTTGTTATAGCTGTTTTAAACAATTCATGTACTAATTTCATTATCTCTATCATTTCATGTTTTTTTTTTTTATAAATTGCAGGAATTTGTAGAGTTTGAAATTACACACCAAAGTTTTCTTTTTTTTTAAATTTATTTATTTATTTATGGCTGTGTTGGTTCTTCGTTTCTGTGAGAGGGCTTTCTCTAGTTGTGGTAAGCGAGGGCCACTCTTCATCGTGGTGTGCAGGCCTCTCACTATCGTGGCCTCTCTTGTTGTGGAGCACAGGCTCCAGACGCACAGGCTCAGTAATTGTGGCTCACGGGCCCAGTTGCTCCGCGGTATGTGGGACCTTCCCAGACCAGGGCTCGAACCCATGTCCGCTGCATTGGCAGGCAGATTCTCAACCCCTGCGCCACCAGGGAAGCCCTCATGGTTTTTTTTATTTGACTTTTCTTCCAACTATTGTTCACATTTTCTGGTTTTTTGCATGTTTAGCTATTTTCGATTGGATAGTGGACATATTGTATTATGTTATTAACTCACTGGATATTGTTATCACCATTTACATGATACTGGGATTGTTCAAACAAGTAGTTAATTTACATCTTGGTCAACTTAACCCTTTTGAGATTGTTTTTGAGATTTTTAACTAGACAAAATTTTTCTAACATTTCTGTAATCACTACTGAATTCTTGGGTTACTCAAACTTGTATGTCCATTCTGGTATAAAAGAAAAACTTTCACAGCCCTTTGTAACTATTAGGTATTCAAATCACAGTTTCCTGTTTCTGTTTGTTTTATGGTAGTTGTCCTTTACCTTCTTGTCTTGTACATGTGCAGCTATAGTATTAAGACAAGACTCAAGAGAACTGTTTAGAGTTAAAGAGCTCCTTCTCTGCACAGTTTCTTTCTCTTTTATTCCACTGTTCTGAAATTTTCAACCCCCTCAGTAGCTTTGAACCCAAATCTTTCTCCACAGCTCAGCAAATACGAGTTGTTCTTCTTGGGCATCCCCACTCTATGCAGCAGTCCCAAGACTGACTCTAGGCAGAAAAGTTGTCTTCTTATCCAAAAGATCACAGTCAAATGCTGCTTGTTTCTCAATAGCCGAAGAGTTGTTTTATTTATTTTGTCAAATTTTATAGTTGTAAACATGGCAGGTCTGGTCTACTACCAGTTATTCCAGCAAAGCTATAAGCAGATAGTTCTGTACTATTTAATGTAATTTTCAAGTTTCGATTTCTGTTGAAAACAGCATTCCAGAAAAGTGTGACATAATAATTTTATGTGAAATCGTCATGTTTCTTTTAAATCCTCAAATGTTTTATACATATATATATATATGAAAATTTCTCACTTATAAATAAAATTTCATTAAGTCAGAGTATCATACAATTTCTGTTACCCTTGGAAAAAATAGATGAAATATTTTGGTAAACTACTTCCTTGTCTATTAAAATGCTCTTTGTATAAGTTCAACTTATAAGACTGTCTTCTTAAAGAATTCTTCAAGTTCTTCAGCTCCTAGGTATTCACTGTGACTCCTATACCTCTGGTATATTTTACAGCTTTATGACCATAATTAGTTTTCTTTATTTTTTTCCCTATGTCTTATGTCACTATTTTGAAGGCTTTTTAAAGCAGCAATACTGAAATATCAAAAAATGCAAATATAATATATCCTATATATAAAGAAAAAGACATGATCTACACATCTTCTAAGATAGGTTACATAATTAAGGCCCTTAGAAAGATGAAGGAAGAAGAATTTGTAGCTACAACTTGTTTAAAAATCTAGTAATTTATTAAGTCTTTCAACCAGATGCATTTTCTACATGCTTGACTAGAAGCAGGGAGCCCAGAGGTGCAAGTAACACAAAAGCCATATTTAGGTAAATTTGTTTCCTATATTTTTATTTTCAATAGTGGATATAATGGAAATATCATGATGGAAAATGGAGTTGGAAAAAAAATAGAGCTCAAAACACCTTTTTATTTTTTAATTTGGTATTTAAGTACATCAAATATCTACTATCTATGGAAGAAATATGTATACCATCATTAACTAAAAACCATTGTTAAGTAAGCAACTGCAGATGATTTTCAAAAATCCAATAAATGACACAACTGAAATTGGGATAAATTTAAGAGCTTGGAAGAAGCAAATGAATATAAAGCTCAGTTTACTTGTTAAGGCTACAGTTTATTCACTTACTGTGGCCTATTGGTCAGTGAAAACATCACTGGAATACGCTGATCCAAGAAAAATTTACCAAATGTTATGTGCTAAATTGTGCTCTCTCCATCCCCACCACCCCACAAAAAAAATATTCATAGGTTGGGGCCTAATCTCCAATATGACTGTATTTGTAGGTAGTGACTTTAAGGAGATAATTAAGGTTAAATGGGATCATAAGTGTGGGGCTCTAATTCAATAGGTTTAGTCTCTTTATAAGAAGAGGAGGAGAACCCAAAAGTCAGTGCGAGCCCAAGGAAAGCCAGATGAGGACATGAGGAGAAGGCTGCCATCTGCAAGCCAAGGAGAGCAGTCTCACTATAGAAACCAATACTGTCAACTTCTTGATCTTGGACTTCCAGGCTCCAGAAGTGTGAACAAATATTTTTCTGTTTTTTAAGTCACCCATCCTGTGGTATTCTGTTTTCACAGTCCGAGCAGACTAAAACAACAAGTAATATTTGTTCTTTGATTTGCACAATTTGACTCTTGAGATTGTTCACTTTCCTCTGATTTCATATCTAGGTTCCAATATATGCAGCTCTACATTAAAAATACCCACACTTTATCTGTACAAAATATGTTATAACTAAGTTTTATATTTGTCAGTTAAAAGTCATCATTTTTGTCCTAGGTCTTGAAAACCATGACAGTTTTCTAAAAGTAATTGCTTGCTCTTTAACATCACTTTATTCAATAAATGTGTGTAAACTCATACAGATCATATTTTTAAAACAGCTGAAAGAATTTTAAAAGGCCATAGTGCATAATACTTTCATTATTAAAAATTAGTTACTATGTTTATACTATCTGGGTAACAATGCTTGCCTTTATAAAATGAAGGAAATCAATCTGACTTCAATCTGACTTAAATGCAAATGTTGTCACTACAGTGGTTACAGGTATGATTTTTTTTTTGTCTTTTGCAGCAATTAAACTTTGCTTTTTACAAGGACAGAGAAGCAATTAATTAAGATTATTTTACCAATAATTTTTCATATGCTTCTTACTTTCATTGACAATAATGAATTTAATAAGGTATATTTCAGTATTACATTGAGGTCTAGAGATGTTGAATCCCAAGTCATATAACTGCTGGCAGGATTCCTTCTTGATATTACTTCCTCAACATAAGGTCATATAGTTGTATGACTTTTGTGTCCAGCTGCCTTATTCTCCAGAGCATTGAAATGAAAATGAGTCTTTCTCTTTTCAGTTCACTGGGTTCTAAATCAAAGTCACTGAATTAATCCTGCTGTTTCTGGAATTTATAGCCAAGGTAGTTCTTAGAAAATATATTCTGTTACTGAAGACATTCTGACAACTGTACATTTTTTTCCAAAATGCCCAATAAAAACCTCTCCCAAGAGTGTAATTTTCCTGTAGAGACCACATGTCAACTATGTTCTCTTAAAAACTCCGCACATCATTCACTCTTCAGTGTACCTGGACATCTTATTAACACTGATCCTTTAAGAAAAGTAGTAGAAGTAACCTGCACATTGAGTACCAATATTCTTCTCAATTAAAGGATCTTAAAATGTATAGACAAAATTAGTATGAGATTTTAATTCTAGTATTTGAAATGATTGCCTATTTTAAATTTATATAGCTAGATTGCAAATTGAACAGGACAGGCATAACTATAACATGAAAAATTAGGTATTTTGATTTAAACTTTTAAAAATTACATTTTTTAAATCACAAAAATCACAAAAAAATTGAAGATCAAATGTAATTAAATACTTACAACAAGGATACTTACTAAAAATTAATTTTCAAATTAACCTATGGTCTAGTGTTCCTGCAGAGATTCAATCTTCTCTAATTCCCCATTATTATAAGGAGAATATATGAAGAAGAATGTGGATCTGAATTTATTGAATTTATGAATTTGGATACTGCTACAAAGAAGTGGTAAGCTCTGCATTTCTACACCTTGATGGATGAGGGCTATGTGAAAACTCCCACTGCAATAGGTTCTCACCTTTTCGTTCACTTTGTCCCATTGTTGCTCGTCTGTCAAGAATGGCTGACTGGTTCCTATTTATTCCTCAGGACTTAACTAATTAATCTCCTAAATAGTTTTCTCTGACTCTGTAACTTCATCTCTGCGATTTTCATATCTCTGCTGCAATTGTACTCAAGCTCCCAGTATTTGCCTCTTCGAGGACAAATTTACAACAAACTTAAAACTATATACATATATATATATTTAATTGATACTGCAACTCATTATATCCTTCTTATCTGGCATCTCGACACCAAGTCAGTACGATAGTTTTCTTCTAGGCTTGGCAATGACATACATTTTACAAATTTCAAATAATGCACTTTGGTAATAAACTTTCTAGAACTCTTGGGAGCATATGACATAGTTAATGATCCTCAAAACATCTTTAAACACTTTTATCTTGTAGTTTCTAGGACACTGAATATTCCAGACATTCTTTCTAACAGGCTGAGTGTTTCTTTGTTGAATCCACTCAGGGACAGTTTTTGCTTCTCTTCTTCCTCTATTCTCTCCCTTGGTAATCTAATCTATTTCCTTTGCTTTAAATATAATTTAAATATTAACTCACAAATTTATATCTCATGTACAATTTGATTTCTCTGATAGTCTACAGACACATTGATCTAACGGCACTTTTCTCAATTCTACTCTTAATGCCTTCCACTCGCTTCTCTATAGAGTAATAACCTAATTGTTTATAAACTATTCATCACATGTTATAATGCCAGTCCTTTAAAACCTTCAGTAACTTCTCACTACAACCCAAATAAAACCCAGTTTTAGTGATGACTTTTCTGACGCTGCTCTTGCCCTTCCTTTCCTCTCTGAATTCATTCCATATCAGCCCCTCTCTCCCTTTCACCAGGTCCATCCATACCACTTTTATTTCAGTTCATTGAAGAGAATCAGTTCTTTCCCATGTCAGATTTTTCTTATATGCTGTCCCCTCTGCCTTGAATTTTCTTTCTCTTACTCTTCTTATAGTATAAAAGCCAATTTTTAAGGTAAGTTGTTCCTCACCTCTCTAAAGCAGAGTTTTCTTTTTTCTATTCACAAGCTGTTCACTATCTTTATATCATATATCACAACCTTTAATTGTATAAATTGTATTTACTTGTCCAGGTGTTAATTCCTGGTTTCTCCATTACGCTTTAATGGAAGGTTTAATAAAGCAAGCACTATACTTACATCTTTGTTTTCAAACACTGTCTCAGTGCTTGATACATGGTGAGCACAAAATCAGTTATTCCAATGAGTGAATGATATGAGGGACATAATCAAAAAGAATTGAAATCAGAGCATGTAAAACAAATTTTTTTTTTTCCTGGCAACAATATGAAACTATGCCACTTGATTCATTTAACAAGAGTTCAACCAGTGTCACCATGATAAGAGACCTTCGAGAAGGATTAGATATTTAAGTGAAGGCTAAATACTTATCATAATTCAATTACTGACTTAAATATTTATAGAGCATCTACTCTGCTCTGATGTACTGGAGATATAATATAAATAGAACAAAGGTTCTGCCCTCAATTTAATATAAAATACACTAAAGTCAGCACTTATTTAAATAGTGCATTTTAAAGCTGGTATTGAAAATGTTTTTATAAACCCACTGAGAATCACATATATTTGTTTGACTAATATAGATGAAAGGATCCCATGAAGGATATTGAAAAGAAATAGTAGGTGTATCTGATGATGAAATAGGGAAAGAGTTTTTCATAGAAAAAAATAGGTATAGAAAGGCCAAGAAACATGAGACATCATGGACTTTGAGAACACTGATTAATTTTGTTTGATCTGGTAAAGTATAGGCTTTGTGTGTATGTGTATGAGTGGTGTGTGTGTGAGTGTGTGTGTGTGTGTGTGTGTGTGTGTTGAAGTAGTGGTTGATGGTGACATGAAATGTGTCCTGGGGATCCTGAATGGTTTGTGAGCCATATTAAAGTCCTTGGATTTTGTTTCATAGACAACAGCAAGGCATAATGTCATTTTAAATCTGCTCAGCTTAATGTGGTTTAATCATTAAAAGCAAACAAACAAAAACTAATAATACTATACATAGGTTTTCACATATAGAAGAACCTCCAGATAGCATGCTATTTAAGAAAAAGTCATTACCTAGAAATAAATACTCCCACTCACTCCAACAAGATGCATCTACTAAGTTACCTGAGGTTCTCCCCAAAGCAGAGACTGAAAGCTTAGGAGACTAGTTTATTTGGAAAGCTATTTTCTGTAGTAAAAATGAGAGGCCAGATAAAAAAATAAATAAAATAAAAAGCTGAGAAGACTGAATAAAAATGAGAGACCAAAGAACCAAAACACAGTATGCAAGGAATTATTGAGTCGGCCACCTGTGGGGACCCAGTGCTCAATCTCACAGAAAAGTCTGAGAAGCATTTTACACCCCACAAATGTTGATCCAGCATTCATTAACGGGAAACATTTATCCATTGGCTTCTTTCCCCTACTGGTCAAGGGTTAACACAGCTGCACTTGCAGGTTGCAAGTGCTTGAACACTAAACGGTTACTGCAGATGTTCCACAAGGCAACATCTGAGCAACTGCCCAGGACAGGAGGCCAGAGGGACTGGGTGCAGGCCTGAGCAGAGGCAGTCAAGTCTCAGCTACACAGAACAACTCAAAGCTGTTAGAACTTGTTGCTAGAGCAGTGGTCAGTAAGTGGTCTCCTGTGCTCCCACATACTGAGAGTCACCTTAAAAGGTAATTTTAAAAGGTCTCTTTATTTCCATGCTAGCTGGATGTCTGGTAGAAGTTATACAGATAAGACAATTTCATGACTGAATGTTATACTTTTCCATCAATTGCTGATGCAGCTTCACAAACACACATATTCTCTCTTGTAAGCATACTCTGTCACAGCAATTTGGATACAGTTTGCAACTTACTGGCAAGGTCTGTGAGATTCATGCTGTCTTTTCCCAGCTCAGGACTAATTTTGGCCTCACTGAAGGGTTTTGGCTGGAAAATACTTGTGTCCCTAAAGCGCGTCTCCAGCCTTGACTTTACCGCAACAGAGGATGTTTCTGCCAGGACCTGAGCACTTCTGTTTCTCCCCTCTTTCCTCTAATGCATTTTCATTGTAATCTTTTTTGCAGGAATCATCAACATGTCTGCCCGTCAATGTTTAAGAAAATGTTTGTCAAAATCTCTAAAGTTATTACATTATTTTTCCTTTTCTTTTGGAAGAAAAATGACAATTATTTTGAATATGAGAAAGACAGAGGATTCATGTGGAAGGGTAATTCCTGTAAGAGCTAATGAAACTAATCTTCCTGAATGCTCATGACTCCTTATAACAAGGACTGAAACCGTTCTCTTTTAAAATGGATTTTTTTTTAAATTGAAATAGCCTATTCAGTTGAATGGCAATTTAGATGCCTGTAAATTTCTTGTTTTTCAAGCTTATAGTGAACCCCATTTATTCTTTGAAATATTATTTCCTCATTGCATTTTAGAGAGAGAGAGAGAAAGAGGAACACTACAACACAGATTCAGTAAAAGTAAAGTAAATTTACCTCCATTGCTTACAGATTGAAAATAAAATTGAGCAGTAGGTGGTCTGATTATACATTTTTATTTTCAATATCAACAACAGACTATCTAGGTATGCAGTGTTGCTACAACTACAGAAAATACAACAGCAGTAGTGAAAAAAATAATTGTCATTTGCCTGCCATCTGGAAAGCAAATCAAATCAGAGGACAGCTGACAGAATTTATCTTACTTTAAGACTATTTTACTTGTTAAAGAAATTCATAAAATTGGTAACATCCAATGCACTGAATGCTGTACTGCTCATGTCATTTGAGAAACTGAGCAAAAAAATACCAGGTACATTTCACACTTGACTACCATTTAACTACTTCCAAACCGTCAGTTGTGTGTTATTTATATCTTTTAATGCAATAGATTTAATTCAGTGCAATTCCAGTTATTTCTGGAGCTCATGCCATATCTGGTATAACACACTATTTTTTTCTCTCTCCCTTCTTCTATTCCTCAGAAAGGATCAAAAGCACAACAAGTGTATTCAAAGAAGAATTTTTTGAATGTCTCACCTTAAAACCTTGTTACTCCCACAGTGGATAACCTCCGATTTCACTTCACTGCCATGGTAGCAAAAATTGAGTCTTTTTACATTCTTCAAAGGAATTCTAACAGCCTCTTTTTAACTTTGATTCTTTGTATTCCTACTTGGTTTTAGAGTAAAGGAAGAACAGAAATGCTCTCATATTCTGCAGAAAGCATATACTAGAGATTATAAGAATATTTAGTAAGTTTAATACTGTATTTTGATGAATAAAAGGGGTTACACTTTTTTCTAGTAGAAATACTTAATCACTTTATACACAAATTTAATTTAAAAATCTTATATCTTCATGAGAATTCATCCTTAAAAATTTAAAAAATTGAATATTTAGTTTATTAAGTGCCAGAAAATCCCTCTAAATTGCAGGTCTATGCAACCATCACCACAGCTCACACAAGTGAATGATATTCAGGCAAATGACTGACTTTGCCTGATCTATGCCATCAAGTCTATTCTTTGATGCTTCCATACCCTTTCATCAGTCAGTTCTCCTTAGAGCTAAATAGAGGTAACACTAACCTATATTAGTTCACTATCACTGTAAAGAAATAAGCTTTGGATAAACATCTCTGAACATGGGAACTACATGGCAATTATATGCTTCATTTTGGTCATCAACCCAATGTAATTAAATCATTTAGGAACCAGAATAAATTTGTTTTAGGCATGAATTGTCCAACCTTTTGCAAGTATATGGCCTGGTCAAACTTTTCTGCTTCTCTTAATCTTGCAGTTTCAATGGTTCAGCATTATATTAATAATAAAAACTAAAATAATATGTTTGGATTTTTGCTGTGTGCCTAGCACTTTTATAAATAGTTTAAATATACAATTAATTATAATTAAGTATACAACCTGCAGGTCTTTACCAATGTCTTAATACCCCAAATCCACTCATGAAAATGAATAATTCTGTACATCTACTGCTTAGGTTTATGGTGAAAGCTTTGAAATCAATAAATCTGAGTTAACATTTTGAACGTCCAATTTGCTGGCCAAATTTCCTTGAGCATACTACTTAAACTCTGTGAGTCCGTTCCTTCATTTGCAAAATGTAGATGTGGGAGTTTGTGTCTGATACTACCTGCACAGTCTAGTTACATAAATAGATGAATGAAAGTATTTAATGTACATGGTATGTAGCTTGCTATTGAGTAAGCAGTTAATAATTGGACAGTACTACTAATACTTATTTCCACTCATTGTTTCACTTATTTATTATTTTAGGGTGCCGTAATTTTCAACTCAAAAGATGTTACCTTTCGGCTAATGTCATATTTTTGAAATATAGATATATAATTTTTTAAATACTTGCAACTCAAGAGGGAAAAATCATACACATTTTCACACTGGTTATTTGATGGCAGTCTTTAAATAAGCTCTTTGTTGCCTGCTAGCGGGAATAATCTCTCCTGCTATTCTCTTCTCCGGCTTTCTAGCATGTCACTCCCTTTGTACAACTTATTCTTCAACGTCTTCTAGTGCTTTTTCTTCTCTGCTCACTGATTTTATCCCACTTAACCATACAGTCAACTTGCACAAGTCACCTTATTCCTTCTGTTTATTTTTAACTGACAACCACGTTTCTGAAGTAAGCGTCATTTTTATGCCAGCAGAGAACTATATTCTAGAATTCAAGTTTTCAAAGTTCAAGCTGAAATTATAATATTAAGAATAGCTTTTAGGGACTTCCCTGGTGGTCCAGTGGTTAAGACTTCGCCTTCCAGTGCAGGAGGTTCAGGCTCGATCCCTGGTCGGGGAGCTAAGATCCCACATGCCTTGTGACCAAAAAACCAAAACATAAAACAGAAGCAATATTGTAACAAATTCAATAAAGACTTTAAAAGTGGTCCACATCAAAAAAAGTCATATAATATAAAACATACTATAAAAAAATAAAAATATTTTTTATGTAACTGTTATAGGTGCTTCTGCAGGAAGTCACTCATGTTTGTAGGAATCACCTGCATTTTAACAAATTTCACAATATCTTAAAATAGTCAAAGTATTTAAGTCTGCCACGTATTTTATATATTTAAAAAATTAAAAAGCTAGTACTTCTAACATAGCCCAAATGTTTTGGGTAGGATTGTTATTTCAATATATTTTGGGATTGGACATAAAGTAATTGTTTTTTCACTAACAAAAGAGAGTTGGAGGCAGAATGAAAACACAGCTTTAAAAATTGCAGGGCTGCAAACTTCTGTTGGAGCTTGTTAAAACTAGACTGGAGATTGGAGGCTAGATTTTATGCAGAGGAGCATGGGTGTGTAAGCCTGAGCATTTATATGGACTCCGTCACTGATGCTGTTTCCACAACTTTAACATGGAAAAATATTGTCTACCTCTTTATTTATTGTCAAAATTCATGAGATATATGTAGAAAACATGCATACAAGCAATAAGTAGAGTAGGTTTTTGTTGTTCAATATTTGAAAAATTTCAGCTGCAAATTTATAGAGTGGCACAATGTTTCAGTGACTTCATTAATTCATTTTATGTGGTAAACTACTCAATTTTTCTTCCCTTTAACTGCATTGCTATGCTTGTCAGGAAGTATGTTACTTACTTTTTATTACTTTACATTTCATAAATAGATATCTTTTTCATTATTTGGATGTTTTTATTTCTATGCTAAAAATCAAGCAAATATTTAATGTTTAAGCTAAAATTTATTCCCTTTATGGATGCATTTGACTGATTTTTAGCCCTTGATCAATCTGAATGCTAACTGATGAATGTGGTTATAAAATCTTTAGAGAGATTCTTAAAATTCTGAAATTCCATGTTTGAAACTCTAATGAGATTTCCCACATAGAATAATTAAAACACGCCAGCATTCTGCCTTATAATTTTAAGACTATAAGTTTGAACTAATCACTTTCCCTGCTAGAATAGTTATTTCTTGACTGCAGAGAAAGAGAGGTACTAAAATGAGCTTATAGTACAAAGCAGAATGAAATAAGATTTTGTTGATATTCTAACAAAAATACAATGAGAATCAAGAGAAAAGGGATGAGCTATTTTGGCCAAGAAAAATGACACATGAGTTGGAAACAAAGATGGGAAACACTCAAAGGGTAACAACAACAAAACATTAAATAAGACTACCAGTGCAGAACTGGTAAAAATTATCCAGTTGTGTTAAGAGTTTCCTAAGTCATACAGCATAGTAGACATTCTTAACTGTTGAAGCTGGATTGTAATAAAAGTTAAGATTTATCTTACAGGCTGTAGACTATACAAAAAAAAAAATCCAATGTTTGTGTAGAAAAGTGATATTGTTGGTATTACGCTTTATAAGTTAGATGAAGCAAGAGTGAGTAAGAAATATAGGCATGAGGAAAAATGGAAAGAGAAAGGGAACAATGGAGGCTCTGTTTAATAAGCAATACTTAATTATTTTGCAAAACAATTAAAAGTATGGAAGAAGAATGGATGCCGTTAGTATTCTGAGAACTAGGGTAACTAGTAGCAATCAGATTGCATCATACAGAAAATAGTTTTATAATTAACTTTTTTCCTTAGTTTTGGTTTCCTTTAAAGGTAACTTGCATTTGACAATGTGGAAGATGCTTAATCCATAACATACCAGTCACATCAGGGTGCCCACCTAAGATGACAATCCTTAGAAACACATATTTCATCTTTAGGATTTATATTTTGGTGTCTTATATGTGTGCCCATCTGTTTCCATGGCATACTACTCAAGGATTGGTAGGACCTTTGGCAGCAGTGGCAACAGCCTGAGGTGCCAGGTAATACTAAGCTTAAGAAAGACATCTTGCAGAATTTTCCTTATGACATCTGTGAAATTGGAAGAGTGCAGGGAAGTCTCTTTTCTGACAAATGTGCACGTTGGCTCTCCATGTCTCTGTACGTTTTGTGACACCTGTTCATGCTGGTGTGCCAAAAGATTTTAAAAAATACTGAAAAAAAAAAGGCAATTCTTCTCAATTTATGGTCTTGTCCTCATATCCAGATATACTGATCAGTGCAATAGTCTCTTGGTGAACCAAAGAGTTCACATAGATTTCATACTTTCTGTATCTTATATCTTATATATCGTGTATGTGTGTGTGTGTGTGTGTGTGTGTGTGCATGCATGTGTGTGTGCATGGATCTCAAAAACTTTCTCTTATTTAGCTTACATCTTATACATCTTTTATATATTAGCTAACTCATGGGAAAAGACACAAGATGAAGGACAAAAAAGCTGAGATACAGATGTATTCTCAATTTCCAGAAGATACTCTTATAGTAAATTAATGAGAATGAATAAATAAGAATGAATTTCCCATAGGGGAATATTACAAATGGCAAGTAGATAATGGCATTACTCTTTTGTTGAGTCTATCAGATACCTCTTCTTCAATCTGAAGATTTTTCTATCATCAGAAATTAAGACAGAGGCTAACACCTAAAAGATGTTTTAAAAAGTCTTTATTATTATTATATCTTATTTGGGGCAATTTGGTCATAGCACTCCCTTGGAAAATACATTCATTGTTGGCTTGCTCTTACTTTTGTCCATATGTTTACATTACTTTACCAAAGCTGTTATTGTTGAGAGCCTCACTGAATATTTAAGAAAATAAACAAATGGGCAGATGCTAAATGTCATTTTTTTCTTTTTCCAGTTAAATCGAATATTCTTAGAAATTTCTGTTTCATTTTCTCACTAAATTGTCTGTATTTTCTTCAAGTTTATCCTAAGTTATACCCAGTTATACCCTAAGCCATATTCTTTTACAAATATTTTAACCAAAAATGATCCTCTCCTTTAATCCATAGGTGACAATCAGATGCAAAATGATGAATTTCTTGAATTTTGAAAAATCTCTCCTTTTTAAATAAAGTGATAGATGATAACCTCAATTTAGCATTTAACATTTATTTTTCTCCTTTATTTTAGTGTACTTCTTTAAAGACAGAAATAAATTGGTTTCTTTACATATATGTGTAGTAGGTACACACAGGCAATAATTGTTAAATAATTATTATATTAAAAATCCCTTACCGTCTTGTCACTCTTTAGCTTTTTAATTTAAATTATCTCTTATGTTCAAAATATATCTTGATGATTACTAAATACAAAATTTAACTTATAGTCTATATTGAAATGCTTTCAAGTAATGTGTGAGAGCATTGTTTTAGCATATCAAATAACTGATCCCATTTGTACCAAATGTAAATTATCATGTAGATTATTCACCTCAAAAATTCTTTTGTCTTGCATTATATATTTAATTCCTAATCACTTTTGTCATTTTATTTAGTAAATCTCATTACTGGTCTCCTTCTCTTTGGTTACATGCCATAAACTTAGTTAGCAACCACACAAAATAGTTGAGATTAGTGTACTTTTAGTAAAATGTTTTGACATAAATCAGTCTTGCTTCAAGAGAAACACAAATTTTCTCATGAAATATAAAAGATTTTGATTTATAACCAAATGCCTGCCCAATGATACCTTCAGTTAAACACTTTCTGAGTTTAATTTATTTTATCTGAACCATCTCCTCTCTGACAAGTGCAGAGACCAAACAGCTTATACCCCCTAACACCCTTGTCATAAGACATTTAAGGTACATTCCTCAACCTGCACTTCAAACTTACTTTGCATATCTCTCTTCTTAAGAGAATGATAACCACAGTCTTGGCAGTAGCTCGACAAATAGTAACTCACATCACATTTGTGAATTATTTATCTTCACATATATACACTACCAAATGTAAAATAGATAGCTAGTGGGAAGCAGCCACATAGCACAGGGAGATCAGCTCTGTGCTTTGTGACCACAGAGAGGGGTGGGATAGGGAGGGTAGGAGGGAGGGAGACGCAAGAGGGAAGAGATATGGTAACATATGTATCTGTATAACTGAGTCACTTTGTTGTAAAGCAGAAACTAACACACCATTGTAAAACAGTTATACTCCAATAAAGATGTTAAAAAAAAAAAAAA
>NC_041220.1:86338694-86355203 GCF_002837175.3 Physeter macrocephalus | reverse complement strand
AAAAAAAAAAAAAACTTTTCAGTAAGGGATCCACCAGTTTGAAGCATGTTTGCTCTCAACGTTGAAAACGAGGAGCTTGTTTTATCTTTGCTTGATGTCACACTCAAGACCCATCTCAGAAAAATCTTGGTGTCCTAATGGGGACTTAACATTTCACGTTTTACAATGTTGGTATGGGAGAGTAAGCATCTTGACTGCCTAATCAAAATCTACTTAGATTATGCATAAACGAACCCTCAATTTCATATGTTTGAGACTTGAGTTTCCAACTGCCCATTTTGAAGTGGTTTGATCAGTAAGTCCCTTTAAGAACCACATCATTCTCAGAGGTCATAGTTAGCTTTATCATGTTAATACTTCTTTTAATGATGTTTTTATATTTACCATTTCCATGCAGTAATCAGTGAGCTTTCTAACATTTTCTTAAAAAGTAGCATTGTCTAACACCTTTATGGGTTCTTTCTATCATCCACACATCTAATCTTTCAAATAACATTCAGTATTTTTGTCCTAAGCAAATACTGGGAAGAAAGAGCAATAGTAAGATATTAGTTGTTAAGGTATATCTTCTGTTTTAACCAAAGGAAATTAATGTATAAATCAGACAGACATTTTTATACAAACTTAGTACATGTTTTTTAGTCATCATACTGCAGAAATATAGAACAGAGGTAATTCTACGCTTAGCTATATTTTTGTCTAACAAAAATATATATTCTTTAGAAAAAACAATACATTCATTTTCTAGAGACTGTTAGGTAAAATAGAGAAAGGAAATTAAAAATGAATCATATTTAAGTATATGATATGAAAAGCTTGAGGAGTACCCTTTAGAAATGAATGACAATTAAATATAAAAGCATTTTGTATTTGTTGAAAGCATCCAAATGTTATCTGAGAGATTTTTAAACTTCACAGAAAAAAACAACAACAACTATAAATCAAGAAACATTCTAATCACTATATCATTTGTATTAGTTTAAGCTGTTACATCTGTGAGAATAATAAAGTACTTCACAAGGAAAAAAAAAGTTTGGGGAGGACTAGGAAAGGCGTTTTGCTCATTTCAAACCATTTAAAAAAGATTTTAGTGATATTCATATAATTTAAATACTGAACTGTTATTTGATACATATTACATAGCAAATTAAGTAGAATTAATAATGTATTTAAGCTATATAATCTATTGCTACATACTTTTGTACTGATCTGCATATATTTTATTAAGTGAGCTCCAACCCAAAGTACGAAATAGCCTTTAGATGTCACTTTTCATAGTAATAAGTATATGTACTTATACATAATAAGTATTTGAAAAGGTGTTCCTGAGAAACAGAGAGCTAAGTAAACACTAGTAAAATAAACAGAATATACTAAACCTTCTAAAAGTATTTTTACAATCTCTATTTGTAAAAAAAAATAGTATTCTTAAAATCTTAATAGTGTCAATTAAAAGAATAAACCTACACCACATTATATTTTCAAATGTAGTACGGAAATGTTAGATTAAGCCTTAGGGATCAAAATATATTACAGGCATGAAAAATGTCTCATTTCTGATGCTGTTTTCAAATGACAGCATAATATGTTATGGATCATTTGATTTTTTTATATGAAAATGCTATTCAGCACCCCAAAAGGCATATGCTGCTAAAGGCATGCATTGCAGTCCTTATTTATGACAGCTGGCAACAAGAAAATGCCAGTCAAAACACAAAATGTAAAGCAGAAATTTTCCCAATAATAGTAGTAGTTTGTAAAAATCATTCCTAAGTAAGCTTCATTAAACGGCTTTCATTAATTCCAAGCATCATTAATCAAAAGCAGTTTTAAAAATCTGAAAATTATAACCTAGAAGGGCAGGAGCTCAGAAAAAAACTAACAAGGGTTTCTTACTATTTCTTACAAGACTAGGTTTTCTCCTTCTCAACAACTCCCAGAAGTTGACATATAAAAGCTCTATTTTAAATATGCTAAATGGTGATTTTATAACCTTTTGAGAACTTTTCAGCAAACACAGATTAACAATATTAACAGCTATACAACTTTAATTTTTTCTATGTTGTCAAAAGTATGGCTTTAAGCTTACTTTTTCAGCCATGTAGATATTTTTAAAGTAAATATTTATTTACTTATTTATTTTTGCTGAATTGTTTGGCTTTATTAAGCCAAGTTTCTTTTTTACTTCACACACTGGTCCACTTTAACTTATGAAGATTCATGGCAGCTTTGGAGTTTTATAATTTATTAGAACCAAGGACGAAGAGAATTCCACCTGAAAGATGAGATTATTGCTACTTTTTACTTCTACCTCAGCACCTTTTTTTTTTTTCTAACTCATACAATTAAAATGAACAGGGGATTTGAAAAGGAAAACACTAAAATGAACCAAGAAATAATAATATAATATTAGCTAACCAAGAAAGCATATTTCCTATTCATTATTATCTTCTCCAGTGAGAGAAAAATATTCCTTTACAGGTTTTGAACTCTTTTTTTGCAAATAGATAAACAGAGCTTGTGGGATAAGGTGACCTCATCCTGGTGGCCCTGAACTTTTTAAAGAGCTTATGTATTTGAATTGGTTAAATATAGATTTATTCTCTCCATCTCTCTCTCTCTCTCTACTTATATATGTGTGTGTGCTTTTATTTATATATACATAAATAATTTTATATAAAAATATGTCAATTTATATGTTGATTATATATTTTATATAGTTATTTATATTATAAAGGTATATCATATAATATATAATCATATAACATATTTATATTGTAAATATAATTTATATACTATTTTATATATAAATATATTTTAGTTATATATATATAAATAATTTGGAGGAAATAGAGACAGTAAAGGTTAAGATAGGCAGTATCAACTAGGTTTTCTTGAAATGTACTTATGATTTAGTAGGCAGTATATAAAACAGAAATCATAATATTTAGACATAAAAAGACCCTTGTAAAAAATGAAAGAGCAACAAAAAAATGACATCGAATAAAATGGGGTGACAGCTTTGGGTGTTAATATTTGACCATGCTGGTGTTACTTTGTTGAAACATGGGAGCTTTCACACCGTTTCAGTTTTCTCTAGTGATAGTGGTTCTCAGGGAAGCCATGTGTCCTCTTGAGGCCTGGCTTCTGAACTGGCATGAAATATCTTCTGCCATATTTTATCAGCCAATGCAACTTACAAGGCCAGTCCAGATTCAAGAGATGGGGAAATAGACTTAGCCTTTTAAGTACAGTAAACATGCTGTCAGAATGCAAAGGATGAAGATCCAGAGATGAGTGAAGAACTGCAGGCATATTTGCAATCTACCACAGAAGATTAATTCTCCTGGTTATCACATTTTATAAAATACTGTACGAATATTCTCCAAAGCCCAAACTGTGTGCAAAAGGGTCAGTGTGCTGTATGAAACATTTGTTTTTATAGAAAAAGAGACTTCTTAAATTAATCCTATCAATTTTTCAAACAGGAAAATTTTAAGGATGTGAAACACTTCTAAAATATAGTTTTTTTCCCCAGGTATATAGCAGTTGTGAATATTTCATAGATTAATTGAAGTGATTTTTCAGATTCTAAAAGTAATGTCATGAAATATAGAAAAAGATACATTATGTTATTATGAATGTATGACAAAGATAATAAATAAATATGCACCAAATATGTGAAACATCAATTCTAAACGCTTATTTTATTTTAGTGGAGTGCAATAAAATGCATAACAAATTAAACATTATTTTATTTATCTAAATAACATCATAAATGTAGATGACATCACAATGATCAGTGTTAGACAAATAGCAATTTCTGTTCACAGAAGTTATGAGTATGTATAAATATCCCTGATGGAGAAGATTAAAACATTTTAATAAAGGTGTATGAAACTGAATTTTTACAAGATTTCTAAAGTGGACAGTTAGAAATATTATGAATCACAATGAATATAGTGTGCATTGTTATAATTAGATGACTCACATGTTAACATATTTTCCAACGTGTTATTATGAAAAATATCAATTCTGCAGAAAATGAGAGCATAGAGAGTAATTTCTATGTATCATAATATTCACCTAAGACTCATTAATTGTTAACATGCTACATTGCTTTATCTTGTCCATCATTCTTCTCTCTCTCCCCCATCTATCTCCCTCCTACTTCTCTCTTTCTCTCTCCTTCCCCTCTCCCTGAATTTTTTTTCTTAATCCAAACATTGAAAAGCTTTAGTACCTAACTCTTAAGAATAAGGACAATCTGCTACATGATTACAATAACATTATATGCATAAGGAAGTTAATAAATATTGGTATCATAATATTATCTAACTAAATAGTTCATTTTCCAAAATTTCCCAATTATCCCCAAAGTATCCCTTATCTATTTTTCCCCCAACCCAGGATACTATTAAATGTCATGCATTGCATTTGATTTTCATTTATTTTCAGTCTTCTTAATCTAGAAGAGCTCCCACATTTTTTTTTAAATTTTACAATATTGATACTAAGAGTTGAGGCTAGTTGGCTTATGGAATTTCCAGGAATTCAGCTGTGCTTCACTGTTGTGGCTGATTAGATTAGTTGTAAAATTTTCTGATGGAAAGATTAAAAAGGTGATCTTGCATTTGATCTAGTATGCTCTTCATCATATAATACCAAAATCACAGGAAGTTATTTTTTTCCTGTATTGATTGACATTAATTTACATTACTTGCTCAAGGATGTACTTTCTATGATCTCTACTCTCTGAGAATCATTTATTTCCCTTTGTTAATAATAAGTAAACTATAAGGTGGTACTTCAAGGCAGTATATCCTTCTCCCAAACTTTTGCATATATTGATTTTATAATCAATTCTCGATGTATGCCTGAATCTTTTAATACATTAAGGAATGTAAAAGAATGATTTTTAAGTCTAACTTTTTTTCTAAAAAAAATATTTCTTCTTTCTTCCTAATTTTGTGATTTATTATAAACTTCTTGGTCTTTTTGTTTCAATATGAATATTGTCATCATTATTCCTTTGGGAGCTCAAATTGTACAGAATTCAGCCATGGTGCCCTTTACACTTGGGCTATATCCTTCTGACATATCCTCAGTCATGTTGGAGCACTTCCTTGTTTCTGGTTTAACAAAATGTTTATGGTCACATTTTTTACTATACTCCTGACTTAGTCCATTTTATAGGAGACTAGGGATATTCAAGTACCACTAGACCTCAGCTTTTCAAAGCTACATATGCATGGACACACACACACACACACACACACACACACACAATTGCACTTATATTGATTTTCGAGGAGTGTCAAAGTACCCAGTAGCCTGCATGAGAAATTCTCCCATTGTACATCTTTTTGATATGCTTTTTATATCCCTATTATCTTTGGAGGTGGTAAGAAAGAAGAGAGGTATTGTCACATCTTAGATTGTCACATTATAGATTGTCACATTTGATTAGAAAATTTGACAATTACTTTTTTTTTACAAAATAATATTACATTAAGAGAAAATTCAGTTCACCCAAGGTAAGAGTATGCCTCTAACTTCCACACTCTATCTAATGCACGTTTCTAATAATGTCTCTTGAAGCATAGTTTTTTTCATTTCTCTTGTATGGATGTGGTGTATAAATATTCAACAATTTTATACTACCTTTTCACTTTTTAAAATGTTTCCATTTGAAATAGTCTTACACTTTGAGAAAAGAAAAGTACAAAGGAGTTTTTCCATGAATTTTTTCAGAGTAAGTTGCTGATAATGTTGCAATATCTCAAATAATTAAGTGCATTTCCTACAAGAAAGGATATTATTTTACATAATTACAAAACACACATCATTATCAAGAGGTTAACACTGATACATTACTACCATTGAAATTTCAAGTTTAGTCAGTTATCCTAATAATGTCCTTTAAAGAAAAATACACTGTCCAGAATCTGTATTGCATTTAGTTGGAATCTTTATTTCTTTCAATCAGGAACCATTGTTCAGTCTCTCCTTGACTTTATGATGCTGACAAGTTTGAATATCACAGGCCAATTATTTTGAAGAATGACACTCAACTTAGGTCTGTCCAGTGTCTCCTCATATTACAAAAAGTGTCAGAGAAAAGATGCTATTCTTTTCCTTGCATTTGAACAACTGGCTTACAATTTCATTTTATCCTAGCACTGATGCTTTTAACTTAGATCTTTTGATTTAGGTGGGGTCTTCCATAAGCCTTATCTATTGCAGAGCTACTCTTTCATTGCTTTGCAATTAAAAAGTAATCTATATAAATGTGCTTTGAGACTCTATGTGTGAGCTCCACACCAGTACCCTCCACTGCATACAGATGCCCTTCACGCCCTGCTTGAGCTCTAGCATACATTGGCTAGCCCATACTCACCAACCTCCCATCACACCCTTACCTGTCTGAGCCCTGCTTTTAGGTTTTTTGTTTGTTTGTTTGTTTAAGGCTACCTCCACATTAACACTTAGATGTTTCTCTCACTTTCATCTATTCTTGTAAGGTTTATGTTTATATTTGTTTTGTAAGTGTTCAAGTTCCTTCTCTTTCTAGACCCCAACATATAAAAGAGCATAGTAATTTATAAGAATTTGACCAAAACTGAGTAAATAGGACAGAGGAATAAATAGTTCAATCATTATTTTTTGCATGTATTATTTCTGTCAGATCCTGGTTGAAGGTATCAAAAATTAAAAGACATGGATTTTCTCCATAAAGGTGTATAGAATCTAATGTAGGTGATATAGAAACTAGTAAAGTGAATTTAATATTGTAAGTGGCAAAGTGCTGATACATAGATGATGTTATGAAAGATAGGAAAGAGACAATTTAGCCCAAATCTGAGCCCAAAGTAGGCTTTTGGGTGAAATATCTGAGATTTATCTTGAATGTTTAATATTTTAGAATCAATTTCTGGTATTTGGTATTCCATTTAGACTTAGTATCATCATCAGTACTGACTTCCATGTAACACATATTATATCACTGAAGTTCAGTCCTTTTATCCCATCTTAAGAAGTAATGCTTTCTTAGGTTCAGTGTGCTGAGATGTCAGCTGAAGGTATTTACTATACATTTAATGTATATTCAGCAATATAAAAACAATGAACACATTTATTACACAAACAAAATACTTTTTTATAATGATTGTGAATAACCTTTTATCACATAGTCCAAACTGGTTGTGGTAAAAATTCCTATATTTTGTGGGAAAGAACTCACAATAGACTACATTTTGTCAGCTATCTCTGCTCATAGAGATGTAGACATGTCACAGAATATTGAATACTTTATTGGAGTAAGTTTTGAACTTGCTGAGCCAGAATTTGGGCACTATTAAAAATCTAGATGTTTGCCTACACAAAATATATTTTGTGATCTATCTTAGATTTTTGAGGCTGTATTGGGTTTCAAGTGACCAAAGATAATCTGTAACACTTCAATTCTCCATGTTCACAGCCTAGTTTTTCAGATAGCCATGAAAAATTTATAGCCCAATCAGTCAGAACCATGTCCAACTTCCACAAACCTATGCCATCTTGGCTAAAGCAGTGTCAACTTATCAGAGTTGAGACTCATAATGCTGTTCATTTATTGACCATCAACTTATATATTTGCCACTTGCCTTCTTTGTATTAAAATCTTTTTTTTTCCAGAAGAAATCTGAAAAGATTAAAATTGTAATATTATCATCACAGACTGTGGATGCTGCAGTTACCTAAATATAATGAAAAATGCAGAGAGATGATATAGTCTTTGTCATTTTGAAAGAAGTTCCTTGGTAACATCAAATGTGTTTACCTACACTTCAACTTTTATAGTGTTGTCATAGTATAAGGTAAACTATACATTTATAAATAAGAATATTGAAACACTTTAGGAAATGGGGATCAGACAATTAACAATCTTCTTGAGATGAAGAAAAGGAAAACACAACCACCAATTTTCCAGATGCATCTGTTGAAGTTGACAGAAGACCTAGATAAGAATTTCTAGTTTCTAGATATGCAATAGTCTCCTTAAATCTGCTCTAATTGCCTATGTAGAGAAAACTTCCAGAAGAATTGTTTTTCTTTACTTTTTGAGCATTTTTCAACTTCTAATGATAGACTGGTCAGTTCTGAGAATGAATTAACGTTTACTTTTCATAAGTGAATCCACTGGCCTACACCATATCTATATTTGAACCAGGTATGGTCATTCTATTCCACAAATTTTAACACCATTTACTACTATATAGATGAAAATAAACCTGCAAGCCATACCTTTTGTATTTAGTTCTTTATAACAACAATAATTCCATTTAATATTAAATATAAAAATAAGTATACAGATGAAGTTGAATGTGATGTTTAAAAATGGAACATATTCAACTGAATTCTAAAAAGAGAGATAAATCAAGTATTGACAATTATATAATAGTTGGTCTTCCAAAGATAACTTTTCCAGAATAATTAAGCTGAACTTTCACTTTGAGTTTTCTTAAACACAGGGTGTACATGTCTTTCTTCCTTATGCTGTGTAAGTTCCAATTCTCTATCAAAAAATCAACAACAGAGCTGATTGTGCTGAGATGTCAGCTGAAGGTATTTACTATACATTTAATGTATATTCAGCAATATAAAAACAATGAACACATTTATTACACAAACAAAATACTTTTTTATAATGATTGTGAATAACCTTTTATCACATAGTCCAAACTGGTTGTGGTAAAAATTCCTATATTTTGTGGGAAAGAACTCACAATAGACTACATTTTGTCAGCTATCTCTGCTCATAGAGATGTAGACATGTCACAGAATATTGAATACTTTATTGGAGTAAGTTTTGAACTTGCTGAGCCAGAATTTGGGCACTATTAAAAATCTAGATGTTTGCCTACACAAAATATATTTTGTGATCTATCTTAGATTTTTGAGGCTGTATTGGGTTTCAAGTGACCAAAGATAATCTGTAACACTTCAATTCTCCATGTTCACAGCCTAGTTTTTCAGATAGCCATGAAAAATTTATAGCCCAATCAGTCAGAACCATGTCCAACTTCCACAAACCTATGCCATCTTGGCTAAAGCAGTGTCAACTTATCAGAGTTGAGACTCATAATGCTGTTCATTTATTGACCATCAACTTATATATTTGCCACTTGCCTTCTTTGTATTAAAATCTTTTTTTTTCCAGAAGAAATCTGAAAAGATTAAAATTGTAATATTATCATCACAGACTGTGGATGCTGCAGTTACCTAAATATAATGAAAAATGCAGAGAGATGATATAGTCTTTGTCATTTTGAAAGAAGTTCCTTGGTAACATCAAATGTGTTTACCTACACTTCAACTTTTATAGTGTTGTCATAGTATAAGGTAAACTATACATTTATAAATAAGAATATTGAAACACTTTAGGAAATGGGGATCAGACAATTAACAATCTTCTTGAGATGAAGAAAAGGAAAACACAACCACCAATTTTCCAGATGCATCTGTTGAAGTTGACAGAAGACCTAGATAAGAATTTCTAGTTTCTAGATATGCAATAGTCTCCTTAAATCTGCTCTAATTGCCTATGTAGAGAAAACTTCCAGAAGAATTGTTTTTCTTTACTTTTTGAGCATTTTTCAACTTCTAATGATAGACTGGTCAGTTCTGAGAATGAATTAACGTTTACTTTTCATAAGTGAATCCACTGGCCTACACCATATCTATATTTGAACCAGGTATGGTCATTCTATTCCACAAATTTTAACACCATTTACTACTATATAGATGAAAATAAACCTGCAAGCCATACCTTTTGTATTTAGTTCTTTATAACAACAATAATTCCATTTAATATTAAATATAAAAATAAGTATACAGATGAAGTTGAATGTGATGTTTAAAAATGGAACATATTCAACTGAATTCTAAAAAGAGAGATAAATCAAGTATTGACAATTATATAATAGTTGGTCTTCCAAAGATAACTTTTCCAGAATAATTAAGCTGAACTTTCACTTTGAGTTTTCTTAAACACAGGGTGTACATGTCTTTCTTCCTTATGCTGTGTAAGTTCCAATTCTCTATCAAAAAATCAACAACAGAGCTGATTACTTAGTAGCTTGAGCAGTTAACTGAAAAGCAAAAGCAAACGTAGACTATTCCCAATTACGAGATTCATTTATAACCTTGGTTTATTGGTGTTACTGAGGGAATTTGTTTTACTCTTTTATCACTCCTGAAATTTCTGAAAGGGAATATTCATCACGTAAAAAGGTCCTGAGCAGAATTTTATACTTATGAATGTAGAAATCATAAGCATAATACTTATTCAGCCATAAAAAGTATAGCTACATAGAGGCTTTGCTCAAACAAGTCTTAATTGACTGAAATGAGGCTTGCGAAATCCACTTTGGGGTTATATTTCAATAGGAAGCATCATTTGACCTATGACTGTGTCCAAAAAACCAACCTTATAAACAACCAAACAAAAAACCCTATAAACAACCAAACAAAAAACAGCATTGTACCAGATAGTGTTACATAAGCAAGGAAGACTTTATACAAGACTATTGCAACAGAAGTCAAGGCTATTGCAGTTGGGTAGAGAGATTAAATTCAACACCGCTGAAACAAAAAGCAGGAGAGCTTTTAAGCACTGAGGTGAACTCTCAGAAGAGTACTGGAGGACATTACTGGGAGGTTTGGTCAATGTGATTAGATCATCCCTGTTTGCTAATTGACTCTTGTAAAAGTTAGGTTCCTACCCTCCCACAGAGACTGGGAGAATAGAGCAATATATTCCTTAAAGTTTACATTTCAAAGGGATGATTCCCTGATCCTTGAAAAAGACCTTCCTGAGTTGTGAAACTGGCCAGAGGCTTTTAAAAAGATTTACATCTCAAAAGTAATGAGAAAAAATTTACCTTTGTAAGTTTGCCAAGATAAATTCTCCAAGAAGAAGGGTATCAGTGGTCTATAGTCAGGAAGAAAACTGTCTGAAGTTTACTCAAACTAAATGAAACAGTAAGACCATCTTGGTTATTTAATGATTATCACATACTAGTTACCAAAAAATAACAGCACGTGACTATGATTTATTTTAGGTCATATTATCAGTTCATATTCAAACAGAACAACTCCTATTTAGTTGCTATGTTGTTGTTGTTGTTGTTTTCTTTTCTCAACAGCAGGCAGTTTATATGTCAAGTAGCATTACTAAAAAAACAAACAACAGGGGAGAGAACTTCAAGATGGCGGAGGAGTAAGACATGGAGATCAACTTCCTCCCCACAAATACATCAGAAATACATCTACATGTGGAACAACTCCTACAGAACACCTACTGAACTCTGGCAGAAGACCTCAGACTTCCCAAAAGGCAAGAAACTCCCCACATACCTGGGTAGGGCAAAAGAAAAAAGAAAAAACAGAGACAAAAGAATAGGGACAGGACCTGCACCTCTGGGAGGGAGCTGTGAAGGAGGAAAAGTTTCCACACACTAGGAAGTCTCTTCAATGGCAGAGACGGGGGGTGGGCATGGGGAAGGTTCGGAGCCATGGAGAAGAGCTCAGCAACAGGGGTTCAGAGGGAAAAGCAGAGAGATTCCCACACAGAGGATAGGTGCCGACCAGCACTCACCAGCCTGAGAGGCTTGTTTGCTCACCAAGAGGGGTGGGTGGGGCCTGGGAGCTGAGGCTCGGGCTTCGGTGGATCCCAGGGGTTGGCGGCATGAACACAGCCTGAAGGCGGTTAGTGTGCCACAGCTAGCTGGGAGGGAGTCTGGGAAAAAGTCTGGACCTGCCTAAGAGGCAAGAGGCCATTGTTTCCTGGTGAGCAAGGAGACGGGTTTCAGAGCTCTGCCTAGAAGAGCTCCAGAGACAGGCGTGATCCATGGCTACCAGGGCAGACCCCAGAGACAGGCATAGGATGCTAGAGCTGCTGCTACAGCCACCAAGAATCCTGGGTGCAAGCACAGGTCACTATGCACACCTCTCCTTCTGAGAGCCTGTGCAGCCCGCCACTGCCAGGGTACCGTGATCCAGGGACAACTTCCCCTGGGAGAACACAGGGCATGCCTCAGGCTGTTGCAACCACACACCGGCCTCTGCCACTGCAGGCTCGCCCCCGCATTCCATACCCCTCCATCCCCCTGGCCTGAGTAAGCCAGAGCCCCCGAATCAGCTGCTCCTTTAACCTGGTCCTGTCTAAGCAAAGAACAGACATCCTCAGGCAACCTACACTCAGAGGTGGGGCCAAAGCTGAACCCCAGGAGCTGTGCGAACACAGAAGAGAAAAAGAAATCTCTCCCAGCAGCCTCAGGAGCACCGGATTAAATCTCCACAATCAACTTGATGTACCCTTCATCTATGGAATACCTGAATAGAGAACGAATCATCCCAAAATTGAGGCAGTGGACTTTGGGAGCAACTGTAGACTTGGAGTTTGTGGTATGCGACTGACTGTTTTCTGGTTTTATGTTTATCTTAGTTTAGTATTTAGAGTTTATTATCATTGGTACATTTCTTTATAGATTTGGTTGCTCTCTTCCTTTTTTTTATATATATAGATTTTTTTTTTTCCTTTTTCTCTTTTTGTGAGTATGTATGTGCACACTTCTTTGTGTGAGTTTGTATAGCTTTGCTTTTACCATTTGTCCTGGGTTCTGTCTGTCCATTGTTTTTGTTTGTTTGATTTTTGGTTTTTTAGTATACCTTTTAGCACTTGTTATCATTGTTGGAATTATATTTTGGTCTGGTTACTCTCTTTGCTCTTTCATTTTTCTTTTTTTTAAATTCCTTTTAATTTTTTTTATTTTTAATAATTTTTAATTTTTTTATTTTAATAAATTTCTTTGTATTTTTTTTCCTTTCTTTTTTTCTCCCTTTTCTTCTGAGCTGTGTGGCTGACAGGGTCTTGTTGCTCCAGCCGGGTGTCAAGCCTGTGCCTCTGATGTGGGAGAGCTGAGTTCAGGACATCGGTCCACCAGAGACCTCGCGGCTCCACGTAATATCACACAGCAAAAGCTCTCCCAAAGATCTCCACCTCAATGCTAGGACCCAGCTTCACTCAACAACCAGCAAGCTACTGTGTTGGACAACTTATGCCAAAAAACTAGCAAGACAGAAACACAACCCCACCAATTAGCAGAGAGGCTGCCTAAAATCATAATAAGTTCACAGACACGCCAAAACACACCACTAGACGCGGTCCTGTCCACCAGAAAGACAAGATCCAGCCTCATCCACCAGAACACAGGCACTAGTCACCTCTACCAGGAAGCCTACACAGCACACTGAACCAAACTTAGCCACTTGGGGCAGACACCCAAAACAACAGGAACTATGAACCTGCAGCCTGCAAAAATGAGACCCCCAAACACAGTAAGTTAAACAAAATGAGAAGACAGAAATACGCAACAAATGAAGAAGCAATTAAAAAACCCACCAGACCAAACAAATGAAGAGGAAATTGGAAGTCTACTGAAAAAGAATTCAGAGTAATGATAGTAAAGATGATCCAAAATCTTGAAAATAGAATGGAGAAAATACAAAACAATGTTTAACGAAGACCTAGAAGAACTAAAGAACAAACAAACAATGATGAACAATAAAACAAATGAAATTAAAAATTCTCTAGAAGGAATCAATAGCAGAATAACTGAGGCAGAAGAATGGAGAAGTGACCTGGAAGATAAAATAGTGGAAATAACTACCACAGAGCAGAATAAAGAAAAAAGAATGAAAAGAATTGAGGACAGTCTTAGAGACTTCTGGGACAAAATTAAATGCAACAACATTTGAATTATAGGCATCCCAGAAGAAGAAGAGAAAAAGAAAGGGACCGAGAAAATATTTGAAGAGACTATAGTAGAAAATTTCCCTAATAAGTTAAAGGAAATGGTCAATCAAATCTCGGAAGTGCAGAGAGTCCCATACAGGACAAATCCAAGGAGAAACACGCCAAGACACATATTAATCAAACTATCAAAAATTAAATACAAAGAAAAAATATTAAAAGCAGCAGGGAAAAACAACAAATAACATACAAGGGAACCCCTATAAGGTTAACAGCTGATCTTTCAGCAGAAACTCTGCAAGCCAGAGGGAGTGGTAGGACACATTTAAAGTGATGAAAGGGAAAAACCTACAACCAAGATTACTCTACCCAGCAGAGATCTCATTCAGAATCAACAGAAAAATTAAAACCTTTACAGACAAGCAAAAGGGATAGTAAAGATGATCCAAAATCTTGAAAATAGAATGGAGAAAATACAAAACAATGTTTAACGAAGACCTAGAAGAACTAAAGAACAAACAAACAATGATGAACAATAAAACAAACCTAAAACAATTAAGAAAATGGTAATAGGAACATACATATCAATAAATACCTTAAATGTAAATGGATTAAATGTTCCAACCAACAGACATAGGCTTGCTGAATGGATACAAAAACAAGACCCATATATTTGCTGTCTACAAGAGACCCACTTCAGACCTAGGGACACATACAGACTGAAAGTGAGGGGGTAGAAAAAGATATTCCATGCAAAGGGAAATAAAAAGAAAGCTGGAGTAGCAATTCTCATATCAGAAAAAATAGATTTTAAAATAAATCTATTACAAGAGACAAAGAAGGACACTACTTAAATGCACCCAACACAGGAGCACCTCAATACATAAGGCAAATGCTAACAGCCATAAAAGGGGAAATTTACAGTAACACAATCATAGTAGGGGACTTTAATACCCACTTTCACCAATGGAGAGATCATCCAAAATGAAAATAAATAAGGAAACACAAGCTTTAATTGATACATCAAACAAGATGGACTTAATTGATATTTATAGGACATTTCATCCAAAAACAACAGGATACACTTTCTGCTCAAGTGCCCATGGAACATTCTCTAGGATAGATCATATCTTGGGTCACAAATCAAGCTCTGAAAAGCTGGAGTAGCAATTCTCATATCAGAAAAAATAGATTTTAAAATAAATCTATTACAAGAGACAAAGAAGGACACTACTTAAATGCACCCAACACAGGAGCACCTCAATACATAAGGCAAATGCTAACAGCCATAAAAGGGGAAATTTACAGTAACACAATCATAGTAGGGGACTTTAATACCCACTTTCACCAATGGACAGATCATCCAAAATGAAAATAAATAAGGAAACACAAGCTTTAAATGATACATTAAACAAGATGGACTTAATTAATATTTATAGGACATTCCATCCAAAAACAACAGAATACACATTTTTCTCAAGTGCCCATGGAACATTCTCCAGGATAGATCATATCTTGGGTCACAAATCAAGCTCTGATAAATTTAAGAAAATTGAAATTGTATCAAGTATCTTTTCCGACCACAATGCTTTGAGACTAGATATAAATTACAGGAAAAAATCTCTAAAAAATACAAACACGTGGAGGCTAAACAATACACTACTTAATAACCAAGAGATCACTGGAGAAATCAAAGAGGAAATCGAAAAATACCTAGAAACAAATGACAATGAAAACACGGCAACCAAAAACTGATGGGAAACAGCAAAAGCAGTTCTAAGAGGGAAGTTTATAGAAATACAGTCCTACCTCAAGAAACAAGAAACAGTTGAAATAAACAACCAAACCTTATACCTAAAGCAAATAGAGAGAGAAGAACAAAACAAACAGCAAAGTTAGCAGAAGGAAAGAAATCATAAAGATCAGATCAGAAATAAATGAAAAAGAAATGAAGGAAACAATAGAAAAGATCAATAAAACTAAAAGCTGGCTCTTTGAGAAGATAAACAAAATTGATAAACCATTAGCCAGACTCATCAAGAGAAAAAGGGAGAAGACTGAAATCAATAGAATTAGAAATGAAAAAGGAGAAATAACAACTGACACTGCAGAAATACAAAGGATCATGACAGATTAATACAAGGAACTATATGGAAAAAAAGTGGACAACCTGGAAGAAGTGGAAAATTCTTAGAAAAGCACAACCTTCTGAGACTAAACCAGGAAGAAATAGAAAATATAAACAGACCAATCACAAGCACTGAAATTGAGACTGTGATTAAAAATCTTGCAACGAAAAAAGCTCAGGACTAGAGGGCTTCACAGGAGAATTCTATCAAACATTTAGAGAAGAACTAACACCTATCTTTCTCAAACTCTTCCAAAATATAGCAGAGGGAGGAACACTCCCAAACTCATTCTACGAGGCCACCCTGATACCAAAACCAAAGATATCACTAAGAAAGAAAACTACAGGCGAATATCACTGATGAACATAGATGCCACAGTCCTCAACAAAATACTAGCAAACAGAATCCAACAGCGCATTAAAAGGATCATACACCATGATCAAGTGGGGTTTATCCCACGAATGCAAGGATTCTTTAATATATGCAAATCAATCAATTTGATACACCATATTAACAAATTGAAGTAGAAAAACCATATGATCATCTCAATAGATGCAGAAAAAGCTTTTGACAAAATTCAAC
>NC_041220.1:86335102-86338634 GCF_002837175.3 Physeter macrocephalus | reverse complement strand
ACAAAATTCAACACCCATTTATGATAAAAATCCTCCAGAAAGGCACAGAGTGAACTTACCTCAACATAATAAAGGCCATATATGACAAACCCACAGGCAACATTGTTCTAAATGGTGAATAACTGAAACCATTTCCTCTAAGATCAGGAACAAAACAAGCATTGTCCACTCTCATCACTATTATTCAACATCGTTTTGGAAGTCCTAGCCACGGCAATCAGAGAAGCAAAAGAAATAAAAGGAATCCAAATCAGAAAAGAAGAAGTAACACTGTCACTGTTTGCAGATGACATGATACTATACATAGAGAATCCTAAAGATGCTACCAGAAAACTATTAGAGCTAAACAATGAATTTGGTAAAGTAGCAAGTTACAAAATTAATGCACAGAAATCCCTTGCAGTCTTATACACTAAGGATGAAAAATCTGAAAGAGAAATTAAGGAAACATTCTCATTTACCACTGAAATAAAAAGAATAAAATACCTAGGAATAAACCTACCTAAGGAGACAAAAGACCTGCATCCAGAAAACTATAAAACACCAATGAAAGAAATTAATGATGATATAAATAGATGGAGAGATATACCATATTCTTGGATTGGAAGAATAAACATTGTGAAAATGACTATACTACCCAAAGCAATCTACAAATTCAATGCAATCCCTATCAAACTACCAATGGCATTTGTCACAAAACTAGAACAAAAAATTTCACAATTTGCATGGAAACACACAAGACCTCAAATAGCCAAACAATCTTGAGAAAAAAAAATGGAGCAGGAGGAATCAGGCTCCCTGACTTCAGACTATACTACAAATCTACAGTAATAAAGACAGTATTGTACTGGCACGAAAACAGAAATATAGATCAATGGAACAGGATAGAAAGCCAGAGATAAACCCAGGCACATATGGTCAACTTATCTTTGATAAAGGAGGCAAGAATATACAATGGAGAAAAGATAGCCTCTTCAATAAGTGGTGCTGGGAAAACTGGACAGCTACATGTAAATGAATGAAAGTAGCACACTCCCTAACACTATATACAAAAATAAACTCAAAATGGATTAAAGAGTTAAATGTAAGGCCAGACACTATAAAACTCTTAGAGGAATACATAGGCAGAACACTCTATGACATAAATCACAGCAAGATCCTTTTTGACCCACTTCCTAGAGAAATGGAAATAAAAACAAAAATAAACAAATGGGACCTAATGAAACTTAAAACCTTTTGCACAACAAAGGAAAGCATAAACAAGATGGAAAGACAAGCCTCAGAATGGCAGAAAATATTTGCAAATGAAACAACTGACAAAGGATTAATCTGCAGAATTTACAAGCAGCTCAATATCCAAGAAACAAAAACCCAATCCCCAAAATGGGCAGAAGACGTAAATAGACATTTCTCCAAAGAAGATATACAGATGGCCAAAAAACACATGAAAGGATGCCCAACCTCACTAATCATTAGAGAAATGCAAATCAAAACTATAATGAGGTATCACCTCACACCGGTCAGAATGGCCATCATCAAAAAGTCCACAGACAATAAATGCTGGAGTGGATGTGGAGAAAAGGGACCCCTATTGCACTGTTGGTAGGAATGTAAATTGATACAGCAACTGTGGAGAACAGTATGGAGCTTCCTTAAAAACTGGGCATGTACCCTGAGAAAACCGTAATTCAAAAGGAGTCATGTACCACAATGTTCATTGCAGCTCTATTTACAATAGCCAGGACATGGAAGCAACCTAAGTGTCCATCAACAGATGAATGGGTAAAGAAGATGTGTCACATATATACAATATTACTCAGCCATGAAAAGAAACGAAATTGAGTTATTTGTAGTGAGGTGGATGGACCTAGAGTCTGTCATACAGAGTGAAGTAAGTCAGAAAGAGAAAAACAAATGCCTTATGCTAACGCATATATATGGAATCTAAAAAAGAAAAATGGTTCTGATGAATCTAGGGGCAGGTTAGGAATAAAGATGCAGACATAGAGAATGGACTTGAGGACATGAGGAGGGGAAAGTGTAAGCTAGGATGAAGTGAGAGAGTGGCATGGGCATATATACACTATCAAATGTAAAATAGATAGCTAGTGGGAAGAAGCCACATAGCACAGGGAGAGCAGCTTGGTGCTAGGGGAGAGCACCCCTAGAGGGGTGGGTTAGTAGAGGCAAGAGGGAGGAGATATGGATATATATGCATATGTATAGCTGATTCCCTTTGTTATAAAGCAGAAACTAACACACCATTGTAAAGCAGTTCTACTCCAATAAAGATGTTAAAGAAAACAAAACAAAACTAAACCAAAAGGTAGTTATGCACAAAAATTTACCTCTGTCCTTTATTTTCTTTGAACAAGTTATGATTTTTCAAATGCATCTCAAAGCAATATAATTTAACAATTTAAAATTCTATTGTTGATTCTTAGAGGGAATGTAAAAAAAATAAAAATAAAAAATAAAAAAACCCTCAGAAATAAGAAATAACAAACTGTAGCTCAGATCTGTTTTCTTCCATATCAACCATGACAGTCTGTTGTGTAATTTTTGGAAAAGTATTTTGGCACATTTGAAATTTAGGTATTCATTAATGTAGTTGGTTAGATTTTGTGATTCTGAAGCACTTTTTAGGAACTATCCGGATGAACCTTGCTTTATTGTGCAGTTTACTATTACAGGGTTTTATTAAATCTGCTCTCTCCTATGAAGCATATTTTAGAAAAAGTGATTTCATCAGTCTTTTTTTTTTAATGCATCTAATGAGAATAGTTAAAGAAAGCAAAAGACTCATAGATTAAAACTTTTACCAAGATGATTTCCATGTTGTGTTCTCAAAGTATAAAAGGTTTCCCATATATTCATTAAAAGTTATTTTGTTCTCACTCTGTGCAAACACATTGACATACATTATTTCATTTAATTATAATAAAGCCTCTGTGAGGTTAGATATCTTTATGATACCTATTTTCAAATAAAAAAATGGTTCTTATGTTGCTAAGGAAGTCATCCATGGTCACCCAGCTATTAAATGGTGAAGTCAGCACCTTCAAGCAGGGATATAAGATTTCAAAATCCAAGTGTTTAACTCTCAGATCCATTGTCCCTCCTATTAATTCTGACAAGTCGTGGACGTTAAACTATAATGGAAAGAAAGCAACAGAAGAAAAAGTCAAGGGAAATGTAAATAATTAGAAGAGTTTGAAAATATCCTGGAGACCAGTGGAAAATTCAATGAAGCTAAAATATAGTGTCTGTATAGATAATCAAATTAACCCCTTTGATGATAAAATCCAACTTCATTTCTAGATACAATGATGAAGATTAGGCAATGGATTTGTAGCTTTTTTTATTAAGAAAATATAAAATAAAATAATTTAATTAAGCCCAGCAGGAATCTTTGAACATTAGCTGAATCAAGTAGTGAAGGATAAAACTTGAACCTGGATAAATCTGAAAGCCATATATGTGTGTGTGTGTGTGTGTGTGTGTGTGTGTGTGTGTATATATATATATATAT
>NC_041220.1:86269158-86335006 GCF_002837175.3 Physeter macrocephalus | reverse complement strand
GTGTGTGTGTGTGTGTGTGTGTGTGTGTGTGTGTGTATACATATATATATACATATATATGTGATTCCTTATACTGTACTCTAATATTCACATGTTAACAAGAATGATGGCTGCCATTTCCTTAAATCACTTAAATAACTTGAATATTTTAGTAAAACAATGAAAAGATTAAATTGAAGTAAAAAATGTTGCAGGATTATTTCATATTAACTCTGAAAATGAAATCCTATTTTATATGAATCAGAAGAAAGTACAATCCAATGCAATCCTCTCATGAATATGTTTTTATTACAAATAGTTATCTTTAATACTTCCATTTTGTTTGTGAATCTGAACTCCTGAATATCAATAGTACTTCTAAAGAAGACCTAGTTCTATAGTAAGAAAAAAGCTTGGAATGATATTTTCTGATTTAAACCCTCAAGAGTTCAGTGTGTCTGCTATGTAATGACTGGATTAGGTAAAGACAGAAGGAACGGAAGCTTGTTAGGAGACTGTTTGACTAAACCATAAAGGAAATGATGGTGTCTTCAACTACGAGGGGGTCAGTGAAAGTAGAAAGACTTTTAAGCAGCATGGACAGGATTTCTAGAAGGTCAGGTTGAGAAGATGAGAAAAAGGGAAAGAGAGAAACGAGGCATACTTGTTATCGACCAGAGAAATTGGTGCATGCTGGTTTTACATGGGAAAATAGGAAACGTGTAAAGGCAGAGTATGAAAGAGATGGATTATAAATCAAAATGTTATTTGGATATATTAGACTGGATGTGTTATTAGAGACTTGTGGAGTAGGTGGGAAGCAGTGGAATTTAACAGTGTTCAAGTCTGTAATTTAGAGGGAGGTCTGAATAGGAGATAACATAGTAGCCATTTCCATCTCACTGATGAAAGGTAAAGATTAATACACTGAGGAGTAGCTTAGTGCAAGAGCTTGGCCTTTTCCCCTGAGTGATAAGAGAAGCCGTTATCAAATTTCAAGCATAGAAGTAACATGAACTGAATTGTTTTTGACTCCTGTATTGACACTTGAAGGGCAGCAAAAATGGAAGTTGGGAAACTAGTCAAGAGAAAAATATGGCAACGTTGATGGCTGACAGATGTAATATACAGGCTTTTAAGAGACAGAGAGGTGAAGAGAATGCCAATTGTGAGTCTGAGCCACCGACAAGAATAAAGTTACTTTATGAGAGGGAGAATATTGCAGGAAGAACTCAGTTTGGGACATGGTAAGTTTGAGAAGACAATTGGCTATCCTGATGAAATATCAAAGAGACAGTAGGATATGAACCTTAAATACAGAAATGGTGGCCCTGGCTTACCTTTCTAGTTTGATCTCTTGACATTTTCTTAACTTTATACAACAAACATCATGAACTATTCTGTGCTTTCCTACATACACCTTGCTTTCCAATTTTTATGCTTTTGCAGTTATAATTCCTGCTATATAGACTTATTTCACTGCCTACTAATTTTACAAGATTTTTCCAATGTCAACTACTTAATGAAGAGTTCCTTGAAATTTACAGGAAAACTTAGGGTCTCTCTTAATATTCTGTATTGCTAATGATGTTTTGGATGGGTATTAAAATACTTTGTTTTTATCAATTTCCTCAACTCAAGTTCCTCCAGGGAAAATATAATCCTATTTTACCTTCAGATCTCCAAAATATGGAATGAGGCACATAGTAAGCACTACATAAATATTCAGGAAGGAAGGAAATAAAAGAAGGGGGTTATGTGCAGGAAAAGAAAGGAAGCAATTCTCATTGGATGCTTCAAATTCTTTTGAACTAAATCAAATTTTAAAATGAATTTATGATTTCATAATATTTATTAGTCCTCCATCTGCAATGAGGATTTTCATACTACATGATTCTTTTATGACTAGATATTGAATGCTAATGGGTAATAAGTTGCTTGTAACTTATTTTTAAATACATCAGCGTATTTGTGTATATGTGTATTTGTGTTTGTGTGTATGTATATGGGTATAAATCCTTGTCAATGTGTGTGTGTGTGTGTGTGTGTGTGTGTGTGTGTATACATATATATATACATATATATGTGATTCCTTATACTGTACTCTAATATTCACATGTTAACAAGAATGATGGCTGCCATTTCCTTAAATCACTTAAATAACTTGAATATTTTAGTAAAACAATGAAAAGATTAAATTGAAGTAAAAAATGTTGCAGGATTATTTCATATTAACTCTGAAAATGAAATCCTATTTTATATGAATCAGAAGAAAGTACAATCCAATGCAATCCTCTCATGAATATGTTTTTATTACAAATAGTTATCTTTAATACTTCCATTTTGTTTGTGAATCTGAACTCCTGAATATCAATATTTCTTCTAAAGAAGACGTAGTTCTATAGTAAGAAAAAAAAAGAAGTGTGTAACCGATTTTTAAATGTCCTTGAAACACTGTAATTGGCAAAATCCCCACCCAAGTATAAAATAAGCTTAGCTTCCAATTAAAATATTACAAGTTTGTACTAAATCTAACCAACAATTTGAAGCCTTCAGTAACACAAAAATTGTCACTGTTTTTTTAAAAAGGTGGTTGACAATGCTTCACTAAAAATAAATTTTTAAAACTAACTACCCTAAGAGCAAAAGAATTCAAAGATAGAAACAATGAAGAAATAGAGTACTGAATTAAAATGTATTAGCATCTTCTTTTATTTAATAATACATTAAAAGAGAGGGAGAAAGACCTTAGATGCATTGAAAGTTATGATTCCCTTAAGTATATGATAATTATCCCTTAATTATGACAGAAAAATGTTAAAATAAAATTGTTAGTTTAGAAAATTCTTTTTTTTTGACAAGTATTACTTTGTCATATAATTCAAATTAAATCTCTTCAAATGCTTCTGGCATTCATTGAATTTCAGAAGTTTCTAATAATATTTCATGAGAAAATCATATGAAGTTTCTCTACGTACCCAGGTGATGTTGTCTGTGCCATAGGATATTCCCATCAGTAAAATTAATTAAATATCACTTCCTAAAAATGGCAATGCCCAAGCTGGGAGGTTCTTCCATGGCATCATAATTTCAGGATCAAATATGGTGTTTTATCATCCAAGAGGTTTTTGGACTTTCCCAAGCTCCTAAATATAATAGATTTATCAGTGTTTTGGCAATTTTCTGCTTAAAAAATATACATTCATAGTCAGTGGCCTTCAAACTCCATCTTCTTTTTCATGAAATAACTGGAATAACGATTACAATCAACCAAAAAAGCCAATAAAAAATATAATGGGGATACTTCATAATGAGGGCTTGGCATGAATAAGCTTATCCTTAATTAGTGGGGGAAAAAGATTCCTTTTTTTCTGTTATGATATGCATAGATATATTTTCCTCTCCTCAATTTTTACCTTTTAAAGAGCATGTTCATTTTTTAATGTGAAAACTTTGCTGGTATATTTTATCTGTGCTGCTTCTGAATGTTGAGAATTTATCACAGTGAAAGCAGCACCTTCTGCTTAGAGACCAGTCATTCAGTGTTTTACATGTGTTGAAAAGAGGTCACCGACTGCATGTGATTCAGATAAAGAATTTTGTAAATAAAAATCATCTTTATTCCAGCTTTATTAAAAACAGTGACCTCATCTTTTTTCTATCACTGACAGTAAAACAGACCTAAGCATTTTAAAAGTGTCAGAATTATTATTTTTTCCATAAAACACAGTCAACATGGTTGGAGAACAAAGAGAAAGAGGAAGCCATGTGAAATGATATTGAAATGAGAGAGGGACTGATCGTTCTGGAATTTATAGATCAAAATAAAGAGTCTTGAGTTTATTTTAAAAGTAATGAAGATCTTTGATTACTTTGGAATGATAGTTATCTTTAATACTTCCATTTTGTTTGTGAATCTGAACTCCTGAATATCAATATTTCTTCTAAAGAAGACCTAGTTCTATAGTAAGAAAAAAGCTTGGAATGATATTTTCTGATTTAAACCCTCAAGAGTTCAGTGTGTCTGCTATGTAATGACTGGATTAGGTAAAGACAGAAGGAACGGAAGCTTGTTAGGAGACTGTTTGACTAAACCATAAAGGAAATGATGGTGTCTTCAACTACGAGGGGGTCAGTGAAAGTAGAAAGACTTTTAAGCAGCATGGACAGGATTTCTAGAAGGTCAGGTTGAGAAGATGAGAAAAAGGGAAAGAGAGAAACGAGGCATACTTGTTATCGACCAGAGAAATTGGTGCATGCTGGTTTTACATGGGAAAATAGGAAACGTGTAAAGGCAGAGTATGAAAGAGATGGATTATAAATCAAAATGTTATTTGGATATATTAGACTGGATGTGTTATTAGAGACTTGTGGAGTAGGTGGGAAGCAGTGGAATTTAACAGTGTTCAAGTCTGTAATTTAGAGGGAGGTCTGAATAGGAGATAACATAGTAGCCATTTCCATCTCACTGATGAAAGGTAAAGATTAATACACTGAGGAGTAGCTTAGTGCAAGAGCTTGGCCTTTTCCCCTGAGTGATAAGAGAAGCCGTTATCAAATTTCAAGCATAGAAGTAACATGAACTGAATTGTTTTTGACTCCTGTATTGACACTTGAAGGGCAGCAAAAATGGAAGTTGGGAAACTAGTCAAGAGAAAAATATGGCAACGTTGATGGCTGACAGATGTAATATACAGGCTTTTAAGAGACAGAGAGGTGAAGAGAATGCCAATTGTGAGTCTGAGCCACCGACAAGAATAAAGTTACTTTATGAGAGGGAGAATATTGCAGGAAGAACTCAGTTTGGGACATGGTAAGTTTGAGAAGACAATTGGCTATCCTGATGAAATATCAAAGAGACAGTAGGATATGAACCTTAAATACAGAAATGGTGGCCCTGGCTTACCTTTCTAGTTTGATCTCTTGACATTTTCTTAACTTTATACAACAAACATCATGAACTATTCTGTGCTTTCCTACATACACCTTGCTTTCCAATTTTTATGCTTTTGCAGTTATAATTCCTGCTATATAGACTTATTTCACTGCCTACTAATTTTACAAGATTTTTCCAATGTCAACTACTTAATGAAGAGTTCCTTGAAATTTACAGGAAAACTTAGGGTCTCTCTTAATATTCTGTATTGCTAATGATGTTTTGGATGGGTATTAAAATACTTTGTTTTTATCAATTTCCTCAACTCAAGTTCCTCCAGGGAAAATATAATCCTATTTTACCTTCAGATCTCCAAAATATGGAATGAGGCACATAGTAAGCACTACATAAATATTCAGGAAGGAAGGAAATAAAAGAAGGGGGTTATGTGCAGGAAAAGAAAGGAAGCAATTCTCATTGGATGCTTCAAATTCTTTTGAACTAAATCAAATTTTAAAATGAATTTATGATTTCATAATATTTATTAGTCCTCCATCTGCAATGAGGATTTTCATACTACATGATTCTTTTATGACTAGATATTGAATGCTAATGGGTAATAAGTTGCTTGTAACTTATTTTTAAATACATCAGCGTATTTGTGTATATGTGTATTTGTGTTTGTGTGTATGTATATGGGTATAAATCCTTGTCAATTTATACTGCAAGAACCATCATTTGCTCTAATCAGAAATGTACACACTTTCCGGGAAGTCAACTAGTATTCCATAAGAAAGCTCGTACTCCAGAGGACAGTATTATAAATGTTTCAAATATCTTTACCACCAAAGCTTTGTTAATTTTTATAGCAAATTTTAGAAATTGATTTTTATTTGTGATATCTGAAGCCTATTAATTATCATAACAGTTTTTAGAAATGGGTGTTCATTGGTAAAATTATAGGTATTCAGGGCATGTGGATTAATAAATTATTTTAGAGACCCTTTTCACTCTTGCATATATAGCAAGCCTAAGGTTCTGATCTCTAGGGATGGTGCAAAGGATTTATTCCAAAAATGTGTCTAAATCCAGCTATTTATTCATAGGATTCTAGTTGCCTCATCCTGTTAACTAAATCCGGCTTCCAAAATATTATAGTGTCTGACACAAGTAAACTTTTCAGGAAAATTATAGTGGGAGAATCTGAAACAACAGAAAGAAGGAATTTCATCATCTTTATTGAACAAGCCACAACAATATTTTTCCTACTAAATATTTGTTTAATAAATGTTTTATACAAAGCAGAATTTATTTGGTGATGAGATTTTGAGAAAGTGACTAACTCTCATTCAGCTTTCACTTGGCAACCACCATTATTAAGAGTTGTCAAGATCAAATTTGCTTGAGTCAGCCTGAATCACTGGGCATGTCTGAAAGTACCTGAACAACAGCTCTATGTAATATGGTGAGAAAAGACAGAAAGAGAGATGACAGAATTTGGAGACAAAGCACTTGACAGTTGCTGCCTCTGTTGATGAAGAAAAGTGTGCTTGCCAAAGCTCTTTCACAAATGTGCTGAGGTGTTCCTCAGCAGACAAACAAAACTTTTGTAAGGTTAGGTAACATAGAAAACCTTCGACATAATGAAAATGAATCTCTTCTATCTGATGAAGCTCTACATCCCCTCCTCTCTCTCAAAAGACCATAAAGAAAAAGTGTTCAAATAAACACAGGCTTGAGCATCCAAAGATTCATTATTCCTAATCTAGATCTTTCCCTTTTCTCACCTTCTCTCAAATTTAGAGTCAGTATTGCCTCTAATCTAAAAGTATTTATTCCAATTTTTTATTTGATGTAACCTTGTCTCTGAAAGAGATTGCAGACTACTCAAGGTCAGAGGCTTAGGGAACTGGGAGAACACTTGACATGGGGGTGAAATTAAAGAATATAATAATGAACTGACCTTCCCTCTCTCAATGCCTGTAGAAAAGGGGTCTTTTCAGAAAAAGAAAATACCATAGTCTTCTAAGGAAGCCCAGTCTCACATAGGATTTCCCATTTACATATGCCGGGTGCCTTGATGAAATTTAGCCTGTTCCTTGATGTACTCGCATCCTTCCCTTTACTGCAGTTCACCAGTCTTCAGGTCACAGGTCCCTCAGCATCACAATTTGTGTGATGGGTGTTGTCTAGAGTGCCCTAAGAATTCTTCACTTCTCTCCACTCAGGGGTTCTCAGTTCTCTCCAAAAATAGACTGGTGAGATTGAATATTATGACTTTGTCGCCTTTATTATTGATGTTCTGGTGTTCCCCAAATATTTATGAGTTACTGCTTCTGCTTATTAATGTAGCACCACAGTTAGTTTTCACCACAATTCAGAATTCTAAAACTGCATGATTAACGTACAAATGCTATGGCGCATGACTAGACCACATAAATTAATGGGAATCATGCACTACATAGAAATATTCTTGCCCACTTAAATGTAAACCCCATCGTGGTAGAACAATATCTCCATTGCTATGGTAAACAGAAAAAGGCACCCCCCCCAAGATGTTCACATCATAATTCCTGGAATGTGGGAAAATATTTTACCTTAAATGGACAAAGAGATTTTGCAGATTTCATTAAAGTTAGCAGCATTGAGATGGGAGATTATCCAGAAGGGCTGATTCTAATCACGAGTCCTTAAATGTGGCGAAACTTTCCAGGCTCTGGTCAGAGAGGGAACATGTGACTACCAAGGAAAGGTCAGAGATGTGTTTTATAGCCAGCCTTAAAGATGGAATAAGGAGTCAAAAGCCAAGAAATGCCTCTAAAAGCTGGAAAGGTAAAGGAAACAGATTTTTCCCTAAAGTCTCCAGAAAAAATTCAGAACTGCTGACACCTTGATTTTCGCTTGTGAGACCTGTCTTGGACTTCTGACATACAGAACTGTAAGATAGTAAATGTGTATTGTTTTAAGTGACCACGTTTGTGGTAATTTATTTGTTAAAGCAAGTAACAGAAAAGTTATAAAGTTGCTTAGCACAATGTGGGAAATCTGTAATTATTTTATGAAATGAATGAGTGAATGAATCTATTATACAACTCTGTATAATTTTTCAATATTATAAAGTACAATCTAATGTCTAATGCACTAAACAGTTGGTATTGCAATTATTTAATGCATTTTTGTGTAGTTGCATTTAACTAATTTGTTGTAGTTAGCCAATATTTTAATTATAATTTTATTTAATGTATTTTCTATTCTTTGCTCAAAAGTCTATTATATTTTCATTTGACCACTAGAAATTAGTTTTTCCAAGCACAGAACAAGCCTTGCATGGATACTCAAAAACATCACGTTCTTATCTTTCCATCAGGACCCTAAGTGCTTATTGCAAAATTGATTAAAAATCATATTTAAATTCCATTGTCAGTCATTTTAATCACTGTTTTGTATGTGAAATCAATTCTTTGGCTTCTCTCAAACATTACTTCTATGGCCAAACCCAGCCTTTTTAAAATCTAACTCTCCTCCTAAACTTCTTGCCATATGTGTACAACTGGTCTCGCTTTATATTCTTGTTCATTTATCTCAAGTGGGCTCTTATAATTGTCTAGTAAGTATACTGCTCTTCCATACTGAACTCTCTCCCCCAACTTCTTAAACATCTATTTCTTGATTTCTTTCCTCTTCCCCACTATTTCCCACCTCATTTCTCTTCTTCACTCTCACCTGGTGGCTGCACTTCCTACTTTAATGAGAAAAGTAAAAAAAAAAAAAAAAAAAATTCCACCTACCTACACTTGTGCCCAGACATGGACAAAAATGCTCTTCTGTTCTTATGGATGAAAATCTAGCTAAACCCAAACTCTCAATGTGAACTGTTAAAAGGTAAACTGAGGTGTATTACAAATTTTGAGTTTAATTGAGCAAAAATTTATTCGGATCAGGCATCATCCAATCTAACAGATAGAAAGGGGCTCCAAGGAGCTGTACAAAATGAAAGACTTTTATAGGCAGAAGGGAGTGGGAACAAGGAAGCTATACTAGGCAAAAAGCAGGTTGGATATTGCAAGGTTACTGTCCTTTAGGGGATGGAAAGGGTCATTCAGACAGATGACCCAACTAGTGCTGATCAGGTGATTCCTGATTGACTGGTTTAAGATTTCATTTCTGGGAGAGTCAAAACAGTAATTAAGTCAAGTCTCTACTGGTGACCTGGAGCTTAGCATAAGCCACTCCATTTTAAAGCTGTTTGTTGTCTTGTTTTTTAACAGTACACTAGACCCCATCATCTCTCAGTGCCTCAAAAATATTACCCCAGAAATTATCTCTTTCATCTCTATTACTAACTTTCCTTTCAGAAGAGTACATACATTTATTTACTCAGTACATCTATTTAAATGCCTAATAACATCTCACATTTAATAATACCAAAACTGAGTTCCTGATCTTTGATCTCAGCCCTGTACCACCCTCTCAGTAAATGGCAATATCATTCTTTCTGATGAGCAGGTTCCAAATGCTAAAGTCAATCCTTGCTTCCTTTTTCTTTCACCCCCAATCTAAGCAATCCAACACCTTGTTTTGCTTTAACTTCCAACTATATACAGAATTTGGTTAACTTGATTCTGTGACCATCAACATTTGCCTTGATTCTTGCATTAGCCTCCAGACCATCTTCCTGTTTCTTCTCTTGCTTTCTTACTGTATGAAGGCTAGACTCTATACAAGAAGTTGCACTGTAATGATTTGTTAACATTTACTTAGATTATGCTAGAAATTCAAAGTCTTGCATCTTTTCCAAATTTTACTTAGTAAAAATAAAAAAAACCTCCAAAGCTTAACAACATCTGCCCCCTCAACCCTCATTTGTTAAATTTCTAAGGTCATGTCTTACTTTTCTCCCTCTTCCTCACTTTTCTTCTTTCCCTGTCTGCTTCACTGTTCCTTAAAAATATCCAGCAGAGCACGCACCCACTTCTGGGTCTCTGCCACTGCAGTTTCCTCTACATGCAGTGGTCCTAGTCTGCCTCTCACTTGCTATAGATCCCAGATGTCACCATGATCATGGAATCTTTTCCAAACCATTTTTTAAAATATAATTGATGCCTCCCTGACACATTCTGTTCACTGTTTTTGCTTTAATATTTATTTTTTTCTCCTTGTTAAGTATCTCTACCTAACTTGCTAAACATTTTATTTGACTAGTTTGTCATCTGCGCCCTCCCCTCACCCCCAATTACAATAAAAGGTCCTGGAGGGCAAGGATTTTTGTTGACCCCTGATATTAAAAACTTTGGTTCTCAATAAATCTTGGATCAAAAAATTGAATAAACAACCAGAAAGAAAAATGTCATGTTAACTGTCTTAAACATTTCCCATTATTTACTTGAAAAAATGCACTAGAACAAACAATATGGTCCCAATTCTCTTATGACATCAAAAACATAAATAAATCTAATACTTCAAAGAGAAAGCTGAAATTCTCTTAGTCTTAAAAATAGGGAATATTGTATCTTTCCAACATTCCCTTTATTTGAATACAATTCATGGAGGGGAAAATATTTTATTACCATAAAGAATATAAAAATTTAAAAGGTACTACTTATTTAATCTTCTTGACAACTCCATTAATTCATTAGGTTTGCTATTTTAATTTGAAGCAAAAAAATAAAAACCCACAAATCGAGGCACAGAGAATAATTATTAATGTTACCACATATAGAATATTTCTATGAAAGGCACTAGGAAGAGCCCTTTACACTTAACATAAGAGACAGCTACATTTCCAGTACTAGATAGTGGTAGAGTGAGGTTGGAAGCTTGGTATCCTCATGGGAACAGACAGGGTACCTCTCTATTCAGCCTGGTCTACTACAGGCAGAGGGTAGCTCAGAGGCAAAGATGAGAAATTCCCTTTACTGTTAATCTGTGGAGAGTCTTCCTGACCCTCAAGTTTTTGTTTTAAATAAAATTCTCTTCTCAATCCAATTGATGTGTTCAGAAACAATCTAAATGCCAAGTGGCATGTTGCAAAGTGACTAGAGTTGCAAAATCAAAATCAGACATTTGCCCTGCCTGCTTAAACAAAGTTGGCAAAGTAAACTCAGAAGGGCTTTTCACATGACATTTGCCCCTTACTTCTTTCTCATCACACCTGCTTCTATATCATTTTCCTTCACAAATCTGTGAAAACTTCAGAACAGGTGCTGAATCTTTTCAATTCTTGTTTTCAGTATTTGGAAAAATGCCTAGAACGTAATAAGCATTGGTTCATGCTTGCTGAATGGATGAATAAGTGTTCCCTGCATCTGAGTTATGTGTATCACAATTTCAAGAGGCCAAATAGAGCTGAATATCCATATATTAATATCCTATAATTTCATATCTTGTTTCAAAACTCCACAAGATTTTCAGTTTCCATTCTTTTCTTTCTACAAGACGCATTAGCTTCTGTAATTAAAGGGAAAAAAAAGTGGCCTTTTTTACTTTAACAATGTAAACATCTTAATGTTCTCTGGAGATAAACTGTAATTATAATGAGTGGTTCTTCATGCAAACATGGTGCTTGAACCAGAAGGATATTCATTTTCCTCTGTAGGATGAATGCAAATTTAAGTACTATTTTGGAATGTGGCTACAAATTCTATACATATTTGTATATCCAGATAATATTTATAAGCAGTAACACAGAGAAAGAATTGTACTTTGCGATAAATGCCTAAATCCTTATGGAAGAAATTATTTTTGAGGAAGAATGAAATTAAACAAGAACTTGAATGTCTGTAAAGTGTGTTGAGAGTTTTGGTTCTGAGATACCTCCCGTTTGTTGAATAATGTTGGTACCCATCAACTTTTTTGAGTCCATCTCAAATGAGAAGCCTGTTTTCAATGCTGGTAAAAACTCACAGATATGTACAATAATTATCTCTTTTAGTCCCACAAGAAAACAAACTCAAAGAATTATTATTTTTTTCTCTTTAAGGTTATATCCTGCTCTAGTGTGATGAAGACAAGATTCAAACCCTTGCTTATAAAACTCTAGCCAAACTAAACCATTATAACATGCTGCCTGCTCAAAACTTAGTGAATGCTTACCACAAAGCAATCAATTTCAATATCTCCCTGTGTCCATTTGTCTTTCTCTCTCTCACACACACACCCACACATACACACATACACAGGCATACACCAAACACACAATCTCATGAGGTAGATGTAATTACCTAAACAGGTGATTAAATAAAAAATTAACTATGCTAAATTACTGTTCAGGATCATTTTGATAGTAAGAGAAAAGGGATTATGATTCAAATTTGTCTTATTCATAATCCAGTGTATTTAATCACAGTATGTTAAAATATCATATAAATCGCTTTGATTAAAAAATTCCCTAAAAACATGCTTCTGATTACATTTCATGGATTTGGCCATTCTGAGAGTATTGCTTTTGTTTTCAAGATTGTGTTAGTTGAATGCTACATTAAATTACCCAAATGTTCAATTCCAATTTTGTCTTACCACCAGAAGAGAAATTGTTATTGGAGCAATGTGATTCTATTACTGTAGACTGTGAGAGAAAAATATATTTAGATATATTTAATATATTTAATATGTGTAGAAACCTTAGTTCTCATGAAAATATAGGTTGTCAGATTATCAACTGAGTCATCAGAGTGGGATTAAAGGCAGTATATAATATTGGAATGTATGTTGTAAAGTTCTTAATAAATTGCATTTCAGAATAAGCATTAGCAATGGATTAGTAAAGAGAATTCTAAACTTATAAATGATATACTCAGATTCAAAGTTTCAGCTCTGTCATTTACTAGGTCTTTGAATTTTCAAAATGCATTTTCTTTTTCTGGGCCTCAAGATTTTGTTTGTTTGTTTGCTTGTTTTTATTTATCTGTTTGTTTCATCTGTATAATAAAAGTCTAGGGTCAGTGATCTCTAAGTTTCTTTTTTCCTACTGTTCCGGGCATCACAATGTTGTATTGAAAACATTCTGCTAGGTCAATATTAGTAAAGCAGAATGAATATAAATGTTCTGCTCACACTTATGCACACTTTGGAAATCATGAGTAATGAATACTAAACTCATATTTCTTATTTATGTATTTTGTGATCTCATTTTGTGAATATTCCCTTTGCAGTAGCCTTTGGGCACATTTACAGGATTTAATAAGAAAAGAGACAATATCTGCAATCTTAATTGTATATCAGAATGATAAACTCACAAATGAAAATCTTGTCTTGTAAATTTAATTTACTCTAAGCTTGTTAAAAGAATATACCAGAGAATATAACAGCTCTCATCTCAAGTCATGGTATTACATGAACTTTTCAATTCCCATGTCTACTAGTATTAATACATTTAAAGACACATTGCCTATTTTAGAAGAAGAGATAAGATATATATTTTAGTTTGATTTAAGATAATTCTGTGTAGTTTATATCCACTAGAGACCTATTTGAACTATCTCTATTAAACACATTTTAATAAGTTGGGCTTAGATAATGTCCGATGTCCATTAGTGTGTGCATTCCTGAGGTTTTGATAGATAATTCAATTTCCTATTACTTAGAGTAATTACCTTGTCCCATGACTAGGTTTACTGTGGGTGGAAAAAAATAAAACAAAAAAACTTAAACATTGTAATTGCTTCTTAATCTCAGTATAGAGAAGTATATTTTAATATTATTTAGAATTATTTTTGTCCATACTTTTAACAGGAGATTTCAATATTACAATTATGTCCTGGCCTATCTCTTTATACAATATAATAGTATATCAACATAAGAGCAAAAACAAAAAGAGTTTTATTAACAACATGAACATTTTATGTACTTGTAGAATTCTAGAAAAGGCAGTGACAATAAGATAATATCTGTATAAGGACAGAGTGCAGATAAAGGGAAGAAAACTCAGGTAATAAGCATTTACCATAGGAGAGGTGGTTTGCTGTTTTTACAGACATATCTTCAGTTAACTTGCACCCAAACTCCATGCAGTGAATCAATTATATTCTTTTCATGGATTAAGAAACAAAAATTTGAAAAATTAAGCTTGTTTTATTTGTTGTTTTTGTTTTTTGTTTTTTTTACAAATTAGTTGTTTATTGTTTCTACATTGATAGTGAGGATAAATATTCATCTGAATAAAGCAATCTTTTACTTAACTCACTGGGCAGGGATACTTTATTTCTTTACATCACCTATCCTAATATTAGCTATTGTTAAATTTTACCTTAATAAAAAGGTAAATTCAAAGAGTTATTTTATTTAGCAAGATTGAAAATAAAATTAAGACATAAATTCATAGGAGATCTTTAGTGTGGTTAAAAACAATTCCTCCAGCTATCAATCCAAGGCTCAAAGTCAAAAGCTAGTTAGCCACTGAAGATGTTAACTGGCATTCAATTCTGACCCTGGTATTTTAAAAGATGTCACAAATTCTTTGCTATGTCTCCTATGAGAAGTGAAGTCCATGCGCTTTCCCCTTGAATCTAGACTCTGTGACTTCTTGACCAGTGAAAGTGATGCTCTGTTAGTTTCTAAGCCCAGATCTCAAGAGATTGGCTATTCTTACTTCTTGCTCTTAAAGCACCTGCTCTTGGATATCTGAGCCATCATTTAACATCCCAACTGCCCTGCTGGAGAGACCCTTTGAGAAGCCCTGAGACCTAAGAGCAAGAAGCACATGACTGATACCACCTACCTTCCATCTCTGCAAAGAACGAGGCAAGGGTATGAATGTCTTAAAGCTGACAGAGCAGCTCAGTCTTCAGTCGTGTAACACAGTGATCCCAATGCCATGTGGAGCAGAAGAATCCCTCTTCTGAGCTTTGCCTGAATTCCTGATTCACCAAAATCCGAACTAAAGTAAAATAGTTCTTTTAAATCACTAAGTTTGGGGCAGTCTGTTAAGCAGGTATAGATGAGTAGAACAGATATCAGTGCTCATGTTCATTCCAAGATAAAACTGCTACCTATGAAAATACAAACGTGATAATACATTTTTCTAATAAAAAAATTGAAGGAAACTATTGACTACAAAATTAGAAAAATATAGAGTGAATATAAACTTCACAAAATTCCAACTTATAAAAGTAGAGAGCCTATTTCATCCTAAGAAAATATAAACTACTTTAAAAAAAGATACTATTAAACACATGGGAAACCAAAAAATGGAAATGCATACATTGTATATATTTTGTGGATCATGAGATAAAGCTGTAGATGTTCAAGTACAAGTCAAATAATTTGAAATCAATGTAATGGGAAACTCCTATAATATCTTAAGAGATCTTAGCACAGCTCTTAGAAATATATATTACTGTCTAGATTTATCTCATAAAACATAGTTTTAAAGTAATTGAATAAGTTAATTCTCTCAACTCATATTTATATTTTTCTATTTTTCATCTATATGATTGCATTACATCTCTTATAATTTGCATAATATGATGGAAGAATACATAGATTGATAGTTAAATGGATAGGTAGCTAGATGGATAGATAGAGACAGACCAGAAAGAATAAATGACATAAATTTGGAAGGGATAGAAAACAGTAAACATATTGAAGTGTTCTTCAAATTGAACATTTAAAACATATTAGCCCTGTATAGATGCCAATATGTGTAAATATTGAAATATAAAGAAAATGCTATAAATGGAGTTATGAATGTATATACATACATACGCACGTATAAATACAAATACATAAACCTATATTACATATAGATTTTTCCCCTCATACCAAATATGTACCATGTTGATGATCTCTTATTAACTAGCTGGATGACCAGGATAAAACTATTTTATTTCTATGACTTTCAGTTTCTTCAATTGTATAATGAGGAGTTTTATGTAGTTAACTTCACTTTTCCATTATCTTTAAAACTATATCAATTGTATAGACTTTCTTCTAAAAGGTAATTAACGAAACCAAAAGAGATTTTAACCATTTTTGTCATAAATTTTCTTGGTTAGTAAATTTTAGTTCTTACTGAAGTTTTTCAAAACATTTCAGTTAATCTACCTAAGAACACTCTTAACTCCCAATTTTGTTTCCAAAAGAGAAACTGAATTATTTATTTATTATGCTCATGTATCTAAACAGGAAAAAGTAAATTCTGTAATGTTTCTATTATCTATATGTCAGATATAAGTAGAGATGTAAAAAGCAAAAGCATACACAGAAATTTGATACACCCAGTGGAACAATCCCATTGGCTGTTTTACTAAATTTTTTAAGTTCCTTTTGCTGCAGTTGATTTTTTTTTCAGTGGATCACTTAACCAGACTTCAAATTTCTGCAATGGCTGGGAGCTGAGACAAAGAACAACTCCAGGAACCTCAAGAAAAATATGTTACAATTTTCTGTGTGTTTTCTAGTACAAACATCTTTTCCTTGAGGTTCCTGGAGTTGTTCTGGTGTTCCCACTAGACTTAACTCCCATTTTCTTTCCATTTCTGACCCAAGATGGTTTTAGTGGGTTTAGGTAACTTGCGACAAAGTGTTGTGACTAACACAATGATTAAAAAATATCCTGTTCTTTGTTTTTACATTTTTTTCTAGTTTATGTGTCTGCTCTATTATAAATTATTTACATAATATAAACCCTTCAATTTAAAAATCTTAAATTTCTAAAAACATAATTAATGTGTTTTGTTGCTTGAAATCTTATTGTAGATATCTCACATGGATTTATGTTATACAGAAGTGATAATTATTTGTGATCAGTATTCTGCACTAGAAATGAAAAATAAATATATAATTCACATTTGTATAGTTATGTATAATTTATAATACAGCATACAATCTAATGTATAATTTATTACATAACATTTTTTATAATTTATGATATAGCATATAATTCATGCATACAATGTTTAGACATTGTTCACTCAATTTTTTAAAACCTCAAACCATAATGCTTCATACACTCAGATTTTGATAAGATGTTATTCAAAAATCCCCAAGTAAAATAAATCTTTTTGTAGTTTTATATCATGGCTATAATGAAGACTCTAGATTTTGCATCCCTACAAGTGAACATAACATACTGGAATCTTGATGCAGACGTATACATTGTCTTGCTGTTTCTTTGAGAGCAAACACTGCTTTCACCTAAGTAGTTAAAGTATGATTCTATTTTGGTTGCCAGTATAAGCAAAGTAAAGTATTAAATTTGTGATGATGTTCTGAAAAATTATATTTTATGTTATTATTGTTTTTAAAATTTAAAAATTAATTCAATAAAATCACTGACAGGTAATTTAATTTCTCAAATACATTTAGTTGACTTGTATTTTAGTATTGATACCATTTACAATTCACTATGCTATTAATTATATTACTTTCTGCCACATGATAATATACTTGTTTTAAATGAATCAAAACAACATTATAACATTTGGCAAGTTTTCAGGAACCTGATCTGTCTTTGTTCTTTGCCAAATTAGTTATTCTTAATAAAGCATGGTATTATGAATATAAAGCACTTAGCATAGTGCCTGGCACAAATTAGTTATTCTGAATATAGAATGATAATGTATTAAATATTAATTAACAAGATTTAGAAAAACAAAAGAAAAGCCAAGGATGTCAATGTATGTAAAGGACAACAACTAGTTTTCATTTAGCCTATGACCACAATACCTCTATTGGAGGTTGACTGTAAAGTTCTTATCTATCTATTTATTTAAAATAAAATAATGACAACATTTGTATATACTTGCCATGATACAGGGTGTTGTGTCAAGTACAGCACATACAGACATGAATAACATACATACATATTATCTTAAAGAATTCTAAGGAAGTTCTCGGTTTATCTGATAAGAGACTGACAAGTAAATTTAAAAGTACATTAAAATTGCATTTCACATGTAACTGAGCTCCCAATGGAATCTTTGGTTTTTTCACTCTGCAGTAACCTTGTGAAAGTAACCCTTTGCAAGTAATCTATTCTTGCTAAGATTAGATGACCAAAAAATAATCTAAAAAAATCATACCCAGAATTAGAGATTCTATTGAAATATCAAGGAATTCACGGAAAATTATTTTCCTTGTATACCATATGACAACACAATATAAATGATAGGTGTTTAAATAGATACATAGATAAATAATCTCTGTTCCTTGCTCAAGAGATATTCTCTGGCCACCAGCTACATCACTGCATTACCTTCTATCTTTCCCTTTCCCTGTCCACAAATAGCATCTAAAGTTGCTCTTCCTTCCTAAATAGTTCAGTGCTATCTTTCAGATTGCACATGCCTTGCAGCAAAACAAAAGTTGTCTAGTTACTGGCAAAATCCAGTATTCTAGGAAGCTTTCAATTGCTTATGCATTGTGTCCTAAGTATCTCAAGGGTAATATTACCTGAAACATATTCTTTTATTCTGGGGATGGAGTGGAAGAGTAGTTGGAAATTTCAATGCTAAGAAAAAATGAGATTTTTCTCTTTGTGTGTACTCAGTACACTACATTTTCTGAAGTTTGAATTGGATACATTATACAATTGTGTATGTGTCAGGTGGGAGGGGTCACATTTAGCTGATCATGGGGCTGAGATTGTTTCCCAACAAAGGATGTGAAAATTGGATTGCAAGTCAGTATTTTACCTGTGCTACTAGATTATGTAAGCTTTTTAAGGCATTATCCATGTTTCATCCATTTGTATATTGCATACTATCTTAACACTTGCAAAAAGAAATGTTTCAACATTTGTGTGGAAAAAAAGAAAATGGCAGAAATAACTGTACTCTTCAAGGCCTCTTTTCAATTGTTTGGTTGAATTTGGTGGTTTGTTATTTAATTAGGAAAGTTATTTAATTTATAAGATGTATAGTTGACAACATCTCAGTACAATATTAAGAGATGATTCTTCATGGGTCTCTGGTGCTTCTGCATCACTAATGACAAAGGCATTGCATTAGTTATCTCTTTTTCTGCATAACAAATTTCCATAGACTTTGCAGCTTAAAAGAGCATACATTTATTATCACTAATTTTCTGTGGGTCAGAAGTTCAGGCACAGATTAATTGAGTCCTCTGCTCAGAGTTTCAGAAATCTGCTATCAAGGTACTGGTCAAGCTGCTTTCCTGGAGGTTCACCTGGGGAAGAATCTACTTCACAGTTTATTCAGGCTGCTGTCAGATTTCATTTTCCTGTAGCTGTATGAATGAGGGTCCCAGCTTCTTATTGGATTTGGGTAGAGGTTCTCCTCATGACCTAGTGGACATCAAGAATTACTTGTTACATGTTCTTCTCCATCATCCATAACATCATTATTTGCTTCTTCAAGGCCAGCAGGAAAGTTTTTCTCAGCTGCATATTATCAAGATGGAGTCATATACATAATATATCATGTATCATATAGCATATAACATAATATAAAATATAATGATATATAATATAGCATATGGAATGTGTAATACATAACAGACTGTATAATGTATAGTATAATCATATTATAATTTAATTATAAATTATAATTTAATATATAACACACGATGTATAACCTAACATGTGTACACCGCATGTATGTGGCTTATATTGCAGCCAAATTTAAAGAGTGGCATTCTATCAACTTTGTCACATTATATTGGTGAGAAGAGAGTCACAGTTCCTGCCCAACTCAAGTGGCAGGGATTATGGTCACTTTCCAGTGTGTTTGTAGCAAATAATAACAGCTTTTACTTTTTCTGGACTAATCCTTTAGAAAAAACAAATAAAACCACAAAACTATAGTCTTTGTGCTGTATATTGGATCACCATGACTTATTTATTTTAAAACTGCAAGTTTGCACATTTTGACCCCTTAACCCATTTCACCTATAGTGCGTATACCAATTTACATCTTCACTAACAGTGCACAAGAGTTCCCTTTTTGGCCACATCCATGCCAACATTTGTTATCCCTTGTCTTTTTGATGACAGCCATTCTAAAATGTGTGAGGAGATATATCACTGTGATTTTGATTTGCATTTCCCTGATAATTAGTGATGTTAAGCATCTTTTCATATGTCTATTGGCAAATTGTTTGCCTTCTTTGACAAAAATGTCTGTTCAGATCCTCTGCCCATTTTTAACTGAATTGTTTTTTGGGTTTTTTTCTTTTCTTTTCTTTTTCTTTCTTTCTTTTTCCTTTTGTTTATTAAGTTTGTCAGCAAAATGTTAATCGGTTGACCTAAGAAAGAAATGGAAAATTTTATTTCAGCCAAATTGATGATTATAATCCAGGAACAGCCCCTCAGAAAGCTCTGAGAACTGTTCCATCCAACAAAGGTCAAAGCACAGTTATATAGGTTTTTGAGACAGAAGGCTGTACTCTAAATGATGTGTTATTGACAGTTTACAAAATCCAGATTTGCAAGTATGAAGATGTGGGTCATTGTGACCCCTTACAAAATCTAGAGGGAATGTTATCTTTTAAGGAATTGTCTTATTGGTCTAGGAGAATGTTGCTTTTTATGGTTGAGCAGGTATTTCTTCAGATGGGGGAGGTTTGGTTGATGCATAAAGCAGATACACAATGCACAGTGGCAGGGAGAGAGGAGGCCAAAGGGCAGAGAAAAATTTTACGTTTAAATTTTTCTTGTCTTTCTATAAAATATGAATTTTATTTCACAAGTTGTTTGAGTTCTACATATATTCTGGATATTAACCACTTATCAGATGTGTGGTTTGCAAATACTCTTTCCCATTCAGTAAGTTGCCTTTTTATTTTGTTGATGGTTTCTTTTGTTGTGCAGAAGCATTTTAGTTTGATGTAGTCCCACTTTCTTATTTTTGTTTTTGTTGCTTTGCTTTTGGGGGTAGATTTTAAAAAAAAAAAATTGCCGAGAGCAATGTCAAGGAGCTTATTGCTTATGTTTTCTTCTAGGAGTTTTATGGTTTCAATGAAAAATGTCATTGAAATTTTGATAGGTATTGCATTGACTCTGTAGATTGTTTTGGGTGATATGAACATTTTAACATAACAACATAACTTAAAATATGTTTTTAAATATGATCTTTTAAAATGTTATTTGAATAGCAAGCAGCCGTGAAAGATAGAAATAGTGTCTCCCTCAAGGACAGAGGGCAGATTTGTTTCCCAAACAAGGTAATAAAGACAGTTTATCCTTCCATGGCAATGATTAGGCAGAATTGCTTTAGCTCTTTAAAAGATTTCAGTCTCTTAAACATAGTGCTCCTCAGCTGTTACACAGATTCACTGTATAACAACATGACCTGGGCCACTCTGCACTGTAGCCCTGGGGTTTGACGTATGTGTCAGGGGTCACTAAGACCATACTTGGCCTCAGTGATTTGTTAGAAGGACTCACAGGACTTAGAAGTTTTTATATGGATGGTTATAGTTTACTACAATTAAAGGAGGCAGAATAGAATCAGCAAAAGGAAACGGAACAGGGGGCAAATCTTGGAGGAAGCCAGGCCCTCCCCTCCCAGTGGAGGTGCAGAGAACACACTTAGTCCTCCATCAAAAGTGAGTAAGAAAAGAACACATTCAAAGAGCTGCCAACCAGAGATGCTCACCTGAGCTTGGATGTGCAGAGTTTAAACTGGGGGATACTCATTGGGGTGTACAGTGCTTAGGTGACTGCCTCAAGCTCTAGACCCTTGGAGAAAAAGCAGATGCTCACTGTAAATCATATTGTAAAGCATAAACTATCTGGGCAGACTAGTACAGCTTGGGTCAAAGCCTCAAATGTACAAAGGTATTCATCAGACCATTTCAACAGTTTAGTTCCCAGCAGTCAGCCAAAGATCCTGAAAATAGCTTTTTTTGTGGGAATGTGCAGGGTTTGAACAACCTAAGACTGCTGAGTTACTCCTTTCCTTCACTTGGGCACAAGAAACAAATACTAACATGAACCTCACGGTGTCTGTTGCATCGTGACTAACAGAGTCCTTTGTCTCAGAGCCAGGAGTCTCTTGTCTTTTGCCAGCATCTATGAAAGTGCTACAGCCTAATTTTTTGTTTTGCAAGCAAGGAAAAAGTCCAGACCCTCCACAGTTCTTGATGGTCAATTGTACAATCCTGAGTAAATAGTGTAGTGGGAAGACCCAAATCTATCCAACCTATGTGCAGACCTGACCTTTTTCCTCAAGAAGTTTTCTTCATAAATTGAACCAGCATTCAAAAATGTAAGTTAATTGAAAAAGCCTTCCTTCAAAGAAAGTATTTAATTGAGGTATATTTATTAAAGTGTGTTAATTTGCTTTTACAATTTTAAATAAAGTTATGTTCTTGTATTTAAATATTTTTATTCACAGTTAATATAGTAAGTAAATGTTAGTTTCTGTTATATAATGCTTATTCCATCTAGCTATTTTGTAGCATTTCATTTAACTTCTTATTTTATTGAACTGTAAGATAGTAGATGCAAATTATTCTATGTACAATATAATGTATTTGTACATTAAATTAAGGATAGAAGTTATGGAAAATAAATGATTGTCCTTGGACATTTTGTAAATTTTGTTAGTTCCCTTTTCTTTACTGAAGAGATACATTCCTTCTGCTCTTATACTCATAAACATTAATGGAACCACAAAAGGACCTGAATGGCCAAAGCAATCTTGAGAAAAAGAACAAAGTGGAGGTATCATGCTCTCTGACTTCAGACTATAAAAAAAAAAAAAATTGCCGAGAGCAATGTCAAGGAGCTTATTGCTTATGTTTTCTTCTAGGAGTTTTATGGTTTCAATGAAAAATGTCATTGAAATTTTGATAGGTATTGCATTGACTCTGTAGATTGTTTTGGGTGATATGAACATTTTAACATAACAACATAACTTAAAATATGTTTTTAAATATGATCTTTTAAAATGTTATTTGAATAGCAAGCAGCCGTGAAAGATAGAAATAGTGTCTCCCTCAAGGACAGAGGGCAGATTTGTTTCCCAAACAAGGTAATAAAGACAGTTTATCCTTCCATGGCAATGATTAGGCAGAATTGCTTTAGCTCTTTAAAAGATTTCAGTCTCTTAAACATAGTGCTCCTCAGCTGTTACACAGATTCACTGTATAACAACATGACCTGGGCCACTCTGCACTGTAGCCCTGGGGTTTGACGTATGTGTCAGGGGTCACTAAGACCATACTTGGCCTCAGTGATTTGTTAGAAGGACTCACAGGACTTAGAAGTTTTTATATGGATGGTTATAGTTTACTACAATTAAAGGAGGCAGAATAGAATCAGCAAAAGGAAACGGAACAGGGGGCAAATCTTGGAGGAAGCCAGGCCCTCCCCTCCCAGTGGAGGTGCAGAGAACACACTTAGTCCTCCATCAAAAGTGAGTAAGAAAAGAACACATTCAAAGAGCTGCCAACCAGAGATGCTCACCTGAGCTTGGATGTGCAGAGTTTAAACTGGGGGATACTCATTGGGGTGTACAGTGCTTAGGTGACTGCCTCAAGCTCTAGACCCTTGGAGAAAAAGCAGATGCTCACTGTAAATCATATTGTAAAGCATAAACTATCTGGGCAGACTAGTACAGCTTGGGTCAAAGCCTCAAATGTACAAAGGTATTCATCAGACCATTTCAACAGTTTAGTTCCCAGCAGTCAGCCAAAGATCCTGAAAATAGCTTTTTTTGTGGGAATGTGCAGGGTTTGAACAACCTAAGACTGCTGAGTTACTCCTTTCCTTCACTTGGGCACAAGAAACAAATACTAACATGAACCTCACGGTGTCTGTTGCATCGTGACTAACAGAGTCCTTTGTCTCAGAGCCAGGAGTCTCTTGTCTTTTGCCAGCATCTATGAAAGTGCTACAGCCTAATTTTTTGTTTTGCAAGCAAGGAAAAAGTCCAGACCCTCCACAGTTCTTGATGGTCAATTGTACAATCCTGAGTAAATAGTGTAGTGGGAAGACCCAAATCTATCCAACCTATGTGCAGACCTGACCTTTTTCCTCAAGAAGTTTTCTTCATAAATTGAACCAGCATTCAAAAATGTAAGTTAATTGAAAAAGCCTTCAAGAAAGTATTTAATTGAGGTATATTTATTAAAGTAAAGTGTGTTAATTTGCTTTTACAATTTTAAATAAAGTTATGTTCTTGTATTTAAATATTTTTATTCACAGTTAATATAGTAAGTAAATGTTAGTTTCTGTTATATAATGCTTATTCCATCTAGCTATTTTGTAGCATTTCATTTAACTTCTTATTTTATTGAACTGTAAGATAGTAGATGCAAATTATTCTATGTACAATATAATGTATTTGTACATTAAATTAAGGATAGAAGTTATGGAAAATAAATGATTGTCCTTGGACATTTTGTAAATTTTGTTAGTTCCCTTTTCTTTACTGAAGAGATACATTCCTTCTGCTCTTATACTCATAAACATTAATGGAACCACAAAAGGACCTGAATGGCCAAAGCAATCTTGAGAAAAAGAACAAAGTGGAGGTATCATGCTCTCTGACTTCAGACTATAATATAAAGCTACAGTAATCAAAACAGTATGGTACTGATACAAAAAAAGACACAAATTAATGGAACAGAACAGAGAGCCCAGAAATAAACCCACATACCTATGGATAATTATTCTATGACAAAGGAAGCAAGAATAAACAATGGAGAAAATAGAGTCTCTTCAATAAGTGGTGCTGGTAAATATATATACACACACACAATGAAATATTACTTTTTGTCCACATGTAAAAGAATGAGATTAGAACATTTCCTCATACCATATACAAAAATAAACTCAAAATGGATTACAGACCTAAATATAACACCTGAAACCATAAAAGTCCTAGAAGAGAACATAGGTAGAATGATCTTTGACATAAATTATAGCTATATTTTGGGTGATCTGTCTCTTATGACAAAAGAAATAAAAGCAAAAATAAACAAATGGAACCAAATTAAACTTTAAATCTTTTACAAAGCAAAGGAAACCGTTGACAAAACAAAAAGACAATCTTCTGAATGGGGGAAAATATTTGCAAATGATATGGTCTATAAGAGGTTAATATCCAAAATATATAAACAGCTCATACAACATAATATAAAAAAAAAAAAACCCAAACAACCAGATTTTAGAGTGGACAGAAGACCTGAACAGACATTCTTCCAAAGAAGACCTACAGATGGACTATAGGCAAATGAAAAGATGCTCAACATTTCTAATCATCAGAGAAATGCAAATCCAAACCTCAGTGAGATATCACCTCACACCTGTCAGAATGGTTACCATCAAAAAGACTACAGATAACAAATGTCAGTGAGGATGTGGAGAAAAGGGAACACTTGTACACTGTTGGTGGGCATGTAAATTGGTGCAGCCACTATGGAAAACAGTATGGAGATTCCTCAAAACATTACCATATAAACTACCGTATAATTCAGCAATTCCACTCTTGGGTATCTATCTGAAGAAATGAAAACACTAATTCAATCCCCTGGCGGTCCAATGATTAGGACTCCATGTTTCCACTGCTAGGGGCCCAGGTTCGATCCCTGGCTGGGGAACTAAGATCCTGTTAGCCTGTGGCACGAACCCAAGAAAAAACGTAAAAAAAAAAAAAAAAAAAAAAAAAAATTGGGGAATTCCCTGGTGGTCCAATGGTTAAGATTCTGTGCTTCCACTGCAGGGGTCACAAGGTCAATCCCTGCAAGCCACTCAGATACATGCACCCCAATGTTCATAGCAGCAGTATTTACAATGTCCAAGATATGGAAGTAATCTAAGTGTGCATCAACAGGTGACTAGATAAAGCAGATGTGGGGTGTGTGTGTGTGTATGTGTGTGTGTGTGTATATATATATATATACACACACACTTATATACACACACACAGTAGATTATTACTCAGTGATGTAAAAGAAAGAAATTCTGCCATTTGCAACAATGTGAATGGACCTAGAGAATGTGCTTAGTGAAATAAGTCAGACAGAGAAAGACAAATACTATACATAATCAGTTATATGTGGCTTCTAAAATATAAAACTAATGTATTTAGCAAAACAGAAATAGATTAACAGATATAGGGAATGAACTAGCAGGCAAAATAAGAGTATGGGATTAAGAAATACAAACTACTATGTATAAAATGGATAAGGAACAAGGATATATTGTACAGCACAGGGAAATACAGTCATTATTTTGTATTAACTTTAAATGGAGTATAATCTATAAAAATATTGAATCACTATGCTGTACACCTAAAACAATATAATATTCAAATAACTATATTTCAATTTAAAAAATATATATTTAATTTAACTGGGTCGCTGATATTGTAAGAGTTTTTTTTCTCTTCATTGATTCTCACTTCCCAGCAACCACTTTTAAATGTCTAGTTCTGAGGAGGTCATCTCGTATATTGGGACACATTTTCTCACAGTTCTCCTATATTTCTGCAAGTCTTGTGAGCACGGCTCTAACTTCCCTTTGGACAATATTTTTGTATATGTTTATATTACAAATAACCTTCAAATGTATAGTGAGTTCCTCCAGAGCAAAAGGCAGGCATATTCACTGACCATTTTAAAATAGTCCAGACCCCTAAACTCAACATCCTTTTCCTCTAAAAAAACCATGGAATGTGCAGTTGTCTCTTGGCCATCTTGTGTCACCCTGAGGAAATTAGAAATTGGTTGAGGAACCAGTGGATAAAAAAAGTCCTGATACTTGGGCTGCTGCTTTTGTTGTTCAAAGTAAACTGTCCTTAATCTCTAACCCAGGAGTTTTGTATATTCTGCAGCGTCCATAAAATTGTGTCAGGCTAAATTGTTAGATCCCAGGTAGGTAATGTCTTACACACTTCACAGTGTATAGGCAGGCTTCACACTTAAGAAACCTTACGACAGGTAGCCTAACTCAACACATGAAGAGTCTTGGTAGCAATAAAGAGCTCAAATATCACAAAACAGAATGACTTCTTACTTAAACCTAACTGAATATATTCACATATCTAAAGATAGAAAAGATCAGTCCTAAGAGGTGGAGAGGGAGAGTTTATCAGAAATAAAGAATAAAAGAAAGCCACTTTTTAATGTAAATGAGCTGCATCCAGAGAGACATGAATGGGAGGTTAGGATCATCAAGACTGGTTTGTATAGGCTATGTATTTCATGGACTGGCTGACTCAGTCTGTCCAATGGCTGTCTGAAGCCCTCAACAGCCATCTTCCTCTTACCTCCTTCTTGTAAAAAGGTCTGCACATCTTGCAGCCAGGTGTCATCCTCTGATATAATTAGGAACAGTGAAATGTGTATGGAAATTCCTAGTAAAGGAATCCTTTCTTGTAAAAAGACATATGTCTCATCTAAATTTGTTATGAATATTTTCCTGATTTTTATGTCTAAAAAAAAGAAATGAATCATATTAGAATCATCTGAGGATGAATTTACATGTTTTGGATGAAAGAGCAGGAAAATAAAAAAAGGCCTACATTGTTACTGCTACCTCTGAGCATCTGTTACACAAGAAAATTAGATCCAAAGGAAACCCTGATACACAAGAACAAATAAACTAAATAATGGAGAGATAAAGTTTTTCTATTTTTATTTTGCCATTAAAAGTATTAGGAAATCTACCATAGCCCATTTTCACACACATTCAAACTCAAGTCCACAAAAAATACACACTAAATGAAAAACCAAAACAATATTAAGGTAATAGCTCAGTTATTTTACTACATTTAGTAAGAAAATCTGTTCTAAGATCTTTAATATTTTCATTTATCCAGAGATTATTACTGGTTTGCATTACTGGACCTGGATTTGTGAGTCCCAATCTGGGCTCTCCTGGTGTGAAAATCTTAATTATTTAATTACATAACTAGGAGTCTGTTTTCCACTTATTGCTTTCTGCCTGTGTAAGTTTCTTTTATGGAGAAAAGTACTGGTCAGATGATATAGTATCTGGTCCATTTCATATTTATATATCTTATTTTGTGATAATTAATACATGTATAGTTTGTTAGTGTTGCCATAACAAAGTACCACAGACTGGGTGGCTTAAACTTCAGAAATTTATTTTCTCACTGTCTGAAGGCTAGAAGCTCAAGATGTCAGCAGGTTTGGTTTCTTCTGAGGTCTCTCTTCTTGGTTTTCAGACGACCACTTTCTCTCTGTGTCCTCACATGAACTTTCTCTATGCACAAGCACCCTGAAGTCTCTTCTCCTTATAAGAAAACCAGTGCTATTAGATTAGGGACCCGTCCTAATGACCTCACTCCAACTTAATCACCTCATTAAAGACTATCTCCAAATTCAGTCATATTCTGAGGTATTGGGAGTTAGGGCTTCAACATATGAACTTGAGGGGTTACAATTCAACCTATAACAATACACCTTTTTTTTCCCCAACTCAAACTCTTATATAGTAACCTTTCATTTTCCTTAGGTCTTATGAGCTCCGAATAAATGAAGAGATGACATAGTGCCTGAAAATTTAAGTCCAAACCACAGAGTATGGTGAATTCATCAAGATGATACCCATATTTTGAGTGTATGGTGTTTAATCAGCAAGTCAGAATGTCCTTAAAAGCACCCAGATCACTCTACTCCTTCTATTAAAACTCCAGTGTACAGATTTTTAAAAATCATGTAAAAGTTCCAAGCTATGGTGTGCCTTTGAGCGAGAAGTCCTATTCCAATCACCCTACACAAACAAAGCAATTAACTCTCTACAATTTTGTTTCTCCTAGTTTCAAATTAGGTTCATTTACATTTTGTGTTCCACTAATGTGCATTTATTTCAGTCCTTTGCATAGTTCAGCAGCAATGGATAGAAGCAGTACAGTAATATATAAACTAGCTTATACAATCATTTTTATTTTTGTAGGACATGGCGTGACCACTAAATGAGACGTAGTTTGTAGTTAGACTTCATCAGGCAATATTTATTTCTTTTGTCTGTTTGAATACTCCCTTTTATCTGACATAAATAAGCATTCTATACATAAAATCCCTTGCATTGACAATTCAATATGTCACATGAAACCTGAAGAGAAAAAAAAATAAACATTCAATAAAAATATGCTGTAAAGGTAGCTCAGTCCCTAAGGTGTTTAAATTAAAAATTAAAAAAATTAAAAAACCTCAATTTACAACTATAGTAACTCAGTTTAAAAAATATATTTTTGGTGTAGCAAACATCATAGGAGGAGTTTGCTTTTCTTAAGTTCTTAATACTAGACAAAGGAATTTTGTATGAAAAAATGTAGAGGTATGGATTGAAATTTTGAAGTAGTGTCTTAGTAGTCAAGATGTCAAAAATGATTTATGAACTTACAACTTTTTATGTGCCTTCAATTTTTTTTATCTCTAAGATTTAGGTATAAATTCAGCAACCTTGAGAATGTGTTGACCCATTTGCACAGAACTAAAAAAACACATGCACAAATACTGTGAATATATTGAGTGTAAATCTACTGTTTAAAAAGGGCCCCAAATAAACTGAATTAACCCTGAACACCTCTTTATCACCTGATGGTCTCTTGGCATGAATATTGGATTACTCTACAGCTATAACTAATGCAATATATCTCTGTTGTTTATGAGGAAGCAGGGGATTCTTAAACACAGACACATTACACATACACCTTGAACTAAGAATCAAAAGACACTAGTTTTAGTCCTATTTCTGTCATTTGCCTTGTCTGAGACCTTTGTCAAATGAAAAATCAAAAAAACAAAACCAGAAAACTAAGAAACAAAGCAATCTGGATCTTAATTGCCTTGTCTGTATAGAGTTGAGGTCAAGTTAATAGCATACGAAGATCTTGTCTCAAAAATTCCTTTCTGATTCAAAATCTGCAATCACAATAGAGGTATAACAAATATTCATTAATATATTCCATGGTCAGTTATTATAATCCCATCTTTGAATAAACCCTAAAGGACTTTTTTTTGTCATACTCATGTGAAGTACTAGTGCACTGACAGAAACAGACTCCGCCTCATATGGTTCAAGATTTTCCATGGAGGGAATATTTATGGAGGTGTCAGCAGTACTAATGGAACCAGCTGTGGATGGTGAAGCAGCTGGGGCCTGCCAATTGTGGAAAGGCATTGACAGTCTTGAGACTGAGGCAACAAGATCAAATAGCAATGCTGTTCCACTGAGAACTATAACAATGACAGAGACACTGCTCCTATTAGAAAAGACCTTCCAGAGGGGAGAGGGAATAGAAAGAATTATCCTGAATTATTTTTTCTCCTACTCTCCAGTCTCCTCTCAGAGCCTTTCATTGGTTGAGCCTCAATTTGAAGTCAATTGCAAAGACTGCCCTTGTGATGCCATTTATAGGGCTCAACCTCCCAGGAGGCAAAGTAATAGTTTGAAATGTAAATGAAAAATCTGGGTGGGAGAGAAAGAGTGAGCCAAACGATGAAACACTTGTACACTTGACAAAATCACAGTCCTTGTAAATCCCACTCTGTCTATTCCGCACCTGCATCATGCGTCTCAATTCGGCTGGAGGTAACCCTAAAAACCACAGTAAACAGAAGCATTTAAATGTATGACAACTAACTTCAAGTGACTGCTTATTGTTGAAGGAAATCATACCATACTTTAATCCATTAATTATTCTGTACTCCTAGGAGTCTTTTTCACACTTTCTGCTTTCTTTTTAAATGGTCAATACCTCCTCTCCCATCCTCACACTTATCTAATGACTTTGCTTCTTATGTCAGTGAAAAATATTATAATAATCTGAAAAGAATTTCTACAGACTTATACCACATCAATCTATTTTCCAGTATTTGCACCCACGTACCAAGTCTTTTACCTTAACTTGAGTAAACTATCATATAGCCAATCTTTCTTCATGGGGGTCAGATCCCATCTGATCTTATATACTTAAAAACTTTGCTCCAGAGATTCTTCCCTCTTCCTTATACATTGTCAACATTTACTTCCTAGAGGATCATTACCATCAACATATAAAAATGTTGTATTTCTTCAATAATTATGTGACCTTTCAGCAGCATATGATATAATCAATCACTCCATGTGTAGAAAAGAATTTGACCTTGTCCAAAGAGATGTCTGACCTTTGTCCCTTGTGTCTGGGAAATAACCTTTAAAGCCTTGGAATTTCATGACTGATAAGAATGTCTTTGTTCTTCTTGATGGGCCTCTGGGACCACACCTGATAATTTATGTTAACAAGGTGATTCATGGTGGGCCCATGATATCAGCTCAATCTCCAAGGAATAGGAGATGGGAGACTGAGTTCTACCATGTGGAAAATCAATCAATCCTTACTACTACAATGATTCCCCAATAAAAAGTCTTGGACACTGAAGCTTGATGAGCTTTCCCAGTTGGAAATACTGTATGCAGATGGTCAGACATCAACAATAGGAGAGTAATCTGTCCTGAGGACAATGGAAATTTCATATTTGGAATCCTTCCAGACTCTGCCTATGGCATTTCTTCTCTTGGATAATTTTATTGTATAACTTCCCTGTAATAATTCATGACTGTGAGTGTAATTCAGTGAGTTCTGTGAATCTTTCTAGTGAATTATTGTATTTGAGGGTAGTTTGGGGAACCCTCTAAACTTAGATTGGGTGTCAGAAGTAAGGATAATCTTTGGGGACTATTCCCTCAGAACTCGGGTACTCCTTTTTTGACAATATTTTCTTCACTTCACATCCAGGATACCATGATTTAATGGTTTTCCTCCTACTTCCATTGTTCATTTCATCACAGTTTCTTTTTCAGCTTCTATCTCCTCTCCCTTATATTTTAATATTGTAGTGTTCTGAGACTAATTCTTTTTTTCCTCCTTTCTTACTTTTTATCTGTAGTAACTCTCTCTTGCTTTGATCGTCTCAAGCTCTTTAGTATCATTGCTTTGCCAGAGTGTTGTACCAAATACATATCTTTAGTCTGTCCTCTCTCCTCAAACCTAGACTAGTATATCCAATGGCTTATTTAACTCATCCATCTAGACATCTAGTAGACTTCTGAAACCTAGCCTATCCATATGAAAATAACATTTCTTCTTCCCTACCTATACTCTAGCCCCCCAAATATTTACCTGTGATCTTCTTCATCTAAGTGAATGCTAAATCAACCTTTGAATTACTCCAGACAAAAATATGGAGTATGGGCTTATACTCAAATCTTCTCATTCTTTCATGTGAAAACCATCAGGGAAGACTTTACCCTCAAAATATATTCAGGATCAGGTTTCTTTTTTTCTACTTTCAATGTTACCTATTCATCATTTATTTCCTTGATTAATGTAAAAACATTCTATTTCCATTGCTACTTTCCTTGACTGCATATAGTCTAAATCATGACTCAAGCCAGAGCAATTCTCTTAAAAGACAAATCAGGTCATGCACCTCCTTTGCTTAAAACTCACCAATAGCCTCCCATTTCACTGAGGGAAAAATCAAAGCCCTTACAAAGACCAACAAGCTGCTGCATTATATGCCTCAGTATTTGCTCTCAGATCTCAAGAGCAGCCAACACTTCCAGTCACACTGTCCTCTGTTTTGTAATACTTACTGGACATGGTGGGTCTACTTTTACATTGGCTGCTACACAATGCCAAGATATCCTCCACCCAGGTGTTTAGAAGTTTTATCCATTGTTTGCTTTTAGGCTTTTCTCAAATGCCAGCTTGTTATAGATGTCTAATCTTTTTAATCTATCTTAAAATTTGCCAGCTTGTTATAGCTGTCTAATCTTTTTAATCTATCTTAAAATTTACCTGTACTTCATTGCTACTAATATCCCTTATCATAGACTACATTTTCTGCTTTATTTCCTAAAGTACTTATCTTCAAAAATATTATGCAATTTACTTATAGTTTATTCTGTGTATCTCCCATTAGAATTCCAGCTCCAAGATGTCAGGAAGCTTGTCTAGCTGGCTTTTGATCAATTCCTGTATAAATATAACTAAAGTCAAAGTTATTATCTTGTCATGGTCACAGCCATGGAAATTCAATTCTATTAGTCACTGGCCTCTGTCTTATAATAACTGTTTCCCCCAACTCAATGCGAGTTTGAGTGAGAAGGTTAATGTCTCTTAAGCATAAAATTTCTTACCTCAGGTTTTTGGCTTGTTTTCTTTCTTCCTTTCTTTCTTTCTTTCTTTCTTTCTTTCTTTCTTTCTTTCTTTCTTTTTTTCTTTCTTTCTTTCTTTCTTCCTTTCTTTCACATCCCTTTAAGGCTCCAAATTATGGGAATAAATCTGTACTGTAAAATGCAAGAATACCTTCTTTAGAAAATCTAAATTTGTTTCCATTTATTTCTGCTCACTGATACATCTTAGCCTAATTTTATCTCTCTCTCATGAGAATTTACTTTTAAAAAGCAAGAAGAAAATAGCAAATTCCAACTTTCTGAATTTTTCCTAACATTTGCCTCAATGTTCTAGCTTTGTTTGCTAGCAGATATAGAAGAATTCACGAGTGTTTACCAATATTTGTGGTATCTTTCCTTTCCAGTTTATACAGAATGATTGCATAACCCACCCTCAGAAATTAAACATAGTCACGTGATTTTCCATTTTCACTGAAAATTAAGTGGGTTTGATTTGTCACCTATAGGTAGAAGAACCATTGAATAATATTCACGTCTCCTTTCCTACATTGAGTTTAGATGAAATTACACCCAAATTTATGTAGTGTGAAATGTGGATAACAGCTGCTTAGAGCCACATGTGAACTCTGCTACACTAATAAATGTTTATTGTGTTGAGCCACTGAGATTTTGGTGTTTTTGTTTGTGTAGCATAATTTAGCTTAATTTTATTGAAACAGTTGTAGACAATTTAACCAAATATTTTGCCAAGACTTAAAAAAGGTTCCCAGCTCTCCAAACTACAGTAATATCTTCACTGACCCTCTTCTAGACCAAAGACAATGAAAATATTTTAGATTCTGTCTTAAGTAGCACAAAGTACTTATTTCAAATACTGTCCTAGTTAAGATTACAGTCTCTCACATGTGAAAGAAACTATCAAATAAGAGTTCTAAAAAGATTGAAATGTTCTATGCTTTCACAGAAGAGATGCCTACAAGATAATTAAAATCTTGTATTGAGGCTTCAGGATATCAGGTATGTAAACTTTTACAATATTATGTGCCTCCACAATCCTCATTAGTAGGATTCTTCTTACAAGCCTAAGTTTAGAGTGACAATATATATTGGTTTTCTCAGTACATTGATACTTTACACCTATTGTATTAATTATTAGAAATACCTCCTTTCACTCTGTAATATTCCAGATTGAAAAATAAGTTATATGATCACTCTACCCATAAAAGCAGATAAAACTCCTGTTGTCACTTCTGAATTCTATCAGAAGAAAAGCAGGAAAAAAACATGTCCTCACTCCCTTAAAGGTATTTCCTGAAAGTTAAACAGAAGACCTTGGATGATATCCTGTTGGCAAAATCTTAGTTACCTTATCCCACCAAGATGCAAAATGAGCTAGGAAACATACTTTTTTATTCCTATTGAACATGTGCTCATCTAAATCATTAGAGTTCCACTGATAGATAAGAATGGGAGAAGAGAGGGAATTGCCTGGTGTTCCAGTGGTTAGGACTTGGTGCTTTCACTGCAGTGGCCTGGCTTCAATCCCTGGTTGGGGAACAAAGATCCTGCAAACCACATGGTGTAGCCATAAATAAATAAATAAATAAGAATGGGAGAAGAGATATTGACAGTAACTGATACTTCTCAACTTCAAAAATTAATAGACCAAATTTGTTGACAATTTTTAAAATCTGATTTATATAGATGTATTATATATGTCTCAAATTCACAGGAATATGAGTGTTGTCTTTCAGCATATAATACAGAAGATGTCTTTGGTTAGACTAAGTGTTCCTTGAGGGCAGGGAACACATTGTTTACTCCTGCATGTTTGTACATGTCCTAGAACAAGTTCTTATAGATTTGTCAACTAAAATAAAAATATGCATGTAAGTATTTTTCCAAGACATTAACTGTAAAATTTAAATTCATTGCAACAAGTATTTTTGAGAATCTAATCAAAGTGCAAAATATCTTCATAGAAACTGTGGGAAATATAACAGAAAAGGTGTGTGCCTTGTTTATGCTTTCTACTTTCTTCTTTTTAGAGTAGGCTTTAAATATATGGAAATGTAAATGTCTGGGATGGTGTTAAAATGCTATTAGAATGAGTTAAAGTCAACATTTCCACCCCAATATGTACATTATATTGTATAGTTTAATTTAAATTTTAATGAGAAATGCACAATAAGTGCTTAACTCTCAATAAATGTGTATGATTATTTGTATTTCTAGGATGGTGTTTACTTCTGTTTGACCTAAATTTAGTAATTTGTATTAGCAAAAGAGATATCTTTTATCTTATTGTAATCGACCCCTGTAATTCATTAATCTTCCAGATCCATCCTTTATTTGCAACCAATGCACTAAAATTACTATAATTTGTAAAAGCAGGAGAGAAATAAGTTGTTAGAAATTCTTGCCTCAAACTATGTTCTAAAAAAGACTTTTGATGCATATTTTCAAATCTTTGAACTAAGGAAACAGATACTGTAGTTCTAGAGTAGGAGGCAGATACTGTGATAAATAATTTGAAGTGCTCAAGGACACCAGTTTTGGATTCATTTAGACTTCTTGTTGCCATTTCTAACTCTGTTCTGTGTGACCTTGTCCACTGTGTGACTTTATCCTATATCACCTCTCTAAAACTTAGCTTTCCTTCTTGATTGAGAAAGGATCATTGATTGGATAATAGAGGGATAAAGGGTTAACGTAAATAAGAATTCAACATGAAATTTTTGGTAAATCCTTGCGATTATTATTATTATATCAATAACCTAGACAATGATCATTATAATTAGTGCAAATTATATTAGTAAGCATGCATAAGCTCTTGAACATTTATAGGCAAACTCACTGAAATAGCTTTGTCCTACTAAGTAGACATATGAGGGCACTCACTTATGCAAGCAATGGCAATTAACCAAGCATTCCAATTCTATTACAGAGTCTTACAACCTTCATCAGAAATACTGGAGGAGGATATGCTCTCTTGATTCCTGAAAAAAGGCATTCATCCCATGCTTACTTCAGTAGATTGATTGGGTGTGGATGCTTCATTTCCTTTAGAAGAGATCAAATTAGCAATTAAATAATTCACTGGTAGAAACATCCTGAGCTTAGCAAAAGTTTTATAAGGTTTTACCTGGTGAAAAATTAGTAATTGCCACAATAACAGATGAGGTTAAATAAAGGGATTGCCCTGGATCAGCAAAAATATGGTTATAAATATGTATTTTTAATAAGAATTAGGATGGGCTTGTTGTTTTGTAGGTTTTAAGATTCTGTTTGAAAGTACATTGGTTTATATTTGTAACATATAATTAAACACATATGGAAAGGAAATTATCATTGCAGCTTATTAGTGCTAAAAGAAATAGTAGCTTTTATTGTCATGTGATAAGAAAATTACATTGTAGGTTTCATTATTAGTCAAAACAACTCTCAAATTTAAAAAAAAAAGAGAGAGAGAAAGAGAAGAAAGTGGGAAAAGAAAACTTCTAAAGTTGACAAGAACTAAAAATGAGTGAATTGCTCTTTGATGAAAATTGAATACAAGAATGTCCACAGCTGATTGCTGATACTGAAATTATAAGATGGATAAAATGTAATTTTGGTTATGAAGCCAAATCTTGCCTCTGTACCCTGGCACTGAATTAATTTTCAGAGACAGAGTGTTGGGTGAAGTAGAAAAGAATAGCTTTATTGCTTTACCAGGCAAAGGGGGCCACAGTGGGCTAGTGCCCCCAAAACTGTGTGTCCCAACTTGGAGGGGGTAGTGAGAAGTTCTATAGTAATTGTTCAAAGAGGGCATGATCAGCTCGTGGACATTCTTCTGATTGATTGGTGGTGAGACAAGTGGAAGTCAACATCATCCACCCTCTGGTTCCAACTGGTCTTGAGTCTGCTTGCTTGTGGGCAGCATACCGTATCTGGTGGGCATTTCAGTATCTGCAAAACAGCTCAAAGATTTGTTCCCCTTGAGGGGGAACCAGGACCTTGCCCCAAGGCTGCATTTTTATTTCTCTTGACTGTTCTTCCCTTGTTTCCACATCCCCTCCCTTCCTTAATTAGTAACAGTTTGAACCTGCTCTTTGGAAGTCAAGGAAAGTCATGGAGGCTGAATGAAGCCTATTTCCTATAATCTGGAAACTGTGGACACAGAAAGACTTTTGTGCTCAGGGGCCCCACAGGGTCCTGCTTGGTGTCAGTTAAATTCAGAACACATTGTTTGGTATGTATTTATAAAATAATATTTTGAATTTAAAATGCCCAAGCTGTCTTTTGTGATAATTTATTTAAATTTTATTTCTCATCAGCATCCCATATTTACTGTGCCCTGTTGTGGACTGAATATTTGTGCCATTCCAAAATTCATACATTGAAACCCTACCTTCAAAGTGGTGATATTAGGAGCTGGATTTTGGGAAGTAATTAGGATTGGATGAGGTCATGATGGTGGAACCTTCATGAAGGGGATTAGTGCCCATATAAGAGTCACAAGAGAGCTTGCTTCCTGTCTCAGCTTTCTACCATGGGAGGATACAAGATGTTGTCAGTCTGCAAACAGGAAGAGAGCTCTCACCAAAACCTGACCATGCTGGCACCCTGATCACAGACTCCAGCCTCTAGAACTATGAGAAATACATTTCTATTGTTTATAAGCCACCCAGGCTAAGGTAGTTTGTTACAGCAGCCTAAACTAAGAAGATATACTTTTTGTATGTTTAGCTTCTTTTGTCCTAATCCCACTGAGTGAAGACATTCCAGTCAATTAAATTCCTAACCACATTTTTTGACCAAAAGAGATTCCCTCATTCTCCCACATACTTGGCATATTTTTTACTTTTGTGTTGTAAATCCTCCAATTTCCTTTATTTTTAGTGTTTTTACTGTGGGATTAATTATAATATTCTAATGAAGCTTCCCTGATTTTTTTTTTAATCCTTCAAAGTCTGTTACATGATATAAAGCTATAAAACCAAATAACTTCCTGCTGGCCTCTGGGTATCCATTTCTGTAGGCTGAATAATGCTCTCAGTAGGATAAAAAAGGTAAGCACTCAAGTAGGTCAGGGATTTCCTTACAAATAGCATTGCCACTCTATTGCTCCACTATAGAAAATAACAAGAGCATGTTTTTATCTGATTGTGAAGCCTTTGGCATCTTCTGTACACTTTCAAGGCTGCAGGCCACAGTGGAATAAGTTGAATTAATCTCTTTAGGTTTAAGCTTATTTATCAAAAAGGAAGAAGGCTGTATGCTAAAGTCTTAGGTCAAGCCCTCTGCTTTCACGACTCTCTTCCACCTTCATACAACTGAGATGTGCCTTAATAACATCTTTACACATTGAATAATGCTTTGCAGCTGCCTTATGATGGCAGAGCACAGTAAGACATTGTGTAAATGTTGAGATAGATAATATCATTATTCCAGGTATGAATCCAGGAGTAAGAGTGTAGAAAGATTTAACCGTCTTTTGGGAATTCAATGAAAAATGAGGTGTAAATTTAATTCAGTGTTTAAAAATATATGTACATATATTTTATATATATGTGTGTGTGTATATATACACACATATATGCATATATATATGGAGAGGGAAAAAGAGAATTCAAAATTCTTAGAGTAGACATGAGACACAGTATGATCAAAATATTTCTTGAAAAAATATTAAATGTTAAATTAAATTAAATTATATGTCATCTCTGAGGGCCTTTACTGAATTCTTATCTATTCTCTTAGATAGTTCATTTTAGATTCTCCAAGTGTAGTCAGTGGAAACTAATGGCATACTTGTCAGAGGCCTGGTTGTCAATGCTAATCAGATGATATGGTCTTAGACAAATTCACCAAGTTTGCAAGATTTATCCTTGTCAAACTGCTACCATTTAAGTCTCAGTCAGGGCATCCCTCTCCCTTGTCCCCAACGCCACCTCCAAATTATCTATCTCTCTATTCCTCTCATTTACTTTCTTTTCCCCATCTGTATCATTCTGCAAACTTTTATTAAACCCACTGGAGTTAGTTTTTACATATAAAAATGATGAATAAAACATACCTCCTACGTAGAAAAACTGTGGCTAATAAGGTATACATTCAACATGAACAATGGCTTATTGATTTTTAAATACTAAGTGTTTTTGGACACTAGAAAAGTGAACAACCAAATCTACTAAAATGGTATGTGAGCATCAGAAATTATTCACAGAAAGAGGATCAGTTATAGAAATCATTTGGAATTAACTATGAGCCTTGTTAAAATGCAAATTTCTGCGCCCAACCTCAGAGATTTGAAAGAATAGATGGAACTGAGTAATCTGCATATTTAACAGGTAATCTAAGTCCCAGTAGAGAACAATAATAATAATAGATAACTTATGATTGAGTGCTTATTAATAATAAATGGCACTCCAAATAATCTACCGACCACAATTTGAGACACTGATTTAAGCTCTGTCATATTTCTGTTGTGATTACACTCCCTTCTGGAGCAAAGAATTACCCCATAGAAATACAGGGAAGAACATGTAGAAAAGGATCTTATCAGTGGACTATTGTCAAAATGATGTTCAGTAAACACCACCCCTAACCTCAGTAATTTATAATAGCAGTGATTTATTCTTCTAGATGTATGTTGGTCTCATCTGTTCAGCTCTGCTTTGTTCTGCAGTGGCTGGGACTCTACAAGTCTTTATTTTAGAACCTAGACATAAGACCCAGCAGCTACTAAATGAAAGCTCTAAGTTCTTGTAGTAATTGTATGAGTCTCAAAGGGAGAAACACAACTACAACTTTACCAGGTGAGGCACCATCACATTTGCCAAGGCAAGTCAAATGGTCAAGGCCAACATTAGTAGGGTGGTGTATGTGTCAGGTTCAGTCAGGAGCCAGAATCCACATTAGTTATTCAAAGATAATTTAATAAAGACTTGATGATGCTTCATTGATATCTAATAAAGATATTAACTAGATAACAGAAAGCTATCACATCTCTGCCTAAGAGAACAAAGAGAGGAGTTTCAAATAATTAAAATCTATAAACATAGATGAGGAGCCCTGTAATGGACTGAACTGTGTTCTCCCCAAATTCATTGGTTGAAGACTGACCCTCAATGTGACTCTATTTGGAGATAGGACCTTCAAGGAGGTAGTTATGGTTAGATGAGTTTGTAAGGGTGGGGTCCTAATTCAGTAAGTGTGGTGTCCTTATAAGAAGAGAAGGAGACACCAGGAATGTGTGTGCACAGAGGAAAGATCATGTGAGGACATATCTAGAAGGTCTGCAAGACAAGGAGAGAAGTCTGAAGAGAAACGTACCCTTTCAGCACCTTGATATTGGACTTTAGTTTCCAGATCTGTGAGCAAATATACAACTATGTTTAAGCCAAACAGTTTATAACATTTTGTTATGGCAGCCTGAGCAGACTAACAGACTCCCTATGGAGCTGGAATTTAGATTAATGAGGAGAAGTTCTTGCCCATCTGAATTCTGAGGAGCCATTCCTTGGGCATGTGACACGACATTTCTGAGGATGGGTAAAATCTTAATGACAAAAAATATATATATATTTTGTAGAGTCATGTAGCATCAAATTATTCTGAAGTGTTGATTTTTTGAAGTTGTACTAGCAATAGTTCCCTTGAATGTATGAATTTATTTGAAAATTACTTTCAATAATTATTTAATTTAGAAATAGATATTGAATTTTTGCTTTGCCCAAAGAAACTAAATTGATTGACATCAAAAAAACAATAAAGAATAAAGAATGAAGGAAAAAATAAGAACACTAACAAGACTTTTTAATGTAGAAATATCTAATACTTCAAATATTATTAATACTACAATAATAATTGGATATGTCTTCCTTGTTAATAAGACAAACTGCAATAAAACAGGGTTGCAAAGTAAGTGGAATGCGATGCTAAATGTTTTAAAATTACAGGCAACAAGATTTACTGATCATAAATACATTCAGGCTAAAGTAATAATAGGACACAGTGGGGTGATTTAAAGAAAGCCAGTAGAACACTCACTGTTCTCTGGTGGTGAATCCTGCCAATAACTGATAAGCCACCAAAATAACAATATTTTACATCTGGGAATTCTGCAAAATAAGTCCAAATACAGTGTTCAAATATAATGTAAACAACTGTAAATTTTTGAACAGTTGTAAAATATGGTTTTAAAAATTTTATCACTTTAAAAATTTTATAATCACCATTAGCTGCAACACATTTTTAAGAGTTTTAGAAAACTTTACCCCTGGGTACATAGCAAATGATTCCAAGAGTTGTAAATAATCAGGGTTAACTGGAGTGAATTGTAAAGAGTTTAAATATTTTACAAAAAAATCATTTTCAAAAAAAAAAAAAAAATCAGACAATCCTGTTTATACAAGTCCTTTGCCAACAACATTTACTGTGAAGTTAATTTTTTATCTCCCAGCCAGTGACATGTCCCCGGTTCCCCTCCGGACTCTCCCTACCCTCCTTTTCTATTATTTTCCTCTTACCTCATTTTCCCATGGAGAAACACAGACAAATTTGCCTGTTTTAATTTTCTTTCTTTTTTTGTTTTCCCTACAAAGACTTTGCATGCTCTCTTTTGTTGTTTCGGTTCCTGCCCACCTCCAAATCACATACAAAGTAAGTTATCACAATGTATTTTGCAACAAACAGTTTCCTTGCTTAAAAGAAATTGTGGTGTTAGACAGTGGTGTGCTGGAACCAGATCACACAAATATCATGGATATTTTCCCAACTCAACAGTCAGCGAAGTCACTTTGGGAGCTTTAAATCAGTGTTGGGGATGTTGGGGAGGAGGGGAAAAGAGGGGCACTTAGATAATGGAAATGAGCAAATCTGGGCTTTTAATTTCCCCTGGAGCATCAGTTGTTTGACATATAACGTCATTGCACTGGAGTTATTTGTTGTTATTAAATTGTATTAACTGATGATAGCATTAATTGACATTTAAAATTTTATTATGGACTGATGGTCTAATAATTTTACCAATTGGATTTTAAATCAATTAGTATCTAGAATAATCATCTGGATTAGGTAGTAGAATTATCCTTATTATGAGATGATGATCCTGAGGTCAGAGATGTTGGATCTTATTCAAGATAATCCTTCTACAGATTATTGAGCAGAGTTAAAATAAACTGAAAAAGAATAGATATACGTATGTGTATAACTGAATCACTTTGCTGTACACCTGAAACTAACACAACACTGTAAATCAACTGTAGTACAATATAAATTTAAAAAATTTAAATTATATAATCTTTCTAATAAGTGTTGGGGGAGAAATATGAAACTTTGCCTCACCCAAAGTCTAACATGAGCTTTGGATATTGGAACAGATATGTCTGGGAGTCATAAGACCTGAGTATAAATCCCTATATTCCACCATTGCCCTTTGACCTTGGGCATTTTGTGCTCTCCAATCTGAGACTAAGTTTCCCCAACTAAAATAAAACTACAAGTAAAAAGTCCTGCCATTCAGAATTGTTTTGGAAAATGGTTTTGTTAAGTTATAAAGTGTTTCATTAATCTAAATATATAATGCCTTTGAAAATTCTAACTAAAATTTAAGGAAACTTCCATTTGTGTAGAAAACACACACACACTATATATGTATATATAGATATATATATATTTATAAATTTTACATATATATATATATATATCTCCTAATGGAGAGTCCTAACACATTCCTTAAATAATCTCTTCTGCATATAAATAGCATGAGCATTGTATTACAGCATTGTGATGATTTTTACTTTCTTCCTAACCTGTGTGCTAATTCTGAACACACCCCAAACTGTGTGCTTTTCCTAAAATAATAAAATGTTTAAAGTTTCACTTTTTCTTTTTTTTAAGAAACCCTAAAGTGTCTCTGGCCCAGCAGCTACTTGGGGACAACACTGTTATTATGTTGCTATGTGCATAAAATATTTTGGTTCAGGAATCTGCTTAGCAATCCAGTGCTACAGAAATCCTTCAGATGTGCTTTATCATTGTAAGAATGCACTTAGAGTCATTTCCTGATCCATGTGTAGCTGCCATTTCCATGAATTAGTGTTCTGTGCAGAAAGTATTAATAAATAGATACTTCTTAATGCTTAGGGCCTTATGTCTAAATAGACCCACTAAGTGTTTCAATATTCCATATGTCTTCAGCATGCCATATACTTAAGAGCACAAGGATTCAGGATATATTTTTAGGCTGCCTTTAAAAAGGGTTATGAAATTCATTTGTCTATTCAACTATCTCTGTATACTGTATTTTCAGGTTTATAATTTTTGTATTATCAAGTAACTTCTATCAATTTGACAGAGTAAAATAACTTAAATAACCCATGGTCCCAATTTTTAAAAGGACGACTCTATACAGAGTCTACCTGTGGGAGAACTATATACAGTCTGTTTTTTTCAGTTTGGGCTACTATATAGACAGTGTGGCCTAAACAACAGAAATGTATTTCTCACTGTTCTGGAGACTGGGAAGTCCAAGATCAAGGTGCCAGCTGATTTGATTCCTGGAGAGAACTCTCTTCCTGTTTAGGTCCTCACATATGACACAAAGGAAGCTCTCTCATGTTTCTTCTTAAAAGGGCACTAGTCTCATCATGACTGCTCTATATTCATGACCTAATTAACTCCCAAAGATCTCATCTTCAAATACAAACCACTACAGATTAGGTTTTTATCATGTGATTATTGGGGGGACATAAACATTCAATTTATAACATTGTCTTTTTTCCAAAATTGCCTTCTTGATCAAAGTCAGCAGTAGGGATTTTCAAGTAACTGGTTCTAGTTTTACCATGTGATTATTAGAAGATATTTAAAATCAATCCTCAAACATTATATTAACATGAATGCTACCATTAGTACAGTTGTAAGATTCCTAAAATTCCTGGATTCAGTTATTTCATTTTGCTTAAAATTTTCTCAAACTTTCATGCTTTTATTATTTTGTTTATACATAGAGTATAAAATGATGAATATAGACCTTGACAATAGCAGTCATTTTATCCATCATTTTAAATTACTTTATTTTCAGATGGCAAAAGAAAAAAGTCTATTAGAGAGTTAGGGATGGACTTCACGTAGAATCCAGAACAGTCAAAAACCTGTGAAAGACACGTTAAGCGACTTGTCCAAAGTCATAAATTATTGGGCAGTATCAAGAGTAGAATTAAGGTTTCTTGATTGCAAGTTAATTATCTTTCAATGGCCATAGTGTAATTAAATAAATCATGTGAACCAATGTTAATTTGTTGGTAATATACTCAATTGTTCACCTCCACTTTTGGTGTGGCCTTGTCTGAGACTCTGTGAATATAGCCTCAGAGACACTGAAAGGTATTATTAATCCCCTTGAAAATAGCCATGAATTTTTTCTTTTGTTTTTTCTCTTCTGTCACTGAGTATGTGACTCAAACTTCAGTTTAAAATAGTAATATAAATGTACTCATTAAAAGAACTACATTAAGTAAAAGAAATCCATTGTAAGGAAGAAGAGGCAGTAAATTCTGGAGCTAATTAGAGAAAATGTTTTTAAAAACAGATATATCAAAAAGATAAATAAATCAAGACCTAGTTGTAATGTTGTCTAAAAGAGTGAAATATTTTTATCTGATTACATAACTAAGGATTTAATGCATTTTTTTCTGGTAATAGACTGATATTTAAAAATTAAAAATTTACATAAAAAGTGACATAGTAAAGAGATTTTAATTAAATTTCCTAAAACCGATGAAAAATGATAAAAAACTCTGATTAATAGGAAAAAATATTTCTCATAAAACTAGGTTTGGAACAAAGGATTGTGAACTGTATATTGCAATATACAGATTGTATAATGAAGGATACTGAGATCTTACATTTACTCCTTCAGATTTTACACAAAACACACATATTTCTATAAAAGCAAATTATATAGTCTTGAAAAAATCATAAACTATTAATGGAGGAAAATGAGTTTAATGGCATGGATGGATGAGGAAGAATGCCTTAGTATTCCAGATTTTTCAGTCTGAGTATGCAATAGAATTTTATATATATATATATATATATAATATATACACTTTTTGCTATGTGATTTGCAATAGAGTGTTCAGAGTACATATTTCCACCTCTAATGGACTTTGGGTTTCGCCATGAGACTTGCTTTAAATTGAGATGCTAGCAAAGGTGACATTAGCAGATGCTTTAAATATGGTTTGGTGGTTAAATATGGTTTGGGGGTTGTCTTTGTTCTTGTCATAGCTGCTCCCTGTCCCCTCCACAGAGACCCCATTTACTCAGCTCAGGCTTGGACCCTCCTCCCCAGGCCACTGCCTGCAAAAAACCTCCTTACCCCACCCCACTTTGGACACGCTTCTCACTCATCCAGTTTCTAAAACTGCACTGCTCACTCCCCACCCAAAACCCTCCATCCAACCCTATTATCAGGCTGCCTACATTTTCTGACCTTGTGCCTCCTAACTCTACTCATGGTATAATATTCCTCATCAGCCAGTCACTCTGCCACTTTGTAGACTATTCCCATTTAGTCTTTAACACCACGATCAGGGCCACCACAGAATCCCCTCCTGAACTTTGGTGGGAAACAAAACTGCTAGGCCTGCAGCCCTACATAGTGAATTTTGTATTTCAGTTTTCTAGAAGGAAAGGGAAATGGGTAAAAGACTAAATGGAAATGAAGGCAGTAGGAGCAGGGGGAGGAATAAACACTGTACAGTTTGGAACAAGGTTGTGACATGATCTCAAATTTTCAAAGATGCATTTGCCATACAGTGGAAAGTCTAAGATCAAAGTGAGGACAACCTTCAGAAGTCAAACGCTGCCCTCTAGAAGAGGCATGATGTTGCCTTAGGTAGTGTGAATGAAAGGAAAGTAAGTAGAGTCTGGCTTCTGGATATGTTTTGAAGGTTGAGCCAACAGGACTAGCTGATGGATTTTGAAAGGAAGAGAACAGTGAAAGATGACACCAAAGCATTTTTACCACCTTAAGAACCTGGGGGTTTAGAATTACTGTTTACTGACATAGCAGCCACTAAGGTAAATTAGTTTGAGGAAAAATATCAAGAGCTTGTTTTGGCATGTATTAAGTCTTTCAAGTGTGTTAAACAGTCAAGAGGAACCATTGATTGTATAAAGGAATACGTAAGGTTGAAGTTCAGGAGATATGCCAAAGCTTAAGTTTACATTAAAAGTAGAATTGCCTGTTCTCAGCCTTACTTGAAAACATGAATTTGTTCAGGTAATTAAAGAAAATGACTAAACAAGATATAGAAAACTTAGAAAAGTAATTATAAAAATGTGTGAGAAAAAACACACAAAAGTTAATAGAAAAATATTGTAAGCTTGATGGTTTCCTGGGTACATTTTCTCAAATTTCAAAAGAAAAATAATTCTGATGCTATTGAAAATATTCCAGAGCACAAAAACATCAAGAGAGATTCTAATTAATTTTCGAATTAAGCTTTTATATAAATACCAAAATTTATAAAAAGGACAATTAAAACGCAAAAACTAACATTATATACCCAGCTTACTAATAAACATATTTATCTTTACTAAAAGTTTTGCAATTTGAATCCAGTGTGCGTGTGTGTGTGAGTATGTATATATGTGTAATTCAAAGGTTATTGTTAAGAATGCATGCATGTCATAAAGAAAATAAATAAAAAAGAATAAAAGAAAAAAAATCAAAAAAGAAAAAAATCAATGAACTTCATGAATGATAAAAAGTTTCTGATGTTTAATTAGGAATCAATGCTGACTTTCATTTAATGAAACAAGAACAGATGGATTCTTATTTAGCACATGGATATACATAGATATATTGTATGGATATAGATATATAAATATTCAAAAGTCAGCTGCATTCTAAATGGAGAATCACTAAGCTTTTCCCATCAATGTCTAGGACAGTACAAAGATATCTATGCTGATCTTTATTATTTAACATTACTCTGGGAGTTCTAGCAGGACATTTTGATGTGAAAAGTAAATATGATATGTAAATATTACACAGGAAAAGTAAAATTAGTATTTTGCAGATGATAAGATTGAATAACTGAAAAATTGAAGATAATCAGTGAGAAAGTTGTTTTAAAAGATGCAAATTCAGTGAACATTTGAGTAAAATAATTATTATATAAAATCAATTGATTTTTAATATTTTACAGCCATATAAAAACTGGAAAAGGAGAAAAAAATTCCAATTTTATTAGAAAAAATTTAAAATAATAGGAAAAAATTTACTAAAATAGGTGTTGGACATAAATGGAGATAAATTTAAAACTTTACTAAAAGACAGAAAAATGACTTGAATTCAGAAGTCATAAAGAGCAAGATTAATAAATTTACATAAAATGCATTCTTCATAGAAAAGTAGACAAGCTGTTGCAAAAGTTTTAAACGGTAATATATTTTCAGGCTGTATGACAAAATGCTAATTTCTTGACCACACAAAGTGCTTTTATGATTAATCAAACTAGAAACAATAGGAAAAAATATGACAGTTCCTAGAATACAATACACAAGAGACCACTAAGCATATAAAACAATATACAATATTACTCAAGGAAATGCAAGATAAAGCAATATTTTTACTTAGTTTGGCAAAGTTTGATACTACAACATTTTGAAGAGAGTTTAACTGCAGGAATTATAAATCCATTGAATTTTTACACAATATTTTGGCAATATTTATGAAAAATAAAATAGCTAAACCAAGCAATCTCTTCAGTCAGTTTTGCAGATAGTCTCATACAAATTCACAAAGATATATGCTATGTAGATAAATATAACTGCAACATTGTTTGTAATAGCAAAAACAGCAGGAAGTAGCATGATTGTCTATAATAATATTGGTTAACTAAACTATGGTAGACTCATAAAATTACATAAAATGTACCAGTTAAAAAGAGCTATATGCCTATATGGTGTGAATTGTAATGTAGTTGGTAGCATTGTAGCAATGGAGACTTTGGGGTTTTGATAATATATTTATTCAGGTAATAGTTGTGTAAGATGCTATCTTTGGGAAAAGCTGGATGAAGTATACACTAAAACACTATGTAGTATATTTGTATCATGTAAATTTAAAATAATGTGAAATAAAAAAGCTAAAAAAGTCTGTATGGTCTGGTATGGAAAGATAAACAAAGTAAGGTAAAGTATAAGTATAAATATAATCTATATATATTCTATATATAAATATTCCATATATCATATGCATAAATATACATATATATTATATATACTGCATTTATTTTCTGGTCTGGAGCAGCAGTAAATGCTCTTTGGATGGTATCTAGATTTCAAATTTTCTTTAAAATTTTCATACATAATATGGCATTTATGAAAATTTTACCAAGCATTGCAGGGGAAAATAAACCCATGATTGGAAATCAGGAGACAAAAAGCTTACAATAGAGACACACCCACTGGAGTTTTCTCACATATTTAATATGCACATGAAATAGAGTGCAAGGTAAATGAAACTATACATGAAGAATTGAATAATTGTAATGAAAAATACCTTAACAGGTTAAGAACTTAGGAAATACATTTAATAACAGATTAATCACAGCTGAATTAGTAAACTGGATGATAGATCAGAAAAATATATGAAGACTGAAGCATGTTGAAAAAATAATGAAAAAATTCAAAAATTAACATAAGTGACATATGGCACATAGTGAAGAAAGCAAACTTACTGGAAATTTGAGTACTATGTATCTTCAGCACTGAAGAGGTAGTGAAAGTGAGAGTGGGAGAGAAAGAGAGAGGTAGAATTAAAAGCAATATTTTAAAAGCTAATGGGTAAAAATAATGAAATTAATTACATAGATCAAGTCATGTATTAAAAGAATTCTATAAACCCAAAGCATGAAAATACACAAAAAATACACTCAACTAAATAACAGTAAAGTTGCTGAAAATTAAAGGCAAAGAGAAAACTTAAAAAAAAAAAAAAAGACAAAATGCCACATTATCTTCAACAAATCAGCCGTAAGGCTGACAGTTCACTTGAACAGAATTAATGAAAAAGACAGATTAAATGAACTTTTTTCAGTTCTGAAAAAATACCTGTTGAACTAGAATTCTATAGCCAGAAAAAAAATACATAAAAATTGAAGGTAAAATAAAGACTTGTTTCTCTAAATATTGAAATAAATTATCATTAACAAACAATTAAAATAATAATAAGGACTTCCCTGGTGGCACAATGGTTAAGAATGCCAAGGACATGGGTTCAATCCCTGGTCCGGGAAGACCCCACATGCCGCGGAGCAACCAAGCCCGTGTGCCACAACTGCTGAGCCTGCTTTCTAGAGCTTGCAAGCCACGACTACTGAGACCATGTGCTGCAACTATTGAAGCCCGTGTGCTCTAGGGCCTGCATGTTGCAACTACTGAGCCTGCATGCCTAGAGCTGTGTGCTCCACAACAAGAGAAGCCACCACAATGAGAAGCCTGCGCACTGCAACAAAGAGTCACTCCCACTCGACGCAACTAGAGAAAGCCCGAAAGCAGCAATGAAATCTCAACGCAGCCAAAAAAAAAATAAAAAAATAAAAAAAGCCAGAAGTCTGGCTTCTTTTATGAGCATGAGAAAAATTCTGGTTTTAAGTCAAATGCTTTTCAGCTGAGAGTTCCACAAAAACTTAGGTTATATTTTTTTAAGTGTTTTTATTTATAAAAATAATGCATGTGCACTGTTGAAAAATGGAAAGAAATCATAGTATAAAGAGAAAAAGTCACCTATTTTCCCGTATCCATTGTTAAATTTTATTGTAATTTTATTGATGTTTTCTCAGTATTTTACATGGATGATAGTAGTATGCATTTAATTTATGATTATAAATTTTCCCTTCACTCTGCTAAATTAAAGTGTTGTTGTTGAAAAAAAAAGAAAAATGATTATAATGATCTTGAGTGGAAGTATAGAAATGCAGGATGGAATAAAGAGAAATACAGAGTGTTAAATAATAAATAAAAAGTAAGTATTGATGCAATAATAAGAAAAACATACAGTTTAAATATACTTATATCTAAAAACATGAGAATGATAGCATGAAAGTTAAGAAGTTAATAAATAGTTTTATGTTCTTTATATCACCTTGAAAGTTATAAAAAGAATAATTACAAGTATACTTGAATTAATCATGAATTTTGTAAGCTTTAGGGTACCTGCAAGTAGAATAGTATATTTTAAAAGTATATATCTAAAAAAAATTAATAGAATTAAACTAATAAAGTAAAAACTAATGGAGTGAATAAATGGAATTATAAATAAGGTAATTTAATCCAGAAGAAAGCAAGAAATGAGAGAATCAGGAGATTTAAACAGGATTGAAAATTTTTGATTTTAGTTTAAACTAAACCAGATTCTTCAATTGAACAATAAAATATTCAGATTGGAAGGTAGGGGGTGCAATGTACTGCCAAGGAGAGATACACCTAAATTAAAAATACAGAAAAACTGACCTATAAACAATGGAAAAAGTATATCTTATAGACACTAATCAAAAGAAGGTTGCTGTAGCTATGTGTGTATCAGACAAGTTAGATTTTAAAAGTAAAACATTGCCATAAATAAAGAATGATCTTTCAGAATAATTTTTAAAAATCACCAATCTCTCAGCCAGGTATAACACTTTTATATCTGTATGAATCCAACAACCATTCAAAATAAACAACTTCTAGAAAACTGGAGATAAAAGAGAGCTTCAGTAATGTGAAAAACTATATTTACAAAATCTACAGTAGCCTTCATACATAATGGACCATTACTGAATGTTTTTCTCAGAATTTTCATGAATCAAGAATGTACACTTCCTTCAACATTCTGCCCAATGTTCTAACACAGTAAGACATTTTTTCCTATTTCCTATTTAACACTGAAAAAAATGATCAATTACAGGCAGGTTATAGACATAAATATGAAAGGTAAAACAATACATCTTTCAAAAGAGTACATAGAAGAATAACTTCATGAACTTGGGGGTAGAAAATATTTCCTATGTCACATAAAGAACTAACCATAAATTAAGAGATTGATTAATTGGTCTCCAATAAAATTAGAGGCTTCTGTTTATCAGAAGACACAATTAAGACAGTGAAAATGTACACCACAGAGTAGGAGAAGATATTTGCATTATATATAACCACAAATCAAGTTTTAAAAAGACAACCAATTCAATAAATAATATGTACAAAAGACTTAGGCACATCACAAAGGAGTGCAATGGCAAGATTATTAAATATAAAATGTCTTGTAAAGATAAGAGGTGTTTTCCTATGTGTGCAAAGATTTCTTATGCCAAAAATATGATTATTTTGCTTTGGTCACATTTTTTTCTTGGTGATATTCCATAGGATGATGACTTACATATTTGATGGTAGTTAAGATAATTTGTCAGAGTGTGAATAGCTCCCTTTAAAGCTGGGGCAAGAATATTGGTGTTCCTTTTTCTTTGTTAGCTATAAAAAAGTGGTACCAAGAGTATTTCACTCACATATTTGAGTGTTTAAATATTTACAATTTCTTCTAATGATGTGGTTAAGTTTTCTCTGATCTAAAGAGAGGTCATATAGGAAGATATGCAATATTCATTCTTTTTTTTAATTGAATTATAGTTGACTTACAATATTATGTTAGTTTCAGTGTACAACAAAGTGATTCAGCTGTCTCTCTCTCTCTCTCTCTCTCTCTCTCTCTATATATATATATATATATATACTTTTCAGATTCTTTTCCATTATAGGTTATTACAAATCCTTACTGTATACATTCTTTATTTTTGAAAGTACTGCCCCAGCCATTTCTCTCTGAAATGAGGATGATTTAGATTTGCCATTGCATTATTTTTCCTTTAAAATAATCTCAATATTGCTCAACTATAGGAACACTGAAAATGCTAGCCCGTCTGCAAGAGTTCCCGCATAACTGTGTCAGCGCTTCTATATTGAGTTTTCCTTTGCTCAGACATTTGGCTGCACCTGCTTTATCTGTGAAGTATCTTGAGTGAGCCTTCATGGTGGTGCAAGATGGTAACCAGGCTAATAGTACATTTCTAGTAGGTTTTGGTGAGGATAAGTGCATATCTATTTAAAATTTTGCATTTTTTTCATGTTTGTATACCCCTCAGCTGGGGTTGGAATACCCCATAATAGAATTGAATTTTATTTGTATTAAAATTAAATTTAATTTATTATAGTGTTTTTATGTATTAATTTAAAACTATTTTTAAAGAGGAATTATAGGAGAATTAATTTTAACTAAAGGTATTTTATATTTTTATATTTAATACTTAAATATAAATAGTAGACAAAGAAATATTCAATGAGACATGAGTAGTATCCACTGTATTAAATGCATATATACATATTGCAAAAATATCTTAATTATGTCCAGCTGATGCTCAAAAAGGGACAATCAATTAGCAAATTAACTGTTGAGTTGCTAGACTTCTCTAAGGCTAAATAATTTTGCTAGCTATACAAAGAATGCCCTTGAATTTTACAAGTCTGAATTTATTACCAGGGAAGTCAGCTAAGCAAACACATTTTTATCTGTTGACATTTAGTCAAGCCAGAAGTTTCTTATTTATACAAAGCTTTACATACATTGGGAATGTTTTTCTTCTCTCTCGATATTAACCACAGTGTGCTCTTTAGGCATAATATAATTAGGCAGGCATACAGACATTTCAGATATGTGAAATGAAAGGAAAAGAAATGTCCTAGTATTCATAGGATGTTTAATATGTGACCTTGACTGAGTTAGGTATGCATGCATTTTTCAAGACAATATTGAAACATAAGACCTAAGACTGTAAAACTCCAAGAAGGAAACATAGGGAAAAAGCTCCTTGACGTTGGTCTTGGCAACAGTTGTTTTTGTTTTTGTTTTTGTTTTTAATATGACATAAAACGACAAGCAAAAAAGAAAAAATCAACAAGAGGGACTACATCAAACTAAGAAGCTTATGCATAGCAAAAGAAACAATCAACAAGATGAAAATGTAAACTATGGAATAAGAGAAAATATTTGCAAAACATATATCTGATAAGGGGTTAAAATCCAAAATATATAAAGAGCTCATACAACTCAATAGAAAAACAAACAAACAAACAATGTTAGTAAAAAGTAGGTAGAGAAACTGAATAGACATTTCTCCAAAGATGACATACAAATGGCTAACAGGTAAATGAAAAGATGCTCAACATCACTAATCATCAGGAAAATGCAAATCAAAATCACAATGAGGTATCACCTCTCATCTGTTAGAACAGCAGAGGTAGTAAGTATTGGTGAGAAAGTGAAGAAGAGGCAAACCTTGTACACCGTAGTTGGGATATAAATTGATTCAGCCACTATGGAAAACAGTATGAAGATTCCTCAAAAAATTAAAAATAGAACTATCATAAAATCTAGCAATTCCATTTCTGATTATGTATCCAAAGGAAGTGAAAATGTGATATCAAAAAGATATCTGCATTCTCCTATTCATTGCTCCATCATTCACAATAGCCAAGATGTGGAAACAGCCTAAGTGTCTGTTAATGGATGAATGAAAAAGAAGTTGTGGTATGTGTATACAATGGAATATTATTCAGCCATGAGAAAGAAGGAAATCCTGTCATTTACAATAACATAAATGTACCTTGAGGGCACTATGCTCAGTGAGATAAGTCAAACAGAGAAAGACAAATACTGTATGATATCACTAATAATATGTGGAATCTTAAAAAGCTGAACTCTTAGGAACATAGAATGGTTGTTACAAGGGGTGGGGGTTAGGGGAGTTAGGGAGATGTTGGTCAAAGGGTACATTATTGCTTCTAGAAGATAACTAAGTTCTGGAGATCCAATGCATAGCATTGTGATTATAGTCAATAATGATATGCTATATACTATAATGTTGCTAAGAGACAAGATCTTATATTTTTACCACAAAATGAAATGATAATGATATGATGTGATGGAGGTGTTAGTTAATGCTATGGTGGGAATCACATTGCAATATTTAAATGTATCAAATCAACAGGGTGTACACCTTAAACTCACACAATGTACAATTACATCTCAATAAAAAATATTTTTTAAAACTTCATGAAACATTTGTCAGTTTCCTAAGAAGGAGCCAAAACTCAGAAAACTTTCGTAACTTGCTCAAAGTTACACAGCTAATATGTAGTACACTAGATTTTACTTCAAAGTCTATTATTTTTTTCTTTATCCATCTTCTAAACTACCTTCTGTTAATCTGTATATTGACAAATAGAACATGGGTATGCATCACCCTAATTATGTGATATCTTCTTGAATCATTTTCTATTTAAAGTTGTAACATTTAAATTGAAAGCTATTAATCATTATTCATTATTTCAAAAATATTTCCCATTGATTAATATTTCTAGTTTGAATGGTTTCATAAAAAATTTAGGTTAAATCAGTGTCAACAAATATTGAGTTTGTTTACAAATGTTTACAAGTAATTTCTAAATAAAAGCTGTTCATTTCCCCAAAAGATCCAGTTTTTATACAAAGGGATTCTTTTAAAGAGCTATTTTACAAGACTAAGAGGACATTCCCATTTTACATTGTGTATTTGTCATATAGCATGGTAAGTATGTGAACAGTTAAGTATTCACATGTATCAACACTATCAATTTGACAAATAAATTAATGCACCTACTGTGCACAGAATATTTTACAAAGTAGTTTGTGCCTCCAAAAACAAAGCAATTAATTCTGTCCTCAGCACAGTTTATGAAAAAAGATTTATCAACATATGCATTCATTTTAATGTGGTTAAAGTGGAAATATTTGTGTTAAAAACTAAGTATGTGAAGCATGATGATATATCAGGAGAGAGAAATACAACGTCATAGAGGAAATGATGGTTAGCTGGTGAAAGCAAGGATAGAATTTCATTGTGAAAACTTGGATCAAAGGGTGAGGATGAGGAAATCATATAAGTTAAAGAATCAACATTCAGGTTCTGTATAAATATTTATAATGAATTCAGCCAGCCTATACTAAAGATGAAAAGTGGAAAATAAGATAGAAAACATATAAAACCAAATCAAAGTGGGCTGCTATACATAAACATCTCTTTCAATCATTTTAGCTGAATATAGAAAGTATAATTCTCATATGATTTGACAGAAAGATCTATTTAAATCCCTTGTTATAACTTTCTAAAATTATAGTTTTCTTTCAATCTCTGAAGAAACATTTATGGAAACATTTTTAAACACAGCAAGGCAATATAATTCTTCAGTGAGATCTTTTAGAGCAGCGGTCTCCAACATTTTTGGCACCAGGGACTGGTTTCATGGAAGACAAGTTTTCCATGGATGGGGCGGGGCGGGGGAATGGTTCAGGGAGTAATGTGAGCGATGGGCAGCATGGGGGATAGCAGATGAAGCTTCTATTGCTCGGCCACCGCTCACCTCCTGCTGTGCGGCCCGGTTCCTGTACCCGTCGGCGGCCCTGGGTTTGGGAACCCCTGTTTTAGAGTATTCTACGATCAACATGTAACTTATTACATAACCTCTATAATCAGTCAACTTACCAATGATTTATTTGTATAAAAATGTGATTATGGTTATCTGAGCCTCGTTTTAACCTGAGGTTGGGCAATGTCCAGCCTGTGGATCTTTTTAATAGAACACTTGAAATGAGTATTATCGCACTAGTTAAATGTCCAAATTTGTTGATAGCATGGATAGAGGACTTGCTGGATACCATAGTAAGGTGCAAAGCATGAGTTCCACCCAATCGGCTTTGCATTGTGCTTATTTTAAATATACACAGCTGGGTAACATGCAGATTGTTCTATTAAAGTCACCTTTTGAATGAATGGATTAAATTTGTATGTACTGAATAAAGGCTTCCCAAAGAATTTATTCCAAGTGTTTTTATTTCCAATGATTTAGTTAAGAAAAAAATAATTAATAAACATTATCAATTCAGGTTTAGTTAATCTGGCTTTTATTAAATAACCAGAATAATATTAAATTTATTTTAAAAACAAGATAATATTTTTGGTTTTATAAGGTTAATTTATTTGGAAAAAATGGCTAATTTAAGAACAGATAAAAGGGGATGTGGCATCAGATTCCCATCATTAGAACTTAATTGGCATTAAAAAAAAAAACCTCCAAAATGTGTAAGAAGATTGATGCGGGAGGAATACTGAACCATTTTTAACAGAAATAAAATGATGATATCACTTTAGTGAACTTTAGATGAAAAGGAAATGTACAGGTTAAAAAAATATATTCAAGACACCACCTTTTTTCATGATGGCTACTTTTATTCTTATCCTCCAAATCATACCAGAATATGAAGGCCACTTTAGGAAAGCAACAGGATCTAGAAAGCACGATTAAATAAAGATAAAATTTACTTGCTTATTGACCACTGACTTTTGAAAACTGAAAATTACTTTCTATGTAGTACAAATTAAGTAACTTTTCTATCTGGCGTGATTTTATCTAATCAGCCCCTTCCTCATTTGCTTCTGGGAGGAAGTGTGGGAAGGGAGTGGAGAGGTAGTCCAGAGTCATGAGGTTAATACTATGAGGTTTATCTAATTTCCTTGCCTGTTGCTGCTAATGAATTTTTGCTTATGTCGGTTCTTTTACTACTTTATTTTTTTCCCCTGTTGTATTATATCCCATATTGTGGCTGACTTTTTTTTTATGTTGCCTCTTGTTCCTAGAATTCCTTTCCTTGTCTTTCTTTTTTTATTAGATACTATTTATTTTTGAGGTCCTATCTCTAGTCTCACATATTCTGTGTTACTGTGAATATTCCTTATAATGTTTTTTTGAAAAAGAGTCTTAATTTTTATTTCTCACCATCCTTCTGTTCTATGAGCCATCCTTATAACCTTAATTTTTCTACTGAGATGTAACTAACATATGACATTGTATTATTTTTAGGATTACAACATAATGATTTAATATATGTATATATTACAAAATGATTACCACAATACATTTATTAACATCCATCACCACACAGAGTTACACATTTTTTTCTTGTGGTGAGAACTTTTAAGATCTATTCTCTTAACAACTTTCAAATATACAATAACAGGATTGTTAATTCTAGTCACCATGCTGTAAATTACAATCCCAGAACATGTTGATCGTATAATTGGAAGTTTGTACCTTCTGATGACCTTCAAAGTTAGTAATGATTAATTTTAAAATATTTTATTTCCTCCCTCTTTCTGCTCTCACTCTCCCTCTCTCTCTCCCTCCCTCTGTGTATATGTTTATGTGTGTGTAGGCTGTTTAATGGGAGAGATTCTGGCTCCCATATCTAATCTTTCACTTTGATATTTATTTCTTGTTTGATGAAAGTTCTTTGTAATTTGAAAATTTCTTGTGTATCTTATTTATTTGACCCACAAATATTTAAGAAAGCAGATTATTAGCTGTAAACCCTTTAAAGACATGGGTCATGTCCAACCATTTCTTCCATTGTTTATTGACCACATTTGAACTGTAGAATTTTGGAGACAGAAAGAGCATTAGCAACACCCTGCACAGTGAGAATAAAATGCAGGAGATATAATTTGAACTTTAGGTTCAGGCAAGCAGAATTTAAAAGCCAGCTTCTGACTTACTAGCTGTGTGAATTTGAGATGAATATTAAAGAATCTAACCCTCAGTTTCCTCAAAAGAAAAATTAAAGACATTCCTACTTCATGTATTATTGCATATATTGTTTTATAAGTAAAACATAAACTCCAAATTTATTAAAAGCAGTGTGATTTTTCTAGCCTCTGCACTAGCATTTTCTTCATCTTTGGACATAAGAAAAATGTTGGAAAATGTAATATAAGAGAAGGAAAGACAATAGGAATAAATGACTGATAGTTTATAGATGCCGTTAATAAAGAGCCAAGACAAATAAAGTAAGTGTTTTAAGGAGCCTCTGCTCCAGAAATGGTTGTTAAACAAAGTAGTGGAAATTTCAAGTGGGAATTGTCCTATAGTTAATAACAACAACAAAAGATTATTTAATACATATTCCATTAATTAAGTTTAGCATAAACAATGAAAGTGGTAATCTATAGATATCTCTGAAAAAACAAGAAAAAAAAATGAGTTAAGGTGTCAGCCAATTTGACTAAGTACAAAAAAGTGCATTCAAAATAACTATCCTTTCTTCACTGATTGCCTTGGCTCCTTTGGCAGAGATCAATGTATTATTTTTGTGTTGGTCTATTTCTGGGTTCTCTATTCTGTTCCATTAATCTGTCTATTTTTCCATTAATACCACATTGTCTTTATTACTGTGGCTTTATAGTAAGACTTGAAGTTGTGTAGTGTTACTCCTGTGACCTTGTACTTCTTCATTATTGTGTTGGCTATTCTCAGTTGTTTTTCTTCAGTATTTTTATGTTCATGAAGTATCTTCCTGGGCTTTTTATTGAGATTTTGCTGAATCTGCAGATTAAGTTGGGGATATAACTTTTTATTTATTTAGTTCCCAGTATTCTGAATGAAGCTCAGCTTTATCATTTAAAATTTCATTTTTAATAAAATAATTAATTTTTAGGTTGAAATTGCAAAATATAAAAAATAAAAATACAATGAAACTTCTCTTTTCTCTGTTCATTCCCAGACAAACCTCTTTTAATATCTATTTAAATACCTCCAATTGTTGCCGATGTCATTGTAAATAATATGCTTATGGTTTTCTTTCTTCTTTCATATTCTTTACAAAACTGTTGGCTCACCATTATGAAAAATGAGAATTTAGTTTGTTTTCCTTGAGGTTATAAGTACCTGTTTTCTTTAATTAAAGAATAATGTATCTTTAACATAGCTCAAATGTATCTTGCCATTACAGATTCCTTTTCTCCTAAAGATAGTACTCTAAAAGCTATTTAACTTTTCTCTCCATTGGTTGTTCTCTAGCCTCAATGCAGTGCTGTTTTTTCAGGATTTTGTTTTACTCTATTTCTGGATAAGATCCACTGTCTTCTCAGTCCTGTACCTTCTTTGTTTCTTTATCCTTTTCTTTCATATTTATTTCATGCATAGTTTAAAAAATACAGCATGACTTTCCCTCTGAAGCTTTCTTCATACATCTTCTAAAGTATATTTCTCTCTTACAGGTTTACTAAACATATAAGTATCTCTAAACAATATATATTTTTTTAAGTTTTATAGGTGTTTGGGATTTATATAAATGGACACATGTCATAAATATTTTCTCAATCTTGATTTTTCACTTTGACATTCATACATGATTATTTGTGAATCATTAGAATATTCTTTTTCATTGCTGCAATCGATTTCACTGGATTTACTGCCAACAGAAACTCACATTGATTTCAGTTACTTATCATCATGAAATTATTCTAGAAAATCTTTCTCTGTAAAATTTTAAAGTTTTATAGGTTAAAGAGTTTTCTAGTTTTTCCACTCTACCAGGGATAGTAATTGTTAGGATATGTGTCAACATGTTTCCAAAAATATAAATATGTATTAAATATATAAATTTACATTAAATTTTCTAATGATAAGGCAATGCCACATTCTTAAGAATGAAAATTGTTCTGAGAAAATTGTTTACTATGAAGGAATGTTTACAAATTTCTATTTCAAATATGTTAAATCATACTGAAGTTTAGAATTAGCATATTGTCTGGCTGAATGAAAGATATTATAAAATAACTATGTGTTCTAAAAAATCTTGTTTTTCTTAAAATCCCTTTTACCAGATATTAACAAAGCTATTTCAGTTTTTCTTTGTTTGTTTTTTGTTTAGCAATAGAACATTTTATCTAGACATTTTATTTTTAGCTTCTTTGAAAACATTTATTTCTAGAAAACATTTAGGTAATTATTTTTTCTCTTTCTTTACCCAGTCTGATAATCTCTGTCTTCTGACTAATTTAGTAAATTTACATTTGTTTTGCTTATGTGTATATTTGAATTTATTTATATGATCAGACCCTGCGCCACCAGGGAAGCCCGATCAGACCTTTTTTATCAGTTTTAATTTTCTTTTCTATTGGATTATTTTTTTTTCCTTTCTTCTTTTTTCCCTTTTTTTCTGATTTGGAATTATGCACTCTTTGTTTATTCTGTTAGTGTAATTAATCTAGCAGTTGCAAGATTTTCACTGTTGGACATCTTTCTAAAAATATTTACCATGGTAATGCTATAAGCAAAAGTCCGAAATTTCTTGAAACACCTCCTCATTGATTGCCCTCATTATTTGCTCTAAATGTATGGGCTTATTCCTATATTACATTATTTTGATTACAGAAGATTGGTCAGAATGGAATTTGTGAATAATATGCTTCCTCAAAGGATATATTTCAAAAAGTGGCTACTCTAATTTCCATTTTTGAAATGTTATATATTCATATTTATATCCTCTATACCAATATCTATATATGAAGTTCTGCAATGCCACAACATTTACTGGAGGATGGTTCAGTCATTTTATTATGGTATATTAAATATTATTAAAATATATGTGAATTTTATGCACATTTAGAGAGAGAGAAACATTATAGAACATTGTGATATGTTGATTCTTTCTCTTATTTTCTGAGAAAATGGAGTTCTTCCTTCTATGTATACAGACAAAAAGACGTTTTTTTCTATTTAATTTTGCTCTAGTTTTCTACTGCTCAGTTTTCTGATGGACTCTAAAACAATGGATATCATAATATGACTATCGATCATCACAGGCAAAAATAGTGTCAAGTACAATTATTTATCAATAGGAGTCTTCTTATCTATATGAATCTGCTTTGACTAATATAAGTAACCACTTGAGTACCAATTTTCTCATCCACATATAAGGTAAGGGAATAACGTTTATTATAAAGTTCTTTTTTTTGACAAGTGACAGGTTTCTTTGTATGTTTGAATACATAGTCTTCAGAAAAATTTCTTGAATTTTTAAATAATAATAATGATATAAATAATAAAAATAATAAGTTACAGCTGTAATAAGTCTGCAAGTGCTTTGCTCATGTTGTGTATACTGCAATAACATACATGTGATGAACTTGAAGACATTTTTCACCTTTGTAGACTTTCTTAAACCAGAATTCTTTGTTAAAATCACTGAGTTTCTTATCAGATCCTTAGTATGAGGCTAATGGAAATACCAAATAAGCTACTTAATTTTGAGTTTAAATATACTTTTTTGTATTATTCTCAGTATTAAATGGAATATTCTTCCCTAATTCACCCTAAATATGAATCCTGTAGATAAACAGTTCAGTTATTTATCTATGGCTCTGTTTAGTTTTTTAACTAAACTCTTGCAGTATTACAGAACTGTATTTTTAGAGCTATTTTTTCATAACAAAATACAGTTGTCTCATTTAAAAATAGAGATATTTTAATAGATAATGTATATTTATTAATACACATTTCTGAATATAGAGAAATCTGTATCATGAGTGTAGAAAAGATGCCACTATAAAAATGGCCAACAATTTTTGTATACATAGTCAAGTTGTTTACTTTTCATTCATTTTTATTCTTATAATCACTTACAGAATAAATCTGGTTACTATTCTGAACAGTGTCTGTAGTCTTACTCAAATGGAAAAATGGACATCACTTAATGTGTTCCAAAATGTATTGTTTATAGAGATCATATTGATCTGGTAAAAAGATTATAAAATACTAGCAAATTCTTAAATAGTATATCACTTTTTTCCTTTTTTGATATTTCTGTATTTTTCAGTTGTCTAATTGCATTATCACTCTTATTTTGTCACTCTTTTCTCTGCTTTCCTTAAAAAAAAGTCACAACATAGAGTAGTAATGGGTTTTATTTGCTTCACTGGCTCTGTCACTAAGAGAGTTTAATTTAACTCATATATTTCCATTTACTTCAAAGCCTAACCTTTATTACATCGTTTTCTTTCATATTTACACATCAACATTTGTAACTAAGGGTGATTTTGTTTTCAGTGCATGTGAAATAAATCTTTTAAAGAATATGATTATAAGCTCCAATTCGATTTTATTGCACTTGTAAGAAGTCAGGACTTTATTAAATGTGTGACTTCCACTTGCATCCCAAGAGAAATGAATTAAAGGAATAAAAGTGTTTATTTGTTATGAATTTATTATACATATATTAAGTTCACAGCAATCTTTACACTGTAAGTGCTTAATTAACACAAAGGAAAATGCTGTGAATTTAAATATTTAAAGAAAAATTATAATTGTTTAATGTCAATGAACCTTGAGAAAAGATTTAGTGGATTTCTTGAGTGTATTTTTTGTCATAAGTCTAACACTACAGCAATCCTGTTGTTGATATAAACCTTGTGTTTGTACTAAACACAATAATGAAGCCCTCCTTTTTGTCATCAGTTAAAATGTCATCTAATTTAATTCTTAGTACTGAAAAAGATAGATGATGGAAAGAAAGAAAAGTAATATGCCATCGAAAATGTTTCTGTCTTACAGAACAATAATAATTATTTGAATCAGTGGACTGTTAAGCAACTCCCTATTCATAAGCAATTATATTGATAAGCCATAGGGATTATGATAAAACTAGATTGTTTCATTTATTTCATTCATTAAGTAAATATTTATTGACTATTTAATATGTGCCAGGTGCTTTTCTGGACACTGATGATAGTGAACAAAACAAAAAAATATCTTGCCTTCTATTTCTGTCCACTGTAAAACAGGCTATGAGGCACAAATAAGAAGGGAGGGGTGAGTATAAAGCAAGCAAACCCCTTCACAACAAACTAGCAGTGCCTGACTTATGGGAGTGGAGGGTGGGAAGTGTTTGGAGACCTGTGCACTAAATTTGATATTAAGGGATTAAAATTAAAAGCAATGGTTATGGGAACATAGTATGTTATAAAAACAATGAAAGTAGTATCAGTTAATGATGCTGGTAAGAATATTCTACCAATGGAAATTTTTAAAATTACATAGTTCATGATAGAAATTGAAGGGAGAACAAAGGGTCATGTTTATTAGCCAACAAATTGATACTACTGATGGAACTGGATTCAGAGATATATGGATCTGTGGAATAAGGATCATCACAACTTGATGAACGTGGATGTTAAGATGTATAATATGTTGAGAAGAAACAAATAATTTCATCTGATGGGAGCTAAGGTGACTCACACAGGAAGTAGAAGCTTGGAAAGACTTGATAAAGACAAGTTATTAAAATATTCTAAAGTGAAGTTTGGGGATGACACTGAAACCAACTGGAATAAAAAGATAAAAGTCACAAAGCATGCTTCAGTGTGGCTTTAAATTCAAGTTTTATCTTTCTAAGAGACAAGTCCTTATTTTTCTATTAAAAAAATGGTGAATGGAAGTACATTTCCATATGTGAATTTAAAATAAAATCTTTTAGTATATTTTGTATCATTGGCTAGGATTTTTCACTTTATGTTATTTAAAAAACAAACAAACAAAAAAACAACCTTTTGTTAGTCACAAGATATTGATAAGAGGAGTTTTCCTAAACACCCAAAACCCATGTTAGTAATTGTGTAATTTTAATTCTGGGTACAGTGTTACCACACATGTTCAATTTTCTTCTCTGCCCTCCCTATCAGTTCCTAACAAGAATTTAATTATTCAAATATGGAAAGTGGACATTTATCTGAATGAACGTATTTTATAAGAAATAAAAGTTTAAACTGTTATAGGCTTGAAAGTTATTAAATAGAAACTATTTGATGATGACTAAAAGTATGCTTATTTAAATATTTACTCAAGTAATTTTTAATCCCTTCTGCCTCATTATGATTATCTTAGCTTTATGTTTAATTTGACCTTTGAATATTGAATGGAGTTTCAGTATGCAAAAATACATAAATCAATAATAAATATATATAAAAGAATGTAAAGGAATAGTCCATGGTATTCACACCTATTGATTAAAGTTTATATTGAGATAGGAGCTAGCATAATAGTCAATTTAGGGTATATTTTAAAATATTACATTTTAATTTAACTGACCTAATAGTTATAATATTATAACCATAGCCATATTAAAAAGATGATACAACTTCAATATGCATGCAAAATAATTTTAACTTTATATAATCTGTATTTAACTGCTATTTTATTTACAATCATAACCATTTTCAAAATTCCCCAGCAGGTTATAAACATCAATTCTAAAAATATGAAACTGTGATGGGTTGGGAAAATAACACATTATTTTTTCTTCTATAAATATATCCTTTTATTCTTCCAGATGATCAACCTACAGCTGCAGGTTACATCAGCTGTCCTTTATTTTTATGAATGTTTATAAATGAAGCACTTTTGATTTTTAAAAATCTGCCATTATTATGCATATACTGACAAATTAAAAAAAAAAAACTTTTGAAAGGTTTCTTCTCTCATACCTCTATTGGTAGGTGAAAAAAATATATGCATTTTAGGCATTCTGACAATTGTGACGATAAGGAAGTTATATTACTTCTCATTTTTAAAAATTTATTTTAAGTTTAAATAAAATACCCGTGGGTTAAATTAGCACTGATGATGATGATGATGATGATGATGATGATGATTTCCTTTTGAGAATGAGGGAATAATTTACCAACATACTGCAAACTCTGTCAACTAAATATTTTTATTGTGAACTCATTATAAAGTCATCTGTTTTTAATCTTAAACCTGACATTCATTTGAATGCTCTCAAGTAATTAAATATCAACTGAGCACTTGCAAATGCTAATGTTCTCCATGGCATTTGGTTATTTTCATTGTACTTGCAGTGCACTAAATTGTTCTGTGAAGGACTCTGCGTGTTCCTGTTTTATCCCACCTCATTTTTTTTTTTTTATTACTGCACTGTTAGAAGATGTAAAATCTTGGTCAAGTTTGTATTTAGCCATTCAGCTGATGGGAATATCCCTGGGTGAAGATATCATTTTTACCAACACTTCACGTATTCTAAAGTTCCAATGAGAGAACTTCATTTATGTATTCATGTTTGTTTATCCAATGTTCCATTGCAAATTTTTCAGTAAATAATAACATTTTAATTATAGAACCATTTAACCTTTGCAGCAATTTATTTATTTATTTATTTATTTGAGTATATGAAAAATGTTTGATTGCTATCTTATTAATTCTGGGCACTCTAAATCAAAGATTTTACTTATGCCAACCTGACGCCCGATCCTTTGAAATCTATTATAAAAATATATAAGGAAATTTAAAATTTTGCTCTAAATATAGGTTTATAAGAAATAAAATTTAATTGAACAAAATTGGAATGACCAAACACCTTGCAATTTGTTGAAGGTGATACACATTTTCTTAATTAATATATTATATTGTTTTCCTCAAAATAATCTTTTAAATACATTTTGTAAAGTGTATATTATACAGTAGAGATTTTACTTGCTGTCTTTCAGAAACCTATCATTAGACAACAGGAAATATATATCCATTTTTTCATTAAAAAGGGTTTAAAAACACGAAGCCTAGCATAACATTGTTATTAAAACATTTTCTGGTAGAGAATAAACTTGAAAATTAAATGAATATCAATAATATTTCATTTTCTTTAGATTTCACTACAGTTGTTTTTGAATAGGACACCATGATACGATATATGTTTATATAAGAGCAACTTGCCAAAGGAACTGATCATATGTATATCAATGTCTCTGAGTTTTTTGTTTTGTTTTATTTCTCTTGTCTAATTTATTTAGAAATTTTTATCTCCTCTCTAATGATACTCAGTGAAAAAAATAACGTTGTGATCTAAAAAAAAAGTGTTGTGGGGCTTCCCTGGTGGCGCAGTGGTTGAGAGTCCGCCTGCCGATGCAGGAGACACGGGTTCGTGCCCCGGTCCGGGAAGATCCCACATGCCGCGG
>NC_041220.1:86268790-86269148 GCF_002837175.3 Physeter macrocephalus | reverse complement strand
GAGGCCCGCGTACCGCAAAAAAAAAAAAAAAAAAAAAAAAAAAAAGTGTTATATAAGCACATTTAGGGTAAATTGGGACAGTGTGGTTGGCACACATCTGTTTTAGTAAGAAAACCACAAATTATTCATATTTCTAAGAATATAGTATATTTCTTAACATATGTATCTCTCTATATATATACACACAAACATATTTAAATTATTGGCACAAAATTGTGTTGCAGTAACACACTTTTTTTTTTTTTTTTTTTTGTGGTACACGGGCCTCCTACTGTTGTGGCCTCTCCCGTTGCGGAGCACAGGCTCCGGACACACAGGCCCAGTGGCCATGGCTCACTGGCCCAGCCGCTCCGCGGCA
>NC_041220.1:86175653-86268750 GCF_002837175.3 Physeter macrocephalus | reverse complement strand
CGCTCCGCGGCATGTGGGATCTTCCCGGACCGGGGCACGAACCCGTGTCCCCTGCATCAGCAGGCGGACTCTCAACCACTGCGCCACCAGGGGAGTCACACACTTTATCCGTCGTGAACATTATTTTTTTAGACTAGTCATCATACTTTCATGTTCCTTTTAATGACTCAGGTCTGACCGTGGATCATTTTATCTTTGCTTCAGGGACAGACGTGTCCAACAAGTGTTAGGAATATATAATATGATTTTTGCTGGGACTGTTGGAATAAATAAATTTTTTTCTGGGTATGAATATGAAACCTAGATTTGTGAGAAGCATGTGAAGCTCAGACAAAGGGCAGAAGACCCAAGAGAAGGAAATAAAATGATAATTTCTGAGTTAATGACTCTAGCTATACTATCTTAAGCCTATAAATATGAGCCAGTAAATTCATTGTCACTCATTCTTTTTAAACTAACCTGCAAGGGAGATTCACTTAATTGATACTCTAAAGTTAGCTATAAAAGAAAACAAACAAAACTAAAAACTTGGCAAGCTACTTTTTAAGTGAAGGTTAGTAACTATCAATGTATTTCTCTAAAAAAAGATTATTTTCTAAATAAGTGCAAATTGAAAATATATTTATTTAAAAAATATTTATTCAGACTGTACTTAGAATAATCACTCAAAACAGGTAAAAACCCAGGCTGTAGAACTTTGTTTCTTGGTGAGGCAATTTAAAGACAAACATTCAGTCTTCCTTTTCCTTTTCTTTTTTTCTTCAATCTGCCACATAGCTATTAGCAAATAGATCTTAGTTGAATATAAAAAGACTTTTTTAGAATTATGAGCCATTTTCCCAGAACACCCAAAGACTGGATTTTCATTTCAGATCTGTTCTTGACCTACTAAGAGTACTCTTATAGGGGAAATGATATGAAGCCCCACTCAATTACATGGTGGAACTGGGAGGTACAATTAACATGCCCTCAGCTCAGGGTTATCATCCCCATTGGTTAGTCATCAAGACTGAGCTTTCTTCATCAGAAACTCCTAATTTTGGCTTAAAGCATTGCTTCTCTTGGAGTTCTGATACACTCTTGTATTTTAAGGCAGAGTTATTTATCAAACTCCCTACTAGATATCTCCAGTTAAATTTCTAATCGATATCTAACAAAACTCCTGACTTTTTCTCTTCACATGCAGTCTTAAACTTCATCTATTAGGAGAAGTGAAGAGAATGCATCCAAATCCTACTACATTGCTTGGAAGCCTAAGCTGCTAAGGCAGCATCAAGCAGCAAGAATTAAAGAAAAAGTTGCTTTAAGGATGGAGAGCTAAATAAAGACAGAAGAGAAGGACCAGCCCATTGAAGTTAGCACACATCCATTTATATAGTTTTTTCCTACTCTGATCCCTTTTCATCACAGGAAATAATATTCTAAAGATACTCGCTGAAACTTACAGTTTGTGGATAGAAATGTACAATTTGTTGGATAGAGTTACCCTAGAACACAATCTGCAGAGGTGATTAGTACATGTTTGGTGTCTATTGTGTCCCTGGTATGTTATATAATTTAATTTTCCCTTTTATAGCAGTAAAATTTATTTTCCCCCTATTCAAATTAGGAATCTGAGATCAAGAGAAGCAGAATTGGAATATGGTTATAAAAAAGAACAGATATCATGCCCAGTCTGATTAAACCTACTCTCCTTTTTAAAAAATGTATAGGAAAATAAAAATCGTTGTGTTTGGTCAATCAACAGAGACAACCTGTGCTGGTTCCTCATAACAGCTGTACAGGAACAGTGTTACATGTGGAAAAGGCAGCCCCAAAGTAAACCTAGCAGATGACCTGCAGATTGGGTCATAGAGCATCTTTTGCAGTTAGCTGGTTCTCAAAAGAGAATGAGGGGGCTGGGAGGAAAAGTAATCTCTTTTACATTGTGAACTGAATGTATAAAAAGAAAACTAGACAATTTGAGAATTAACATGAATGGAAATGCAGAGAGCTAATTGTAAAGTAAAATGATTATTCCATTAGCTCATGTGAACAACAAAAAGAAAAAATAAACATATAAAAACCATTGATATTTTAAAGATGCTGAAATAACAGTAATCTCAAAATGCTTAATGGCAGAAGAATATTTTAAAAGTTGTTTTTGGAAGAAAGTAGCATTAATTGTTTATATTATTTGAGCAAATGCATTTAAATCCTTTAAGATTACTCAGAGTGGACAATATGGTTATTAGTTTAACCTGCTTAAAGGCACCTAAGAACAAGTTTTCTTTCTAGACCTTTCCAATTTGTTTGTTTGAATCAATATCCCCTAGAAATTGCACCTTCAGAGGGCTTAGCATGCTTTTCAATACTAAATTTGAAGTTAAAACAGCTAAAATATTATATTTATATTTTCTCATTATTTCAAGCCCTGTCACATCACTTATGGCATATTACTTAATGATAAATAGTGCTATAAATGAAATTGCATACTATAAAATATCATAATAGAATAAATAAAACAGAGAATTCAATGGGTTCATTTTATTTTCCTTGAACCATTAACCAAGCATTGCTATTATCTTCAGTGACAGAAACTGATGATGACAAAAGGCTTGCATTTTCTGCTGGTGAGCTGAAAACACAGATTAGGAAAGAGCCAGATTTTTTTATAATTTTATTTTGAGGTGTATAGATAATCATTCTGCTCTTTCCAGGTGTGATTAGAGCCATTTTGATATCTAGCAAGGCAAAAAAATACATAATTTACTTTCAAGGCAAAAGCTAAATGAAGCCTCAGAAAGTTATTTAATCTTGTCATTTTTCCCTAATCAGGGATAAACCTAAAAACATGAGAGAGAGATGAATCAAGGCCTAAGATGAAAGTCAAGTTAGTCCTTTTCAGTCATCATTCATTCACTCATTCACCAATTCACCTATTTGATGAATACTAATTGAATGTTTCCTAAGTGCTGGGTACTGGAGATGCAGGGTCATTATTCTAAATCTTTGCCATCAAGAAACCCACAGGGGATGAGGAAAAGCTTTGAGATAGGAAAAAAAGATGGTAAATAGAGTCCTGAATGATGAAAGACATTTGACCAGGAGGAGAGAAGCATAAAAATGTTACAGACCAAAGAAAGATGTGTTCATAGTCTGGAGAAGAAAGACACATGGAGTATTTGAGATGGCACAATGCCAGGTAATGGTTGGTGAGAGAAAGGCTGAAGAGGCAGGGAAGAGGAATGAGGACTTTATCCTGAGTTCACCATCCTGCTATGGAAAGGCTTTAAGCTGGGGAGTGATAGATTTACATCTGTATTTAAAAAATATTATTATCATTACACTAGGGAGAAATGACTGATGAATGGAAGTGAGAAGACCACTTATAACCTCCTATTGGTAAGAAATTAAGCTCTACATTATTAGCTGTAGACAGTGGATATGGAATGCAGTAGACACAGTAAAGATTGTTTCCAGAAAGTATGCTGTAAAACTGTGTTTATATCTTTCATTTCTCTTAAGAGACTTTATCTCATGTCATATGGCTGTAATGTCTGGTGATGGAGAAATTAGCATTTTAGCCTTCTTAGAGGCAATTTAACAATATCCCAACAGTTATTCAATAAAGTTTCCTCCTTTATATTACAGCAGTCTAACTGTCTACATTACTCTACTTTCTAATAGTTTCATTAAAAAAAAAAAAAAACTCAGTGGAACACTGACAAAACCATTTAGGTCAAAGTCTAAAATTTTTATCTTCAGTGCCAAGCATAGGGCCTTTTGCTTATAAAGTTTTTGTAATAAATATTACTTTTAGGCACAAATGAATTATTTAATCAATGTTATCAAATTGTTGTTTACAGTGACTCTTTTCTTAAGAACTTCGTAATAAGAGGAGTAAGACGGGCTTCTGAGGTTAAGATCAAAACAGAGACATGCAAAGTCACATTAAAGGGGAAGAAATACATGCAGATGACTAAGACTAAATTGTATCCTGAGTAAATTCATTTATTATTCGGCAATATTTATTTCCTAGATACTATTCTAGGCACATGACTTACATGATATGAGACAAAATTAAATATTAGACAGATTAGTAAATTAGTATTTAGGACACTTTGGTTGCAAGTAACAAAGATCTAGTTTAAAATAACGTAAGCCAAATGTGAGAGAGAGAAGAAGAAGGAGAAGGAGAAGAAGAAAAGGAAGAAGGAGAAAAGGAAGAAGAAGAAAAGGAAGAAGAAGAAGAAGGAGAAGAAGAATAGGAGGAGGAGGAGGAGGAGGGGAAGGAGAAAGAGAGGAAGAAGAGGAAGAAGAAGAAGAAGGGGAAGAAGGGAAGAAGGAAGGAAGGGAGGGAGGGACGGAAGGAGGGAGGGAGAGAAGGAAGGAAATGATGCAGTGAAGTTGTTTTATTGACCATGAAACAGGAAAGTCCATATGGTAAACTTCAGGGTTGTCTTGACCTGGTGGCTCCAGGACTGTATCTGGTGGCTCCATAGGACTGTATCTCCATTCTTTGCACAGACTTTCTTTATGTATAGTAGTCATGAGGGTCCCTCAATACTCACACCTCACCACTTCACTCCAAAAAGAGCACTTTTGTTCTTAGAAACCTGATAGAAAAGTCCTGGGTAGGTATTTGTTTAGTCACATGTCTGAGTCTTTTGTAGTGACCAGGCAAAATGTCCACTTAAAAAGGTAGAAAAGGGACTTCCTGGCGGTACAGTAGCGTGCTTCCACTGCAGGGGGCACGGGTTTGATCCCTGGTCAGGGAACTGGGATCCTGCATGCCAAGCAGCATGGGCAAAAAATAAAAGGTAGAAAAAACCTGCTTCACAGAAGACAATGTGTTGAGAATTCCCTGGCGGTCTAGTGGTTAGGACTCAACATTCACTGCCAACGGGGCGGGCTCAATCCCCAGTCAGGGCACTAATTTCTCGCAAGCCACGCTGTGCGGCCAAATACATAAATAAATAAACAACTTCGTACATCTTTATTTTAAAAGAAGAAGAAGAAGCAAAAGAAGGGGACAATGTGTTAGCCCCAGGCACTTGGAAATTAGAGATTCTTAAAGGCAAATCTGGCAGTGTCCATCCAGTGGCAAGGATGATTTGTCTTCCTTTTTGTAGAAATGGATACATCTAATTATAATCAAAGTCTTAAATGCTCTTATAATGTACTAGTGATAGAGTTCACAGATTCTTCTCTTAGAAACCTCAGAGTCTGAATCTCTTCTCTTCCACTAACTTCTACAGTGAACTTGAGTAGTTTATTTCTTCACTTTCTTTTCGTGAGAATTTAGAAATCTATATCCGTTTACCTAATATGTTTATTAATGTATATAATTTCAGCTATGGAGGAGACTGCAGAGACCATTTTGCCCAAAATACTGCATGCTTTTAAGGTAATAGAATGGAAGCAGAGAAGCAGTATATTGTATTATCTTAAAAAAAAACCCTATAATAATTAGAGTAATTAAAAAGAAAAACTATATCTTTTTCCTAAGACAAGTTATCTTTTTTTGGGTTTTTTTAGATGTCATTCTCCAAAAAACATGCCTTACAATTTCCTAGGATTGGTCCAACTTCTTTCTCAAGAAGACTGGTAAAAGCCACCCTGTTCCTATTGATCTTTTTAAAGCACAACAGGAATGTTTTCTGGTCTCAGGGTCTTTGCACTTACTGTTTCTGCTGCTGGGAATCTGTGTTGTAGACTCCTTTTTATCTTGGTCCCTCACTTCCTTCAGATGTTAACTCAGATAGCACCAACTTAGAGAGTCTCTTCTCACCTTTCCATCCAAAATTGTCACTATTCTCTGCGTCTGTACACAGGGTTATTATGTTTGAAATCATCTAAGAATTAAGCATTTTTTATTAGTAACACTATTTTAAATATTCATAAAGGACTCCTAGAGACATTGAACAATTCGTGATACATCCACATGAAGGATGAGATATAGTGTTGCTATAAAAAACATGATAGATATTTGTATGTTAAAATAGAATAAATTCCAAGATACACTGCTACCTTATTTTAGAACACTCCCATTTGTGCATAGAATTATAAATATATATACACACATACATATTCATACACATTTATAAAGACATGTTATTCTGAAAGCATATATGATTGCTTTGGAAAAATAAAGGCCTTTCATAAAGATGCATAAATTACTTTTCCAATAAGACTATTTAAAATAATAAAAGAGAGCAATTTATCCACAAATTACAAATTATTTATTGAATAACTATTATGTGCCGCAGACTGTGAAGACTGAGCTACCAGCTAGTGACTCAGGTGAGTCCTAGATAGAAAACCTATTATTTAGTATACAGTATTATCTGGAGATATACCTTCGACTCCCCATCCTGTCTAAAAGAGATCATCTTAGATGGAGGAGATTTAAAACATAAGTGAGTGAAATATATGATGTATTAGGTGTTTGTAAAATATAATTGATAATGACAAAAGGAGGAGAGTGGGAATAGAAAAATTTAAAGAGGTAGAGAACAGAGTGAATTTAAATAGAATGGGTAGGAAAAGACTCTCTGAGTTGGGGAAATTTGAATTAGGATGAGAACAAAGTAAGAGATTAAGACATAAAGAAAACTAGGGGGCAGACAGGGGAAGGAACAGCAAGTGCAAAGATCCTCAGACAGAGACATACCTATACATTTGAGGAAGTGCTAAAGGAATGGCACAGCTGTTGAAAGTTCTTCTGAGAACAATGTTAAAGCATTTTTAGGAAGTCCTACAGCACTCGTCTGGGCAAATAGCCTACTCTGATACTGGGCTAATTAGATTACCTAGGTTGGGACAAAAGAATCTTCCACATGATCCAGTCTAACAATAGGATTCTATAGTATGATTGGGGCAGTAACGTCTCCTAATAATATAGTCTATTTTATTTTTTGTCTTACTCTATTATTTTGCCTATAGTTCCCTTTGGGTGAACTCATGGGGAAAGGTTATTTTATTGAGAACTATGTAGTTAGAGTTTCCTAGATCCCTAGAATAATTTCATCCTAATTGCAATAAAATTTTTCATTAGATAGCTGATAGCATGTACAATTGCAATTTTAATGCCTTTTTTCCAGTTGTTCAAAAACGTTCCTTGAGGTAATATTGACGCTGTCTATATCAGCTGCAGTTGGATTGATTATGAGGTTAGTGCAGGTTTGCTGCATTGATACTAAGTTTATATCATCTTGAACATGCTTAGCATATTGTAAAAAAATTAAACTTGCATTTTAGGCTCTAAAAATTTCATTGTGAAAAAAATGGAAACACTTTATGAGTGTTAAATGCTTTATTGAATGCATTGTTAAAATCTCCTTCTCCACACCTAGCTATAAATGAAAAAATATTTGTATTTGAGATGGCAATGTGTTTGCCAGTGTTGTTCTCCAACTACTACTGGCCATGCGCTGCCAACAAAAAACTTATTGATAATCTTCAACATTTTTCTCAAACGTTGCCAACTAATACAGAAACATGACAAGATTTTTAAATAAGATGTCTTCATGAGAAACAATAAATAGTTGAACTTTTTAATGTCCATAAGTGGACAAACTATGAACTTAATAATATGTCAATTTTTTTGTTGCCTCTCAAACCAAAAGGTTTTATTAAAGACATTCATTAAATTAGAATGCTGTTGAAAAATTTTAAGAATAAGAAAACACATTTGATTCTGCTTTGAGAACATGCAATGTTTTAAGATAAAATAGAAAGAGGACACTTTAAATTTGAACTGGTCCAGAATCTCAAACTTTATCAATAAAGATGATAAATTTCCCATAAGATTTTTTAAAGTAGGTGGGAAGTAGGAGCATGTGTCCTCTATATTGGGAAATGACATGGCTGCCCTGGGTGAGAAACATCAGCCCCAGAACATGAAGAGAAGCTGAGATTCTGAAGGGACATAATGGAAGTTGAGCAGCCATTCTGTGCCTTGGAATACAGGCATCTATAAGGGACAATGCAGCTCAAATTAAAAAGAAAACAAACAAACACAGAGACCACATAAAATGGACTGTCAGTCAGAATAAAATTAAATAGTTGTAAGCACAGAATTAAATTCTTTTTAGATGGAAATTTGGCTGAACAATCTCACAATAGATAAAGGTTTAAAAATTGGTTCAATAGACCTTATACTTGTGAGCAATATTTGATATTTATTTCCCTTTGGGGAGGGGAAAGAAGAGGATGTTACATTGTGGGGAATGAGGGAGAGGCTTTAGTGAAGATTTCCCAAAGAATATGGAAATGAGGAAAGTGGCCTAAAAACTTATGTTTTCATATCAATGCATAATAAACCATAGGAGAACTATGCAATACATCTTGCACATATTGAATGAATTTGTTGTATCCAAGAGTATTTCCTTAGAGGATCTAGTTATCATTATAAATGAATCAATTTTCTTTTTTATTTTCTCCCCAGTCTGATGAATTTTATCACTGTGAGTCTACCCTTGGCAAATCGACATATCTCAGCCCTGAAATACTGATGGTCAACAACATAGGCTATGGTATAGTCACTCAGGCTCTGGGGATACAGCCACTTGGCCTTTCTCAAGAGATTCACACTCAGATATTGACTTTGGCCGCCCAAGAGATTTTCACCAATTTTCATTTATTGCATATTTAAGACCAAATTCCCTAGTCGATCCTTTAAACATTAATAATAAGCAAATGGAATCTTTAAAGCACCAAATTTTTGAAGTCAAAGACATAAAGAGAAAATAAATTATCTTTTTTACTGTTAAATTGGTTTCCATTCATACTGTTAATTGAAATAGCAGGAGATCTTAACCGTTTCATTTTTGTAAAATGTTGCAACCGAATAATTATGTTAAGTGTAGAGAGACTACTTTATTTGATGAATATCTGTACATGTTTGGTGAGCTGAATCAATTCTACTATCGATGATTATTCCTAGTTTCAATGTTCTCCAAGTCTTCTGTGTTTGTGAAATTTTTAGATACAGAACCGAGTAGCATTTTGAAGCACAACAGACCTGAACAATACCACATTTATATTTAATTAAATTAGATATTTTGGGGTTTAAGAAAGATCCTAACCATTATCTTGCCAAGTATCCCAGAAATCATACCAAGTCATATTTAATATAAAGACTTTCTACAACACTGAGGCAGACAGCATCACCAAAACAAGTAGACTGTAGTAAATACTCATTCCCAGAAAACGTGTTATTTGTTTTAGAAATATAACTGAACATTTTTTTCAAAGGGAAACTTAGCTTGCAGATTTAAAGGTAAAGATTCAGGATTCACTTAGAAGAATGTATTTGATAAATTAGTACACTTCAAAATCTGTTAGACTCAAGTCATATATATATATATATAATATCAACTCTACTATATATATCATGGACAAATCAAATATGAACAATTTTAAAGGTAAAAGTAATTGTAGATAATAAGCACATAGTGTGTGCCCAATGTGTATTAACACATTTCTAGCTTTGTCTTCAAAAGGCAATGTTATATATTTTAAATTATTTTCCAAATTTGAAGAAAACTTATTTTATACTAAATAAATGTACTATATTTGTTTTTTATTAAAAATAAATAATTTATACATGTATTATTATCATCCTAAGTTTAAATAAATTAAAATTCAATAAACATGTATTCATTTCACAAAATGCATGTGATTTCCACAGTGTCCAAGGCACATGTAGAATGCATAACAATCTTGGAAATGGCACGTCTGCAGTAGTAGGTGAGGGTGACCTAGTTTGTTGGAATTCACAAGAGAACTAAGCTTAAATTTGTACAAGATTATCAAGACTTAAGTAAAGATAAAACCTAAACATTGCCTTTTTACGATATCTTAAATACTTAATTTCACATAAAATGCATACATATGCTTTTATTCACCAATGTTTAAATATGGAAACAAGGCTCCTCTCTTCCCTATTTTAACCTGCTGATAACGATTTTGCAAAAAATTCAGCCCCAAATGCATCTCTACCATTTCTAGTATAAATGTCTTTTCAGCAGCATTAGGACTTACACATTATAAAGCAATCTGAAAGTAGAAACTTCCCATTGGTATATTTTCTAACCTCTTACAGTTGTCTGCCACAAAACTTCATTGGCAAACCGTTTTAACCTTTGTCAAGTCCTCCAAAACCTTTCAATTTTGTTTCGTGGAGTTTAAAATGGATCATCTTCATTTCAAATATATTTCATATGCTTACACAATTTTAATTAAATTGCTTCATCACAATAACAAATATAACTGGCTTCAACAGATTTGGAAGCAAAACTCTGACTCTGCAAGCCTAGGACTGGCCTTCTCCTGGAGAGTGGTGTGCTGTAAGCATCAGTCAGTGAGCATTTACAGGGGAGTGGAGACCAGTAACTGGAGTAGGGTAAGTGAAAGTTAATACACCTTCTCTCTCTTTCTCTCTCTATGTTTTCCTGCTGCAATTTACACCTAAGAAAGTAAGAGTGTAAATTTTATTTTGTTTATTTAATTAAGTTGCACTTAATTTAATGTAACTTTTAAAATATACTTTATTTGAAAAGACTTCGCATAAAGACTAAAGATTATCCCATTCACTGCTAGTCTTGAAGAAGTTACTACAGAATTCCATATATTAAATGTAGTCGTATAGACAGCTATATATTGAGTATATTAAATTGTTGTGCTAAGAAGAAACACTATAGTATGTGTTTGGAGCTAATTTTACAAATTCAATTTTTTTGATTTTTATCCTTATTTACAAACAAAGCATTTGACTTTGGAAAATAGCAATGCAAACTGAAAGCTTTTGATATTTTCTAAAGGATTACAAAAAAAGATGTGCAAATGTCTTCTATTTGTTGTAGCACAAATTATAAAGAAGTATAGCCTAAAAGTACACAACAATCTGAGAATGAAAAGCAAATAGACAAGATATAGGAGAAGTGATTTTTATTTCATCTTTTTTTCTAATAACAGCTACTTGAATTTTTGATGACTGCAACTCTAAAAACATACAATGAATTTAATATGCCTATTTGCATACTTAATTTTAAGAAATATTGAGATAAAATGCCATCACATTCTACACACTGATTCTACATTTGTGCCTTCATTTTTCAATATATCAAAATGATTTGCAGATTCTGGTCATTTCTTTGTTATCACTTTCAGTCAAAATTTGCCCAAATTTTTAGAACACTCTAATATCACTGTTCTTATTTATATAAAAGAGGAAAAACTATTCCCTGTACCTACTAGGAGTTCTTTGAGAATAAAAAATAAGTTAAAGGTGTAAAATTATATTAAAATGCTAATTTTAATATGCAAATGCAACACATTTTTATATAAATACACAAATAAATCTTTCAATTGTTTAGGAACTGAATATCTCTTTTAATTGTTGATACAGCTCTAATGTATAGATAATTATCATCTATTTTCATGGGTGCATAGCACTTGAAATTTTTTTTTTTTTCTTTTATTTAGGAAGAGACCAAGCCCCTTTCATGATTAAAACCAAAAATCTAATGTATTGTTTTCCTTTTGGGGAAGGAGTGGCATTAGTAACATCCAGTGTCCAAAGGCAGGAGTGTGCTTGTGTCTTCATAGAGTGCCTGGCATATGGTTTTGATGTCATTCGGGATGTTAGCTACCATGATTCCTAGCAATTTTCTGAGCATCATTCACCAGACTTACTGATGATTTTCAGAGTAACCCTTCAAAATTCCTTCTTTTGGGTTAATAATTACTTTCTGACTAAAACTCTCTCCTATACAGAATTTGTGCTCAATGACTTTACAACTAAGCAAATTATAAATGGCTGCATAGTACAGGAAAAAAGAAAAGAAAAAATTTTCCTAGAGGGTAGGAGACTGGGTATCAATCCCAAGGTATACCATTAATTTGGCCCATGACCTCGTGAAGATCGCTAGACCACTCTTAATGTGTGAAATAAAAAATTGTCTACAACACATCACCTATGAGTATGCTTCCTAACTAGCTTAATGATTTTCAGTGCAACCTTAACATTTATAATTCCAATCTTAGTTTATACTCTGGAGTTACCTGAGAAAATGGAAGGCAATAAAAAAGTGAAATAAAATTTATGATAAGAAATAAAGGGAAAGCAGAACACCTACTGCAGTAAGTTACAATAAAGTTTTCTGGCTTAAGAGGGAAAGAGAGAGGGGAAGAAGGATGGAGGGAGGGAGAGAAAGACAGAAGGAGAGAGAGAGAGACAGAGAGAGATACCCTTAAACACATTAGTATGACTAATATCAAGACACCTAAATATCATCACTCTATATTTCAATTGTGAAGACAGAAGCATCTGGAAATTTATGTGGAATTACTTTTTCTGTGAGTAGCACCCAGTTACTACCAAGGCAGAATAAATCCCACAACTTTGTTTTTTGCTATTCTGATATTAGTTATGTATAATAAAAAATTGTTGCTATCTTATTTTTTAAAAATTTCCATAGAACAGTTGTGCATAACATGACAACTGATGAGCTAAAGTTGCAGGTGAAAAATAATACAATTTTTTTTAGAAAATAAAATCACTTCAGGAATTTCTCACCCACTTGGGGCAACCCAAGAGCAAGGACATTTTACACTAATAAAAAAAGTGAGATTTTATAATAACAGAGAGGGTGGGTAGGGAGCAGTTACTTATCTCTGTGTACTCAGGGCAGATTGCAGGGGGCAAGGGTGAACGTGTTACCAGGTAAACAATGCACAGCATGAAATAAATCAGTTCTATTCCAGTTTTCCCCTACCTCTCTCTCTGCCTTTAGAAAAGTCACTTTTCTTTCCTGAGTCTTTTTTTTTTCCATTTGTGAAGTGAAAATAAGAACAATGTTTATGTTTAATTCCAGAGTTTACTTTGAGGTTCCAACAAGTCAGATTAATTATTTTATTAACTCTACTGTGCTATGCAAAAAAGATGGGATTTAAAACCTATGTTTCTTTGCTGTTCCTTCTCAAATGTGCCAAGGTATTAACATTGAGTGGCTCTAAAAAGCACAAATAATTATTTGACATTTTACTTTTCAGTGAAGAGACAATCTAATCTAATTGTCATTTGATCTTTTTTCTTTCCTCCAAATACTCTCCAAGAGTGTGGGACTGATTTTATACTATCATTAAGTGGTGTAAGGAAGACTCACCTAACCCACAGTCTATCTCCCAGGGGCATGGACTTTCTCTCTGTTTCTTATGTAGGTGGTTCTCTGTGTATTCTCTAAGGAACACAGTGGCAGGTATTTAATAAATATTTCAGGTTACACAAAATGCACTTAAATTGCCTGATAATACACTTTAAAGCACACTAAAAGTGCTAGAAAGTCCAATATACTGTTTAAAGAACAAAGAAAACCACAATTAAATTTTAAAATGTCAGAAATCCCTTCAGGCAATTATCCCCCAGAAAATTTATGATAGACATTTTGATTGTGTGCCTAAAATCTAAAAAGCTTATTGCCTTATTCTCAGATGGAAGAATTAAAAAGATGCCTAGAAATACTATTCTCAAGCTCTCCTTCCTCCACTGTATGCAAAATCCCTTAGCGGTATATGAATGATTTCACAGCCAAGGCTCACAGTAAATAATTTACTTTCCTACCATATTCTTCATGGGTTCTATATACACTCTTTATGAAACAGCAGTAAACTTCAGTAGGTTTCTCTATTTGACCTCTTTTGTTCACCCATGGAAGCAACACATATGCACTTAGCTGCTTCTATAGTAATTTCCTGTTTTATTGCACACATGGCTGAAGAATGAAATTTCTTTTCTAATCTAATCTTAGGGTTAATGAAGTTATCATATGTATGATATATGAACCGGTAATTTTCCTAAACTTACAATAAAATATAATCAATGAGAAAACCATGGTGAGAATTATTTCATTGCCATGATAACACAGAAGGCTTTTTTATGGTCTCACAATATATTAGAGCCATCATTAAGTCTAACACTGTCATTTTACTGAAAGATGTGAAGAAATGATGATTAATGGGAAGTTTTGACTAAAGAACTGGTGAGCAAAACAGCTTTTTTAGTACTTGTACAGTCATGAAAATATCGTTTTCATTCAAATGTGATGTCCTCACTACATCTTAAAATATTCCCCACTTCCCTATTTCCCTGCCTACCCGAGGGCTAAGGATTATGTGGCCTGATAGAAAAGATTACCAGCTAACTTCATTCTGATGAGGAAAATAATTCCAACCCTGTTGAGGCCAATTTGAATTTGTACAGCTGCATAACCCCCTTATTTTGTATCACAGAAGGTGCTTAAATAACCTATGCTTTTTGTTTGAATGAGTAAGTTATAAAGGACGTCCTACAAAAATAATTTGCAATCCTGGACTTTTTCACCATCTTCTCTCTGTAGCAAGGGAAATCGGGCTCAAAAAGCTAATCAAATAATCAATCATCAGTGTACACACTCATCTGAATTGCAAGATAATCCTTAGCATCATGATGGTGTTTTTGTAAAATTCATTTTAGGAAAATCAAGGGAGCAAAGCATTTTATGAATATATTAATAGAATATTAACTGGAAATTGCAAGGATCTGGTCATGGCCTTTCGGGGACTAACACCTGCAGTCAAAATGCATTGGCGCTGCTTATTGCTAAACGCACACGCACATGCACACACGCACACACAGTGTACTGTCAATCCTTCAGTATGTATTTTTCAAATCAGGGGATTTTTTTTTTTCATTCAACTCATTTCCTGTAGACAGATTATCTGTGTCTTGGCTTGCTTTTAATTTTGATGCATTCTGCGAGCCTATTATTTCTGAAAAATTCCCCTTGCTTTAGGAATATTCCAATCTTTACAATATAGAAATCTGATTTGCTATCTAAAATTATAGCCAACTAATTTTCATCTATCCATTTAATCACACCTCCATTCCTGGATTTATTCTAATGGTGTATATAACGTAATTTATTGGTGAGTAAAATGTTTCTAGAAAAATGCTACCTCCTGGAATACTGGACTTTTCATATATACATATTTAATATATAATATATATATATTTTTTCATATATCTATGTGTCTTCTTAGAAACAATTCTATAATCCAAAGAAATGATTTTCAACAGAAGCAAAATCAGCATTTCCCTTTAAGGGAAAGTAAAGAATACCAGGAATTACTCCACAAGAGTCAACTACTTCATACCCTGAGACAAAAACAAGTCCAATACCCTCTCGGAGTAAGAAGGTGAGCTGAAAAGTGAGGCAGTTTGAAGCAGGGGCCCAGTCCCTGCAGGAGTCTGTCCACAAGCTGATAAAGCCATTATTTCAGGAATTCCACTTTGTGAAATTAAAAAATAAAACAACTCCTTATTAATGTTAATGCCAAAGTTTGGTGGCATTTTAGGGATTGTGGCACAAAACTGCATGATCCTTACTGAGAGCAGTGCTGAACTGTTTGCACCATTCCTCAGACAAGCAGGCTGATGGATTCAGCTCACACAGAGAGAGTTCGAAAAAATATCTACGACACCTTAAAGTATCAAATGGAAAGCTTAAAATGTAAACTTTTGAATACTTTTCCATTTACATCTACTTTTGCCTTGTCTTCCTCTCACTCCAAGAATGTACCCCAGGCAGATTAAATCTCAAAGATAAAGAATTCATTTCCAGAATACATTTCCTTGGTACATTGAAAACAGCTTTTAAAATTCTATTTTCTGGTTACATGTTATTTTCCCTTATCAGCCAACAACTGTAATATTAAGGAAATTTATTGTGTAGCCCAGGGCCTTGAGAGGATAGGACCAAAATGCTATACGACTGTAGATTTGGGGAGGCTGTTTGAAGCTAGCCAAATTCTGTGCATTGAGGTACAGTTTACTACTTCAAACCTGTGGAGTAGAGAAAATTAAATGTTTATGTTTGATTGAAAATACAGTTGAAGATCCACACCCTGAGCAGGTAGAGAAATTATGTTCATTCCTAAACAGTGTATTGATAACTGTCTGTAACTCTTTTTCGGCAGCTTCTCTTTACTACTTGCAGGCAGAATTAGTGTCTCATCTGTGTTCTTTTTTTTTCTTTTTAATTTATTTATTTATTTTTGGCTGCGTTGGGTCTTTGTTGCTGTGTGCGGGCCTTCTCTAGTTGCGGCGAATGGGGTCAACTCTTCGTTGTGGCGTGCAGGCTTCTCATTGTGGTGGCTTCTCTTGTTGTGGAGCACAGTCTCTAGGGTGTGTGGGCTTCAGTAGTTGTGGCACATGGGCTTCAGTAGTTGTGGCCCGAGGTCTCTAGAGCGCAGGCTCAGTAGTTGTGGCGCACGGGCTTAGTTGCTCTGTGACATGTGGGATCTTCCCGGACCAGGGCTCGAACCCATGTCCCCTGCATTGGTAGGCAGATTCTTAACCACTGTATCACCACAGGAATTCCCTCAACTGTGTTCTTATAACACACAAAACTCCATGAAAACACTTATTCCATTATAGTGTAGTTAGCTTTTATATGGCTTCTTCCTCCTAGACAGTGACTATCTTGAAGGCAAGGAGAGTGATTTTGGTTTCTGGTACCTAAAACATATATTACAGCCCAAGAGTTTATTAGACACTCCAAATTATATGTAAAAGGTTAACTACTACTTAAATTATTTTAATTCAGGACTGTAAGAGAAAATATCTAGATGTTGGATTTGTTCATGGGTGGTTAATTGTCTTCTATTCCTGCTAATGTTTTGAGGAGTCCCCATGGGACAGTGCTGGGGAGGATCAGACAATGAAAGGATGGAGTGGGAACACATCAGGAGATAGGGACCAGAGGATGGAAGCGGGTGTTTGGGTAAAAGTTTAAAGAGTACAAGAGATGTCCTGCAACATGATGTACAAATGCATCCGTAGAGCTTTTGGCCATTAATATTACTATGTGGTTGGCTTTTGACAGGGGATATGCAACAGAATATAGATAAGAAAAATATACTGTCCTCAATGAAACCGTCATATGGCTCTGACCACACGGGGTCCCTTGTTTCTGCTCATGTTCTGACACTAGTTCAGCAGGCTTCCCAGAGTGGCATGGCAGTCCCCATCCTCCTTTTTAAAAAATGTATTCTCTACTTAAGTCAGCAAGAGTAAGTTGATGCTGCTTATAACTAAGAATCTTCCTTGAGGTAGGCATGATGAGGTTTTTAGGCACAACCAAATGATTTCAATGACTAGACCTGAGATGCAGTGCAAGGATTTTTCACATGAAATGAGATATAAACATGTTGATTCATTGTTGTTTAATAGACAATACCTAGAGAAATGTACTGCCACAATTTGCTGATAAAGAAGAATGTTGTATGAATAAATGTGTGGGTGAAGGAATGGATAAATGTACTGCCAGAGGGAAAAGTCGAAGAGTGTTCCATGCCACTCAGCTAACTCAAATTACAGTTAAATCTTCCTCAAATTATGATACAACTCCACAGAGTATAGAAAGCAATGAAGAAATATTCAGGGGCTTTTTAGACAGGGAAGATTTAGTTTACTAATTAACTGAATCCAGTATATTTATATGCTCTTGGGCAACAAGAAACTGAGTACCATACTTGCCAAACTGGATGAAGTATGATTTTATTTTTTTCAGACTGAAACTGGAGTTAAGGTCTGTGAAATATAGAAACTTATTAACATTTAGAAGAAAAAGCTCTTTTATGTCAGAAAGTGATCTCAATTTATACAGAATATCCTTCTTGATATCACCTCCCCATCCAAGATTGACAATTTGTCAGGAACTTTGAAGGTTCTGAGACTCTTTCTTGCAAGCTCACAAGTGGGTTTGGTATACTTTCATATCCTTCAAAGGTTTGATTTCAACATGTCTTCTAATCTCAACTCTCCCATATCCTATTGGAGGTTTTCCACTTGGATATTTTCAGACTGAATCAAATTAAACATAATTCAAATCAACCTGATTCTCCCAGCTGTAAAACAACTTCTTCTGATGTATTTGTCTCTCCTGTAGTACCATAATTCTCATCATGATTCAGGCTTAAAGTACTGGAAATTTATAGGATGTATTCCTTTTCTTTGTCTTATTTATCTGATCAGTGGGTTTTCCCTATGCAAGATGTCTCTGACCAGGATCCGTGGTAATGATCCCACTCCAGCAAGTTCATCATAAAATTTTCCAAAATTTTGCTTTCAACATCATTTTTCTTGTTTAACTGGCTCTCTGTATTCCCCAGGATAAAGTCTGATTTCTCTAACGCACTTAATTATATCCTTATTTTACTTTTTATCCTCACCAACTCTTATAATCTACCATAAAGATCTCTACTCTATGCATCTGGACTGAAGTAGTGGTCTTTCCTTTGGGTTATCTGAATACCTGAACCACTCATAATTTTGTGGAAACCCAGCTCAATGACTACCTTTTTGGTCTTACATGTATGATGAGAGACAATTCTCCATGATGTCTCTGCACATTTTGAATCAGCTGCTGTTCTGGACTATCTTTTCAAGGATGTTCATATAATAAACTGCCTTGTAAGATAGAGATAGTGTTTCTCTTCAGGGTAGAGGGAAGATTTATTTCCTAACTGGTATAATAAACATAATGTCCCCTTTCAAGAAAGAACATGAGCAGATTTGCTAACAGACCCTTTGAAAGAATGCAGGCTTCCTAAGCTTGGGGTTACTCAGTTGGACACAGATCTACTGTACATGCAGCCTCCACTTGGACTACTCTATATCAACCTCATGGGACTTGGAAAGCAAGGAGAATTGACATGAAGATACATCTCATGCTGCATGTTGTGAAGAGTGGTGTTCTTTGTTTCTGATAGAGGAAACTTGCATCTTCAGCCAGCATCTATGAAACCCTGGCAGCCTAACTTATTGGTTTGCAAGTAGGATAAAATTTCAGACCCTTCATAGCTCTTGATGCCATCCACAATGATTGTCACTTACATTATTTAGTAATAACATAGGATTAAGTTTGCAATTCTATGGGTTTATTTATTTCTCACATGAATTTTAAATTACGCAAAAGTAGTAAATGTAACATATATCAATCATCCAGTAAGTAATATAAGAATTCAAATTATCTTATATTTTCATTTTGTTTTTTTCTCACCTAAGTGTAATATCTGTGAAAATGGGGACTTGTCTTACTTTTCTCTACAAGCCCAGTGCTAAAAAAGTTCCTGGAAAATAGTATATGCTTTAAAAATATATGATGAATGATCAGAAACTCCAAGTTTCTGAACTTGTAGGTAAGAGACTAACTTTCTAGATTAAATTTAAAATATATACAAGATCACTGGCAGCAAAGATTTTGAAGGAGATTTGTCTTGAGGGATAACATATTTTGTATGGAATATACAATGGCTTCACATTCTGGGAATGGTTGTCTAAGATCTGCTGTTAGCAGGAGGATACTTCCAGGACACAGAGAGGAGAGAAAAAAAAAGTAGATTTGAATAAAATGTGTCTTTGTTCAGAAGCTATAGCTAAATATCCATGGGGACAAAATTCAACAGAATTGCAAGCGTCTGTGTAACAGAAACAGCCTGTGGTCCCTCAATATCCATTCTTCCCAAATAGATGAACTTCCAATATTTAATAGGTACATTGTTTCTAAAAATAAAGACTATATTTCCCAACGTCCCTTGAAACTAAGTATTCTTCTTTACTAAGTTGAGGCCAATGGGATAAAAGTGGAATTTTATGTGCAACACCTAAGAAGTGTCCTGAAAATCATGCCCTTCTTTGCGTCCATCCTCCTTGTTTGCTCGAATGCAGATGCGGTGGCTTTAGGCAAGACAAATGTTGGGATTGTGTGATGTTGGACAATTCATGTATTACCTCTGTGCCTCAGTTACTTCATGTATAACATTGAAATACTTTTATGATTGTAATGGTTTTAGATGAAGTACAAATAAAATTGCTATGTTCCTGATGCATAGGAAGCACTGAAAACATATTCGCTATTACTATTATTGAAGTTATATTTTTAAGGTAGTAGAGTAATAATGCAGAAAATTCTTGGCCTTCTAGGAGCTGTGACATTAGTCCTGAATTTGCTTCTTCTGTATTTAATTTCTATGAATTAGGAAAAAAACACTTCAACTAAAAAATTATTATTACTAGCAGCTCTTATTTTATTTTATTTTTTCTTGGTCCCTCTCAACAAAATCTTAATCGATAAATTTGATGAATTTAAATTTAAAAGAACAGTCATTACATTTCTAATAAATAAGTGCCAAAAACACAAGAAAAATGATTCAGAATTTGTAACTTACATTATAATAATAGTTACAAATTATTTAGCATTTTCTACATGGAGACATTATTTAAAATCACTAGAATATGTCAATGTTATAAGGTAAATCCATTTTTTAGTTAGAAATGTGAAAATTGAGACTTAGAAAGGTAAAATAACTAACCCAAGGAAGCAAGCTAATCAGAGACAGAGCTAGATATCCAATCCAGATAAGTCGAGCACCACAGCCCAATCTTGGCTTTTCATTAACATTTGTTCTACCATATTTCTGATAGGCAGAGTGTGATCAAAAAGCTTTTATTGAATGTAGCCTCAAGGAGGCAACAGAGCCATCTGTGCAAAAAAACATAACGAGCTGTTCTTCTCTAGAGCTGAGCCTGGAGCAGCTATCAGTGCTGTGATTTTGGACATTTTTGGTGAGTTGTGCAATCACATTGTAAGTTATTATTGTACAGGGAATCTTAACAGCTGAGATTTCTTTGTAGGTGATTATGCTTGTATTCTATGGTGACACACTGGAGTAAATCTTCTTTCCCATGACTCCTTTCTCATTTACACAAATGATGTCCAGAATTATTTTCCTGTAGATAGATCACTTTCAGAGACTGGGAATGGAACAGTGAGAAAGTTTTGTGACTAGCATTTTTGGTTTTTCAGTATCTTCAGTTTTCAAAAAAATGTACTTGCTCTTGTGATGTCCTACTTACATTTACTTAAAAATGATAAAAAAAAACACCAATTTTTTAAGAGATTTGGTTTACAATCTATAAATTTAACAAACAGAACTTAGCAGTAATCTGGTTCAGTCTTAAGAATAGAAGACAAAAAATAGTGAAGAACCTAGAAAAATTCTTCAAAGACAGTCAACTAGTATAGGCTAAGGGCATGTCTCACGAACATATGTGCGCCCCCCACAAGCACGTGAGTAGTTTGCTTTGGACCACTTTGCCCGCATGCTGATTGAGAGGATGAGGAGGATCTGCTGGTACCCAGGATTGTTCCGTGGGAAGTGCTGAAAGAGTAACACAGCCATAAGCCCTTCATATAAATGTAAGAAGAAGACTCCTCTGTTCCCAGAGAGAACTATTTGGAAAATAAATTATTTATCTCTGATAATTCAAGGTTCTGTTTGCCTCTGGTGCCCTTTGGGAACTAAAAGACAGGAGGAAAAAAAAAAAAACTGAAGCAGTTAACTAGTAAAAAGAAACCACACGGTGATGTCAGGGAGCCTAGACTAGAGAGGTTTCAGGACCAGAGATGAGTAATTCATTTCCACACCAACATGTGAGAGGAGAAACCAAGAAAGGATGGATATTATTAAATCTTAAATGATGATATTTAAATGAAACAGAACACTGGCCTACTGCCAAAGGGAGAGAATACTAATACAGAGAAAAATCTCAAATGTGGTTTTTCATGGATCAAATTTCCATTTATCTCAACTGTTTAGTGTACCCTGGGTCTGTGATTTATAAAATATGTTGATTGTGTTTCTGACAGAGTAGATTTTTAATTAACAAAATGAACTCACAGACTGATTCATAATTGAAAGTATGTCAGAGCAGCACAATAATTGGAATAGCTTCCACCTCTGATGCCCTCGAAACTTTACATTCTTTCCTAATAGCTACTTTTGCCTTTGAGTGAGACAGAAAGAATGGGAGAAAAATGCTTGTAGAAAGAGACATAGAAAGGGCAACATAGAACGTTTTAAATTGTGCTCCAGAATATATTTTTTAAAGTGAGAGAGTGGAATGGTCAAATCTTTGCCCCACTCCATATCTTTGGAATTGAAACACTGTTTTTAATTTAAACTTTTAAAAGAGAATAATATAATAAGGCATATATTTTTTCACATACTCCTCTGATTTCTTTCTACATCTTAAAGATCTGTCCAGTAATTAGTTAAGAATTTACTATTGGGGCACTTTTAAGGAAAAAGAAAGAAATTTTAAAATGACTTATTTGTCTAGTTTCCTTAAAATATACACTATCATTAGCACTTTAGACTTTATTTTCTGAATTTCTGCTATTTCCTTCCTTTCTTTTCTCACTTTCTCTTATCTTCACCCTCTCTTGCTTAACTATCCACACACCAACAGTTTCAAACAAAAGAAAGAATAATTCAGAGATTTATTTTCTCATTCTTGTTGCCAGGTTATCTAAAATGAAAGACCTCTGAAGGTAGGTTATTAATTAAGGACAAGATAATGCAAGTAAATTGAAAATAAATTGGCTTTGCTGCCCACAACCTGTGTGATGGTAGGGAATTTATATTTCTGAGCTACAATTTTCTCATCTGTAGGATGAAGATCACAGTTTCTAATCTACATAGGTTTTAGCAGATTTATGCAAGGCAACTTTCATACTACCAAAGTGGATCTGGGGAATACCTGGCTAGTCATCAGTAATATTCTAAGATTTATTGACCCCTTGCTCTGTGGCAGACCCTCTGCTATGTATTATCTCCAAACATGGGATTGGGTGGGCCAAAAATTACCTTCGGTTTTTTAAGTAAAAATAAAAGACACATTTTTCATTTTCATCAAGAATGCTATTGAACAACCTATTGAACTTTTTATTCCACTACCTTCTGCCATTTTTCAGGTAACTTCATAATTCTATCTTCCCAAAACATTTTACCTTTTTGAGCAAAGAACTGTTCCAGGTGCCTTTTACAGTCTTCCAGGGAATTGAAATTTTTTACATTAAGAGAATTTTGTAAAGACAGAAATAAATGGAAATCCAAAGGTGCAATGTCTGGTGAATACGGCGGATGAATCAGAACTTCCCAGCCAAGCTGTAACAGTTTTTGCCTCGTCATCAAAGAAACATGCGGTCTTGTGTTATCCTGATGGAAGATTATGCGCTTTCTGTTGACTAATTCTGGATGCTTTTCCTCGAGTGTCTCTGTCAGTTGGTCTAATTGGGAGCAGTACTTGTTGGAATGAATCGTTTGGTTTTCTGGAAGGAGCTCATAATAGAGGACTCCCTTCCAATCCCACCATATACACAATATCACCTTCTTTGGATGAAGACCAGCCTTTGGTGCGTGGCTGGTGGTTGTTCATTTCGCTTGCCTCACTATCTCTTCTGTTCCACATTGTGGTACAATATCCACTTTTCATCACTGTCACACTATGTTTTAAAAACAGAACATTTTCATTACATTTAAGTGGAGAATCGCATGCGGAAATACAGTCAAGAAGGTTTTTTTTTTTGCTTAACTTATGTGTAACCCAAACATCAAAGCGATTTATATAACCAAGCTGGTGCAAATGATTTTCAGAGCTTGATTTGGATATTTTGAGTATGTCGGCTGTCTCCCACGTGGTATAACGTTGATTGTTCTCAATTATTGTTTCAATTTGATCGCTATCAACTTCAACTGGTCTACCCGACCGTGGAGCATCGTCCAGAGAGAAATCTCCAGCACGAAACTTCGCAAACCACTTTTGACACGTTCGATTAGTCACAGCAGCTTCTCCATACACTGCACAAAACTTTTTGTGCCTTTCAGTTGCATTTTTATCTTTCTTGAAATAAGAAAGCATAATATGCTAAAAAAGTTGATTTTTTTTTCCATCTTCAATATTAAAATGGTTACACAAAAATTCACCAATTTTGATGTCTTTTTTTAAAGGCACACTGATATGACAGCTGTCACATAAAATCTAACAAAATTGTTTCCAATGAAGTTAAAGACAACTTAGTGCTACTAGAGCCATCTTACAGAAAAAAACGAATGAAACTTTTGGCCAACCCAATATATCACTTTTGTTCTTCACAACGATTCTAAGATATTGAAGCTGATATTATTGTAGATGCAAAAACTGAAGTCTGGAGAGTTTTCATCACTTGCCCAAGGTCATTAAAAATATAGCACATCTGCCTCTAGGACTCTTTAGAAAATCCTATACTATACTATCCCATAAGACAAAGTAATAAAACTTCTCTGCAATCATGCTGTTAATCATGTAGTCTACAGAGTATTTACTGCTGTTAGAGTAATTCAAGCCACATCTTTATGGAAATTTTGTCCTTAAAACTCCTTTATACAAACATAAAAATGAAATCAAAGAACTAATATAAAACAAAACAGATTTACATAAAGCAGGGGCTACCATGGCACACGTTCTATTTGGAGTTTGGAGCAGAATGTGAAACAGTGTTGGTTTAGTCACCAAAAATCCATTTATTGGCTGGATTTCATAACGTCTCAAGGGCAACAACATGGTATTCTATAGTTGTATATTATCAGTATTTACTATGAAAAAATTGGCTGAGATTTCTGTAAACGAGATTCTTTTAGTCTGCTTTTTGAGGAATAGTAAGATTTAGCTCACAGTACACACACTGCACAAGAACACACACATCCATATATTTGTTTTGCAAAGAGCTTATCCTCACCATACATTCATTCAGCAGACATTTTTAAACCCAATTTTGTGGCATTCCTGCAATAGGTGAGAGGGTAGTGAGATTACAATGACATAGAATACTTACATACTTATGGGACTTACATTTGTGTGTGGGAGACAATGCACTGTTGAATAAATCGATAAGTAAGATGATTACAGATTGTGAAAAGTTCAGTGAAGAAAAGGAATACCTAGGTTGACATGACTGAGTAAATGGGGAAGGGATGGCTTTAGATTGGATGGTCAAAGAAGATAGGCCTCTTTCTGGAGGTGGTATGTAGGACAGCTGAAGGAGAAGGAGGGGCTAGGTAGGTGAAGAAGTAGAAGATAAAGATAGAGGAGATAAACACTGCAGAACTTTAGAGGACAGAAAGGGATGAGCATGTTCTGGGAATAGAGAGGGAGACCAATTTGCCTGGATCTGAGAGAATAATTTGGAGAGTGAACTGAGATGATATTGGAGAATTTTACAGAACCATAATCATTTAAGTATCTCAGATCATGGTATGGAAATGGTATTAAATTATCAAAAACACATCATTCTCCAAGAATCCCAATTAATTTACACATGCAAGTCAATAGAATATTTATGTAATAGGGTTACACCATTTCATTATTCCAATCAAATCAGCAAATAAAATGTATCTTTTTTTAGTTTATATAGCCAATTCTATCTTCTATGCTATTCATCGTGATAGATAGTGAGGAATAGTAGAGGTACAGAATTGGTGGTGGAGCAGGAAGTTAATCTCTTTCAAACTCAATGTCTTTTTGACAAATCTTAAGTGTGGCAGACAAGCAACTTCTCAATTTTTTTTTTCTTTCATGATAATAGAGTTTTAGTGGGAACATGGAAACCGAGGTTAGGAACAAGATTTTGTGGTTTCCTTACAATTTGGATTTTCTACTGAGTTGTGCACAGACTGATGTGTGCAAATTTCTGCATCATTTTCTTTAATGGAAATTGTTTAACCACAAATTCCTCATTTCCCCTCCTTTTGAGCTAGAAAGCATAATGATTTGAGAGCTTGTTTCAAACGTGTACATGAAGAAAGCACCCTAGCGCTTAAGGAAAGGAGGAACAGCAAGATAGAAGAACCAGGGCTCCTGAATAAACCTAGAGAACAAATCTTACTCATTAGTCAAGATCTCTCACTTCTTCAGTGTTGCTTGCACAAGGATGGGTGAACAATGTGCAGGGTTGGATACATATGACATTTCATATCTGGGGAAAAATGAGGCTTCAGGTTTGTAGGAATGGGGAAATGGGGTCACACTTCCATCATCAAGGGTGAGAGCAGCTATATGTTGTCTTCTGGGTCTTCTCCCTGGGAGATGCCTCCAGTCTAACTAGTCACTGATGGCTCTACCTCAGTTCACTTTTGACGTATGGAGGAATTATTCTTAGTTAAAGCATAGAAGGTTTGCTGGCACAGTCAAACCTTAGCTCTGCACGGTACTGCACAACTCTTGTGAATCACACCTTCATTCTCTTAACTGGTCCTTCCTTTAAGATGTTCAAGCTACTGGTAAGCCTTTTGGCTCTTGCCCAAGTCAGCCCCCCAGGCACTGACTCTCACATCAGCCCCTTCTATGTCTGTCACAAAATACTTGTGATTTCTGGACTTTAACTACACAAGGTGGTAGCTGAAGGAGGCATGTGAGAATAGCTGAGGCTTTTTCTATGCCTAATCACCTCATGCTTATTTTAGAGAGGGTTTATCCATGGCACTAGACTTTCTCAAGAATACCAAAAAGGCAATGGGGTTTACCTTAAATTCCTTTCACCTCCATTTCTTTTATAGTCTCCCAATCTGTGTGTGTGTGTGTGTGTGTGTGTGTGTGTGTGTGAGTGTGTGTATTTGAACAGGGAGCTAGAATACTCATGCTTAACTACTTTATTCCTTCACCTCTTCTTTTTGTGTTCTCATAGTTTCCTATATAGAAGGTGTTTTATTTGTCTTTCCAAGTGGGAAGGACTTTTGTTATATCATTTTCTCATTTTTCATGAAGAAGTTTTTGCCCTTGACCCCTTGCACTAGCTATAACATTTGATGGCTTTAGAGGGATCTGATCTGTCTGCTGCAGAAATGGAAAAATATCAGCTTAATATTTCTTGATGATATCTCCATCATATGTGCTTATATGCATGCCCATATAATATGTATGATGTTAATTTGCTTTGCCAACTTATATCAGAAAATCTTAATAAGAAAACGAGTAGGTAGAGACATTTTTTAAATCTACTTTTAAGACCATCTTCAGATGAGTCTTCATGCTTATCTTTTGCCAGAGAGAATCTAAAACTTCATTTACTAACCTGAAGATAATTGTGTGCTCTATGGCTATAATATTTAGAATATAGGTAAAATCTTGCATGCTTAAATTATCCTCATTTCTATATAAGGTGATTATCCAGTTTGAGATTCCCAATTATGGAATCTTGACAATAAAGCTTTGACTATTTTGTTTTTCACAAATTGGAATACTCATACAAAGTGTCTTGTTTGTTCAGTACATTTTGTGTTTAAGCAGTAATTAGGCTTACTTTTTTTTTTTTTTTTTTTTTTTTTGTGGCTCACGGGCCCAGCCGCTCCGCGGCACGTGGGATCCTCCCAGACCGGGGCGCGAACCCGGCTCCCCTGCATCGGCAGGCGGACGCGCAACCACTGCGCCACCAGGGAAGCCCTAGGCTTACTTTTATAACTGAGAAATTTAACCTCTAAAAAACTGTTTAGTGACTTCACTTCCTTTTCTTCAAACTCTCAAAAGAAAATGGAAATGCTGCATTCAACACACAAGATAAGTCTTCAAAAGAACATTTGGTACATCAAAAATTCATTACAGGTGCCAGGATAAATTTGGTAGTACACAACTTTCCTGAACCAATAAAGTTTTAAAGATATTTCTGATACATTATCTACAACACATTTTAAAATATATTTTTGAAAAATATAGGAATCACAGTCTTTTTTTTAAGAAAACTAATTGTTTTCTTTCTCATTCCAACTTGAATAAATAAACAGACAAGGAGATATAGAGGCAGATGAAGCCTAGGAAAGAGACTTGAAGATATAAATACCAAGCACTTTAAGGAAGAAGCATTTGCTTAAGTGCCCAACAACCTAGGTTTTCTTTTCCACAAAATAATTTTAAGTCAGATTATTTTATAATAGGATATAAAGTATAAAAGAGATATATGAACATTAAATTTTGTTAATTATGTACTATATTAAATCTCTTTATTGAAAAAATATTTTAATACAAATCTCAATTATAATTATTTAAAAAACAATTTTTCTTATCCTCAGGAAAGATAAGAGACTTTCAGGAGGATAGAAAGAAAACACTACAATTACCTGATTTTTCATATTTGTTTTCTTAGGATATGTCTCATAATACAGGTAAGCATTTTTTCTCAAAAGAAAAGTATATTTTTGGAAATCATATATTTGGCCTGAAAACTTAAGATCAGGTTCATAGCAGAATAGTTAAAATAAAGAGTAAAGGCAAAGAAATAACTCTAAGACATTGTAATTATGTAAAAGTGTAAAACATTTAATAAAATTGTATAGATATAGATATATCTATAGATATATAGATAGAAACAATAGCTGGTATGCAGCTATTGTTTATACTGCTCTATAAATCCTGCACAGTATTTTTATACATGATATAAGGCTACTTTAAAAATGCTTGACCCCAAATTATATGCTTTCTATAAAAAAATTCTAATTCAACAAATATCTGAAGTTTACAATTTGCACTGCACAATTTTCTACATACTATACAATCTGCACACTGCAAAGATTAATAAGGTGCAGCCCCTGACTTCAAAGAATTTTAGATCCCCAAAGAGAGACCAAAAATATTTTCAGAAAATCATTATATTGATATATGTATAAAATGATCAGCAATCCGATTTTCTGGGGCATCGAGAAAAGCATATTGGAGACAATGAATACTGAAATGGATAGTGAAGAGTGGATAGTCTTTCTACCAGTAGCTAAAAGTTCAATGGTGGCGTTTTCAGGCAGGAGATTACTTTAAGAAGAAGCATAGAAGCCAAAAAATAAAAGAATATGCTTACAGTAGGATATAGAAAACACTAAACTATACTGTAAGTTACCTGGGAAGAAGGGTTAAATATAGAAATGAGCAAACCGTTATTTTAGGACCTCCATCAACATTTCTCATTCACAAGCCACGCTATTTTTCAATATAATATGTTAGAACACATTAAATGTCTGAATTTAAAACGCATACCCAATTTGATAGACAACAGAGAATCATATGCTTTTGTAAATATGTTTTTAAATCCAAAGATATTTTTATTTCTTTATAAGAGTTTAGAAGGACATTTAGGGGTGTCCCATGTCATCTGTTCAGGTGAAATTTAAAGTGACACATTACTTTTCTGTTGATAATCTCCCTGTAGAAAGAAGCTATTCAAAATCACCCATTATTCTTCAATTACTCTTTTCAAAAAAAATCTACATGTTTTTCCCCTTTTGAATTAGAGGGGAAGGGGCATTAGAATTAAATGAGTGACTAGAGGCAAACTTGAAATTGAGGTGTAAATTTGACAAAAACAAAATAAACTGAAATTTAAAGGGAAAAGAGTTGAGAACAACTTATAGAATGCAAAATACCAGAGAAGAAAAGAGATCAGCGCCATGGGACCTTCTTATTTTGCACTTCCTCTTTCCTTTCCTGATATTTCATCCAAACAGAAAGACTTCAGCAAACTTTATTCAGTATGTTCTCCGAATACATTCCTAGTCTAGACAATTATAGGGAATTTAATTACTATGGAGGATTTGCAACAGTTACAGAAATGGAAGGCACAGACAGGTGAGAGGACCAAGTTCCCTAGCCATAGAATGAGGTTGATGACGGGGCATCCTTATTAATAAGGAGCTTGGGATACGATACAGGGCAATTCAATGTAAGTGAATGTGTTAGTCCTATTCCCTGCACTAACACGAGAAGCTAAAGGAGCTCCGGAACTCAGTGACTATGTGTCTTCCTTGATGGACTATTGCTTGGAAGAAAGGCTATTTTTAGGGAAGCACAAGCATATTATAACTGCTAAGACTTTAAACTTCAATGGGTAGAGTAACTATGCAATTTGTCATTCAAACTAGGGGACTTTTGAGTTAAAGAGAGCTCAAAATATAATATTACAAAGGCATTTTTTGACAAACTAAATACTCGAACAGGCAATCAGAGTTGCATGGTGACTGCCAACAGGGCCTTATCACAAGCTTCATTGGTTGGAAGTGCTGAAGCTCCTGCCTCGACATTTGGATACTTACAAACGGAACATTTCAAATCCAGCTGCTAAGAACCTAAGGAAAAAAATACAGAAGACACGAAGCTGGAACTGAAGTCTCTGAAAGTCTTCAAAGTTTCCTCAAGAACACAGGGACCACAGATAGGAAGGCTCTTGGAGGCTGTTTTCGCTCGTCTCAGCATCTGCAGAATTTTGTGTGTGGACCCTGGAGCTCAAGAACCTCGCACGCCCCCTGCCGGCCGGGGAGCACCAGCTCGGCTGCCTTCCCGCAGCCCCGGACCAAAGTGGCTCTACTAAACCCCTCACATCAATAATAAATCTTACTAGTTTAATACTAACAATAATATAAGTTAGGGCCATCATCCTCTTCTCACATTTCAAACCCTAAATGACATCATATTTAAGACAATTAGACATAGATAAACAATAAAGCCCATTATTATATTGGGTATTTTTTTTAATGGGTTTATCTTATGTCTTTTCAGAAAAAAAATACTTTTTAAGGTAAAATTTTGCTGTGTCTATTTCCTTTTAACTAATTATACTATAATATTTCCTTGTCAATTTTTGGTATAGCAAAGGAACTCAGTAATTATAGTTGACTGAGTATGAAAGCTGCCACTGAAAGCAGCCAACCTTTGGGGAAATTGGCATTTTTTTAGTCATCCTTTAGTTTCTAAATATTCTAATAGTTAAACAATGAAAAAATCCAGGAAACCTGTTAAAATAGCTAAACGCTATGAATGGTATTTTTTTTTGTATTCTTTATGTGGGCCCCGATCTCCCAATTTATCTCTCTCCCTCCATTCCCCGCGATAAACATAAGTTTGTTTTCTACATCTGTGACTCTATTTCTGTTTTGTAAATAGGTTCATTTAGGGACGATGTCAGTGCGTTCCCATTTTAATAGGACTATTAGTTTATTTGAACAAAAGCATCATTTTAAAGGGAAACAATAAGATGTGTATGTACTTTAGTCATTTGCAGCTCACGTGCTGATGTTTTCATCTAAGTCTATGATACCAATAAACAAAAGAAATTATTAGAAAAAATGATAGATGATATAATAATAACAAACCCTTATATGTCTTTATTATGTACTCTGCACTCTTTTAAGATCTTCATGTGTATTAACTCATTAATCCTTATAGTAACCATAAGAGATGGTACTATAATTGTCTTCACTTACAGGTGAGCCAGTTGAGGCACAGAGGCAGCTAATAAGGGGCAGAGTTGAGATTCAAACACAAGGAATCTTGCTGTATAATTAGTAGCACAGTTAAGAAACAATACACAGTATGATGTATACACATTTGCAGAGCCTATTTAAGATATACTAGGAGTAGGCAAAGCTTGTTGAAAATTAAGATTTCTTGGCAATATATGTTTATAAGTGTATTGCTGGTCCAATGTTGGTTTGATTATCCATGAGTCATCACCACTGAATAATTCAGTGAGCAGCCATTGTCTTCCCATTTGTCAGTTTCCTAAAACACACTCTATTCTTTTCATTTTCATTTCACATTTGACTCTTCTATACCATCTTATCTTCCCTGTTTATTCTGCATGCACCTTTATGTATGTGTGTGTGTATGAGGGGATGGGGAATTCGGGGAGAGCGAGTTGCAGCTCTCAGATGTGATTCCCTTCGGAATGTTTGAAAAATGATGGTTTAACACAATCTTTTTTCTCTGATTCTAGGTCTGGGGTATATTTGGGGATTTTAGGGTTTAGACTGCTGCCAAGAAGGCTGCTACTGTTATCATACTGAACAGATGCTGCCAGTTCTTAAGCTCCAGCTATTTCTGTAGAAGCTCTTCTAACTCCTTTAAGAGTTTGCTCAGAAAAGCAAAAGGTAGGATCAGGCTACTGCAAAGCTGCCTGTGGTATTTTATCCTGCAAGGTGACAGGTTTCCTCAAGATGAAACTTTACAAGGCATAAGCCAATTCAAAAGGAGTTCTTAATTGTTTCTTTCTAAACTTTGTTCACACCAACTTTTAAATCATTTTGCTTAAACGGAATTTTATTGAGGCTGTCAGGAGCAGACGCACACTGTGAGTTGTATGAAACCAAAAACATTATCCCAGACTAAGTAACAGCTGGAAAGAAACTATGGGACCTCCCACATATCACCCACTGAGATCTAGACAATGGATGAGTTATTTGACACAGTAATAGCAACAGCTGCCAGGTAGGTCATTTTTAAAAACTCAACTCTGACACTTTCAGAATTAAAATGCACAGGCTTTGGGGAACACGTTAGGTGTGAAAAAACATACTTAAGGATATTCCTTTGCCAACTGAAATCTGGTATTACTAGAAGGTTAATGGGCCATATTTTATATCCTTATAATATAGTTTGGAAATGCTTCAATTGAGATGAATATTACCTTAACCTATAAGCCTAATATTGGTTCCTGAAAGCACAAATTACAAATTGGCAATTACTTCAGAAGTCAAATAGTATATAGCACCAACATGTGTCTCCCAAATAATCTTATTGTCTTTTCCAAATAATTTATCATAAACAACAACAAAAAAATTGCACACACATCTGAGAATATATCCCATTCACAAGATTTTTTAATTGAAGCATATATTTCCAAATTAAAGTGATCATTTTCATTTAAAATGAAATATGTTTTCAATAAGAAGACGGAATATGGTAAATCATGTGGAGTAATCTTTTCTCTTTAATCTTTAACTACTATAGTGTCACATCATTTATCAAATTGTTGGTGTTACTCCCCCGCAGGGATTTATTAAATGGAAGGAAGTCCTCATTATCACGAACAGTGGTCAAATTCCTACACTCTGCTAAGTGCCACAAATAAAACACAGAAATAAAATATTTAAGAAAAGTACAATCTAAGACAATCTTGGGAAATCAAAAATAAAAGATTAACTAACTCATATTGTTTTTTCTTGTTTAACAGGATTCCTCACTTGTCCTGCTGAGTGGGCATATTGTCAATGAAGTAAATTAAAGCAATATTATTTATAACATGCCCAGCAATTAAGCTTGACTGGAGTAACTCTGAACCGTGGAGTGAATAGATTTTTAGGGGCATAGCCAAGTTTAAAATATGACTCTGTTTCTTTATCTACCTAGGAAATGAACAATCTCACACCTAAAATGGAGAACATAATATATGGAGAGCACATAGTACGTATGAGATTTTGCATGGATTACAGTTTTATTAGAGAACATAATAGGAATTATTTTATTTTATATTTTCTACTTCATGTCAATAGTGAAATTTGGCTATAAATTCTCAGAGAGATTCAAACCATGGTCCTAACCATTTGTTTAGCTGTGTAAAAACTAAACTGAAGAGAAAGGATGATTTTCATATTATGTTTCTGCTTTCTTATTTAGTTGTAATTTGGAGACTTGCTTTACTTTTAAGGTACACTTAACCACGTTTTGAGATCATGCTTTGTGAAAGCAGTTCCTATTGTATAAATTCCTGTAATGTTGAAATAGATGATTCAGTAAGATGAAGGATGTTGGTGCTCTGAAAGCTGTATGATCTTTCCGTTTTGACCACACAGACAAGAAAGGTTCCCTGAGAGACAGTTTTGAGATACGAGAGTATAACCTAATGGATAAAAATAAAAATGTAAGGGCATTTAAAGTGGACGTTCGATCTTTGATATAGCCTGGAGCCTCCAGTGGCTGTTTTTGTTGTTCAGGTTTTGGAAGAACAGGAATGATTTATATATTTATAAAAGTCAGTTGTTTTATGAGCAGTCCATACAAGTTGAAACTTGAAACAAATGAGAAATGAGTGGAAATAATACCCAGAAATAAACTCTTTTAAACTTTCTTGTTATCTTGACTTTAAAGGGTAATTATTTCCACAAAAGTGCATTCTGAGTAATCTACTGAATACTAAACTTGTTAGAGAGTAGCAGTACAGAAGTGACAGGTCTTAAGTCTAAATTTTGCTATTCAAACCAACAGGAGCTCAGATTTCAATATTTTGAAAGATTTTCTAACAGCAGACTTTGAAAGCGTCTTTCACAGTACAGCTCACAGTTGGCTCCAAGGGGATTAACTGCTTACAAGGAGCCAGTTTTTCCCATTCTTAATTAACAAGCTTTTGTTAGTACCCTCATGAGACTTGTGGATTTCGATTTGGTAGGTCCTCAGAATGAGCATTTTGCCCTAGAGAGATTTACACAGATGATCCTGGAAACAAAATGGCTAAAAATCAGTCACATATCAGTAAAAGGCTTTTCAGCTTCTAGCTGTGTACCTCCAGAGTTCCTCTTCCACAGAGACAACTGTCAACTCCACTCTATTTCTTCCAACCCCTTTCTCTCACTTACTGTGTAAAAGCATATTTCAAAACTAGAACCACATTTGCCTTCATCCCCCTAATAGTTACCTCTTTCCTTCTATCTTCTATATTTAATCGTAAGCATAACCATCTACCCTATATTCAAACCTAAAACTTAGAATCCATTCCTGATCCCTCATTATCTCTGAAATTCCATTAACTCCACTAATCATTAATAGGTCCTCAAAAATATCTCTCTAATCCATGTACTTCCTTCCATTTCTATTCCACTACACTAGCCTAGGGCCCTATCTTTTCTAGCTTGTATTAAACATCTTTTATCTACCTTCCAAAAATCCACTGGATCCCACCCCCTCGCAAATACACACATAACCTTCCTTATAATTCAACCTTTAGAGTAGGGCTATCATGATGTTTTAAATATAAGTAGAAATTGTGCATATATTAGTTTAAATCATCTTCAAACCTTTTCCCTGCACTTAGAAATATGACAACTTTATGAAAACAGGGACCGTATCTCAACGTACAGATAGTAACTATCACAATACTTTGCACAAAGTAAGGGTTCTAGAAATACTTTTCCATTAATGAGCAACCCTATTGTTTTGATATTATACATAGTTAATTCCACTTAGCCAGAGATAACTCTTCTATATTACATATTCCATTGTACAAACTCCTGTGCATTCTCCTTGTTTTTCTCATTTCTTTTTCTGTTACAGAACAATATGTATTCAGACATTTTAGCCACAACTTGACTAATTGAAAAGGGAAAAATATTTTGATTATATGCAGAACTTTATTTTTGAAAGTGTGATAAGCTTTTAAAGTTTATTTACTTATTCTTATTTTTTGCTTCATTTAATAATCCCAAATATATGGGGATATACGTATATGTATAGCTGAATCAATTTGTTTTAAAGCAGAAACTAACACACCATTGTAAAGCAATTATACTCCAATAAAGATGTTTAAAGAAAAGTCCCAAATATAGATGCCATTTCTGGAGATGAAGAATTATTTAATAACTGTTTCCTTTTTCTGGAGAGGATTACTCTCACTTCTCATAGTATAATGGAATTCTAAGGACAAATGATAATTAGGGATGTACTTTTCTGTAAGGAGAATTCATTATGGCACCACCTGCTACCATGATCGTTGGATTATCATTCTTTCTCTAATGGGCATCGCTTTTCAGAAACTTTTGCTAGGTGTTAGAAATTAAGCATGGCTTTTAGAATTTCCAAAGAAAAAATTTTAAGCACTAAAAAGAAAAACTAGAAAGCACACACACATACACACACACACGCACACACACACTCTTTGTGATTTCTATGAGAAAAAAATTGTACAGTCTTAAAAAAACTGATGTCTATCAAATTTATGCTACCGTCTCATATTTTAAAATATTTATTTAAATAAATTTATTTTCAATTTCTTCCATTAGCTTAGAGTAATCTAAATTTCAAAATCAGATAACAATTAAATGATAACTGCCATGTGTCTTGTTTGCTACTACTAAAGTTGTAGTACTTTTAAATATTTAAAAAGACACTATCAAATTGTGGTTCTAGATAAGTAGAGAAATTTTGTAGCTTTATAGGCAAATGCTAAAAGAAACTATCTTGTGAATCTACGAATAGTTCCTTATTTCCCATCTTCAGCACATATGAATCAGGTTTCTTTTCAGATGTCAACTCCTGAGAAAGTCCTTCCTGGACCACCATCTGAAACAGCAGGCCCCACTCTATTATATTCTATCTCCTTATCTTGCTTCATTTCCCTTCCTAGTATTCATCATATCTGAAATCATGTTATATATCCAATTGCATATCTGCTTATATGCTGTCCTGGCTAGAATATAAAGTCTATTCGGGCAGGTACTTTCTGTTTCACATTCACTGTTTTATCCCAAGGACCTAAAATATAAGTGATATTCAACCCTCCAAAAGAAAAGTTGGAGGACAATATATCAGGACACTTGAATATGGTCAGTGCTTAAGTATCTCTACACCCTCCTCCAGACTGACAATTCCAGGTATATTTTATTCAAATTTTCTTCGTTGCTTAAATTATTTTTAAAAAGACAAAAAGAAAGAAAAAAAAATTCCCTGTTCTCAAAATTTTATTTTGTTTTTATCTTTTCATTATTTAACTTTTTTGACAAACATTAATTGTATAATATGAATATTCAGAATGCATTTGAATAATTTATATAGGTATGTATGCTAAAGGCTATATTAACCAATCTTGATGGAATTGTTTGCCTTATTACTGTAAAATTACATGATATAAAATATATATACTTTATATAAAATATAAATTTCATAATATTTCATGAGTCACTTGGAACATGATAAGAATGAACAAAATGAGCCAAATCATTGATAAATCATATTATATAAAAAAAATTTGGAAGCATAGCACAATCTACAGAGTAGTTATCTATAAGCTAATAAACAATAAATAGTAAGTCACCAATTAATCCCAGTATACCAGTTTGATAACACCCAGTGTGTTGACTTGACTTGTTTCCCAGCTTTCAGTTATCTCTTTACCTTAATTTGCTATCTATATGGCTTAACTTTATAATAAGATTACTCTTAGTTTCACCCTCTTAGCCTTCCTTTTAATGCCTGTAAAAAATCCTCAAATCAAACCCCATCCACGAGCCTTTTTAAATCACCCATCAGGATTTCTGGGTAGTTTTAACATACGTATAAACTTTAAGATTGCTGCCAGTATATTCATGAATAACAACTGACATTCAGTATCACCTGCTAATCTTCATATATTTCCTTAACTATTTTTCTATTATTTTAAAAATTCATTTGTAGTTGTCTCTATTCTACAGTCCTATACCACTAATGTCATTAGATGTCTTGAACAACTCCATCATCTCCCAAAGATGCTACATCTCATCTTCCCTCTGCTAGGAATAAGGCCATTTCTTTCGCCTGTGCCTCTAATGCATGGTTCCTCAAACTTGGTGTTATTGTCATTTTGTTACCAGTGGCTGTCCTTCCATTTTAAGTTGTTTAGCAACATCCCTGGCCTCTACTCACTAAATGCCAGGAGCGCACCCTCCCAGCTGTGACAACCAGAAGTGTTTCTAGATATGGGGGCAGATAAAGTTCCCAGTTGAGAACTACTGCTCTACTGGATACCATTTTCCACCCATGCAATTCAGATACCTTGCCTTATAAATTAATAACTTTTTGGTAGCTTCTCAGTCTCCTCAGCTTCCTTCCAGTGATAGGTAAGTATGCCCAATTTTTTTCTTATGTAAAACCAAACTCTTTCAACCCTATATTTCTTTGTTTCCTTTCCTGATGTTAATTTACCTCTGATTTAGTTTTGAAAAAGTTCCCTTCAAAGTTAAACGTTTTGAATCGCTGTTCAAAAACCGACTTTTATGCCATTTCTCTCTCAACTACAATATTATACCTACTCAATAAGTCCTTAGAAAATAATGTTTGTTGCTTTATCCAATGAACACTTTAAAAAAAAAATTGAAGTATAGTTGATTTACAATGTTGTGTTAGTTTCAGGTGTAAAGCACAGTGATTCAGTTACATACACACACGCACACACACGCACACACATATACAGATTCTTTTTTTCTTTGAATTTTTGAATTTTATTTTATTTATTTTTTATACAGCAGGTTCTTATTAGTTACCTATTTTATATATATTAGTGTATATAAGTCAATCCCAATCTCCCAGTTCATCCCACCACCACCACCACCTCCCACCACTTTCCCCCCTTGGTGTCCATACGTTTTATCTCTACATCTGCGTCTCTATTTCTGCCCTGGAAACTGGTTCATCTGCACCATTTTTCTAGGTTCCACATACATGCATTAATATACGATATTTATTTTTCTCTTTCTGACTTACTTCATTCTTTATGACAGTCTCTAGATTCATCCACATCTCTACAAATGACCCAATTTCATTCCTTTTTATGGCTGAGTAATATTCCATTGTATATATGTACCACATCCTCTTTATCCATTCATCTGTCGATGGGCTTTTAGGTTGCTTCCATGACCTGGTTATTGTAAATAGTGCTGCAATGAACAATGGGGTGCATGTGTCTTTTTGAATTACGGTTTTCTCTGGGTATATACCCAGTAGTGGGATTGCTTGGTCATATGGTAATTCTATTTTTACTTTTTTAAGGAATCTCCATACTGTTCTCCATAGTGGCTGTATCAATTTACATTCACACCAACAGTGCAAGAGGGTTCCCTTTTCTCCACACACTCTCCAGCAAGAGATTCTTTTTTCAGATTTTTTTCCCTTATAGGTTATTACAAAATATTGAGTATAGTTCTCTGTGCTATACAGTAAGTAGGTCCTTGTCAGTTATCTATTTTATATATAGTAGTGTGTATATGTTAATCCCAAACTCCTAATTTATCCCTCTCCTCTTTTCCCTTTGTAACCATAAGTTTGTTTTCTATGTCTGTGGGTCTGTTTTTGTATTGTATATAGGTTCATTTGTATCACTTTTTTTTTTTAGTTTAGATTCCACATAATTATATCATGTGGTATTTGTCTTTCTCTTTCTGACTTACTTCACTTAGTATGATAATCTCCAGGTCCATCCATGTTGCTGCAAATCACATTATTTCATTCGTTTTAATGGCTAAGTAATATTCCATTATATATATATATATATATATATATGACATCTTCTTTACTCATTCATCTGTCAGTGGACATTTAGATTGTTTCCATGTCTTGGCTATTGTAAATAGTGTTGCTATGAACATAGGGGCACATGTATCTTTTTGAATTACAGTTTTGTCTGGGTATATGCCTAGGAGTGAGATTTCTGGGTCATATGGCAACTCTATTTTTAGTTTTTTGAGGAACCTCCATACTGTTCTCCAACGAACACTTTTTAAACCTTAATATATAAACGTATAGAACATACTGATTACTCACTTATTCTTAAAACACTCTCTCCTTGGTGCCAGCATCTTCTCAGTCTCTTGTTCAGGGTCTTCATTCTTTATCTTTCACAAAAATATTGGTGTTGTTATTGGCTCCTGATAAACCCTCTTTTTGTTTTTGTTTTCTTTTCCACATTACAAGTTTAACCTACTAGTTTAAGCTCTTACACTCTTATCTTCAGCATAGAACTTTTTTCTGCCATCAAGATATTTATTTCTAATATTTTCTGACTGACTAATAAACTTAGCATGAATTGTGTTCTCCATAAAGTTTTTTTTAAACATTTATTGTACTCAGTGGAATATCTCAATGATATAGTGCATGTAAAGCACAAACTCTGGCACACAGTTCACCCCAGATAAATGTTGACATCATCACCATCATCATCACCACCTCAACATCATAAACACTGACATAACGACAACAAATCTTCTGCCTACATAGCTTAAATACATATTTAACTCAACGTACTCAAAATAAAATTCTTTATCTCCTCTGCATTTTCCTCAAACATCCTCCTTCTCTTACTTCAGTCTAAACCAGGCTCTATCCTCTCCCTTACTCCTACTGTTTCTTTGTTGAATATTCATATTCATCAGTTCTGCCACCATTGCAATAGTGTATCTCATCTCAGTCTTTGTAGGTGGTATTTGATCATAACTAACCTCAAATTCTGTGTTGCCCACCTCCTCTTTCCTATCTGATCTGTGTGACCTGCTGAAACCACAAACCTGACTAACAGTCCTCTACTTTAAATTCTACTTTGTCATTCCATATCCCTTAGGTTAGAATTCAAACCTCTTAACCTGGCTCAGAGGGTCCCTTGCATGTCTCCCACATGTTGTTTCCTCTGCCTGGGTTTTCTGGGCTCCCAGTTCTGCTTCTGCTTCCCTTGGATTGATGACTACTGCTAAACATGATGGTCTAAATCTTGGCCCAGCTTCTTACTAGCACAGAGACTAGAACATGGGAAGAGTTCAAAAAACCTGATTTTTATAGTAGTATTATTGCTAATAATCTTGCTAACAATGGGACATTCCACAGGTCTCAGCTTAAATTTTATTCCTAGGGTTTCTTTTCTTATTCCTGATTTGGTTATTTAATCCTAATGAGAATTTTTTTCCCTTTTATTTCCCCATTTACATTATAGGTTTAAGGCCTGCCTTCTCTCCCACCTTCCATTGATTCTAGCAGACATTATGTCCATTTTGTTTACCATGTATTCGAGGACCTATCAAAGTGCCCATCACAAAGCATTATTTGATCAAACATATTTCTGAACGAATGAGTCAGCAGGTGAATGGATGGATGAATAAATAAAAGAATGATAATTAGAAAATTTCTTGACTATTCCAATCTGGACTCTTGGGCTCGGTTACAGAAATTTATATTAAAAAATTTTATCTTGAACAAGTCATTTACTTCCTTTATGTATAAAAACAGAAAATATTATATTTATTTGAAAATAATTTGTTGGGCAAATAATATGAGAATGAGAGTATGCCAAATGGCATGGTTAATAATAGTAACTAATATTTATTGAATAATTATTGTGTTCCAGACCCTGTGTTCAACGCTAGTGGACTATGTACTTTAATTCTTATTATAACCCGATGAGGACAGTATTATCACATTTTCTGGGAGTAAAAATTGGAGCACATAGAATTTATGCAAGATCATACAACTAATATGTGACAGAGCCAGGATTTGGACCAGGCAATAGGGCTCCAGACACCTGTTTTTCACCTCTATGCTCCTGCATGTATATAAAGCTTTTACATTCGGGGTTACTGTCTGTGATTTTAAAGTGTACATGAAGTACTACGTTAAAGTAAAAAATTAATTATTTTATTTTTGCTTAGACTTTGTGGATTAGAGGACAAAATCATTATGGTAATGAATAGTTAGAACATTAAAGGGCAAAAGCTCATATATTCAAGGAGATCCATTGTACTTTTTTTTGAAAATTATATGTAAAATTCTACCAAATATATATTTAAGCATTTTCAGTAAAATTCATTAGTATTAATTGATTTTCTAACAATTCTCTATTTTATAAAGTCACCTTTAGATAGCCAAAATAAAATGTAAATAAAAGTATGTGTGTACATTTAAGGAAGATAATAATAGACAATATTTTCTTAATAATTTGAGGAGTTTGCACATTTGATGTTTTAATACATACAATAGTTTTATTATAAGCTTTTGCACAACAAAGGAAACCACAAACAAAATGAAAAGACATCCTATGGACTGGGAGAAAATATTTGCAAATGATGAGATGGACAAGGGCTTAATTTCCAAAATATATAAACAACTCCTACAATTCAGTAACAAAAAAACAAACAACTCAATCGAAAAATGGGCAGGAAACCTAAATAGACATTTCTCCAAAGAATACATATAGATGACCAATAGGCATATGAAAAGATGCTCATCATCACCAATTATTAGATAAATGCAAATCAAAACTACAATGAATATGAGAAATGCAAATCTCACACCAATCAGACTTGCCATCATTAAAATTTCTACAAATAATAAATGCTGGACAGGATGTGGAGAAAAGGGAACCCTTTACACTGTTGATGGGGATGTAAATTGGTGTAGCCATTATGAAAAACAGTATAGAGGTTCCTCAAAAATCTAAAGATAGAGTTGCTGTATGATCCAGCAATCCCAGTCCTGGGCATATACCCAGACAAAACTATAATTTGAAAAGAATGTGCATCCCTATGTTCATAGCAGCACTATTTACAATAGTCAAGAAATGGAAACAAGCTAAATGTCCATTGACAGACAAATGGATAAAGAAGATGTGGTATATGTATACAATGGAATATTATTCAGCCATTAAAAAGAATGAAATAATGCCATTTGCAGCAACATGGATGGACCTCGAGATTATCATACTAAGTGAAGTAAGTGAGAAAGAGAAAGACAAATACCATATGATATCACTTATATGTGGAATCTAAAATACGACACAAATGAACATATCTACAAAACAAAAACAGACTTACAAATACAGACAACAGACTTGTGGTTGCCAGTGGGGATGGAGCAAAGGACTGGGAGTTTGGGATTAGAAGATGCCAACTGTTATATGTAGGATAGATAAAAAAACAAGGTCTTACTGTATAGCACAGGCAACTATATTCAATATCTTGTGATAAGCCATAATGGAAAAGAATATGAAAAGAATATATATATGTATAACTGAGTCACTTGCTGTACAGCAGAAATTAAACACAACCTTGTAAATCAACTATACTGGAATGAAATTTTAAAAAAGATAGTTTTATAGTTTTAGGTTACTTCATAAAATAAATATAAAACTGAGTTACAAATACCAAAATATCTTTATATTTCCTCTGATATATTGCATAAAATATTTTGTATTTATTCATGAAATACATATTAATACAACACTTAATGTAGTAACTGAGATTATAAAACAAACACAAATTCATCAATTTACCCGAATATACATAATTTAGAGGAACATACTTCTGCAAAGAAAACTTCATCATTGTTTACCACAGTACTTTAATTAAAACTAGTATTTTGGGGCTTCCCAGGTGGCGCAGTGGTTGAGAGTCTGCCTGCCAATGCAGGGGACACGGGTTCGAGCCCTGGTCTGGGAAGATCCCACATGCCACGGAGCAACTAGGCCCGTGGGCCACAACTACTGAGCCTGCGCGTCTGGAGCTTCTGCTCCGCAACAAGAGAGGCTGCGACAGTGAGAGACCGGCGCACCGCGATGAAGAGTGGCCCCCACTTGCTGCAACTAGAGAAAGCCCTCGCATAGAAACGAATACCCAACACAGCCAAAAATAAATAAATAAATAAATATATATATATATATATATATATATATATATATATATATATATAAAAGAGGAACCCTAAAAAACTAGTATTTTGGGTTTATTAGGTCATTTTCATTCACCACATATGTTGAATTCCTTCTTTCTACTGAGCACATTAAGAGAAATTGAGACCGGAATATCTAGCCACATTCCAAAGTCACAAGACCAGTGAGTAAATACAGAGGTAATACTTCACAGGCACGATGCTTCTAGCTCATTGCTTGACTAGCTCATCCAGACTTTTTTTTTTTCACCTTTTTAAATATGTAGAGATAAGTCCTTTAATATGATACTAGGTTTTATTTTGATGGATTTAATGAATTAGACTCAGCCTATCTTCCCCCCAAAAAATTCAGTAATGTGCATAATGAATTCTTCTCATTCTCTGTGCACCTGTTCTCCCTCATTATATCTGAAAATTTGGGATTGTTCCAAAGTACTCTGTAATGACTTTTTGTAAGCAAGACAAGCAGAAGAAATTCTTCAAGGATGGGATGAATCGGTTTTTGAAACTGTGCTAAACAACCAAGTAGGAGGGAAGTGATTACAAAAGACAGACCATGAGGCAGGCATCATTTGGAGGTAGGAAGATTCATGGGATAAAGAATCATTCTGCCAGCAATGAAAGATAAAAAATAGTTCAAAACAGTCTCAGTTCTTTAATTATCAGCTTGTATTTCCAACTAACAGATTTTTTCCAGTATTCAATTTTGGAAAATATTTAAGCAATATAATTTTTTACATCTTTGAATATATCTATAAGGGTAATTATTTCATATGTTTGTAGCCACTGTGTGTCTGTAAATGTTACATAGATTTACTTTATTTGCAATTTAAATTGTTTCCATTATCTAATCACTGATACTCATCTATATTTCAAAGTGTCTTAAATTGTGGAGATTGACACAGTTTAGTCATAGCTAATTTCTCTTTTATAAATTAATTCATCAAAGGAGACTAAGATTATATGTGAGCAATTCCTAACAAAACCCCTCTATTTAAAATAGTAAGGTACCAGTTGAGCTTTAGTTATCTTGACTGTTATCATTAGCTTTTGAAATATATAGATTAGTTCTTTAATATCTGGCCTTTTCTGATGGATCAAAAACTCTAAATCACATAAAGCAAATTATTCCATATTAAAAAACTATAAAATTTCAATAGTTTGTATTTCTGTCAGGAGTTCTGGCTGAATTAAGGTAGAGAAAGGGCACATGTAGCGTTTAAGTCTGTGGCTGCTAATCCAAACCTTCCTTAGAAGACTATAAGACAAAAAGTTAGCAGACAAAATTCAGCTATTAAATCAGGAGGAGTCTCAAAAGATACATTTTGGAGTGGTGGAATTTTTTTTTCCCTTCCTTTCTTCTTCCCTCCCTCCCTTCCTTTTTCTTTCCTTTCTTCCTTTCTGCCTTCCTTCTTCCTTTTCAAAGGAACATTATGGATATACTTTAAGACAATGACATTCCAAAAATATCATTGTCCATCTGTGGATCAATGAACCAAATTGCAGGGAATTAATTGCATATTAATATTCAGCAGGCCTGACTCACAAATGAAAGAGATTCCAGTTTATAATGGCCTATAATATTGTTTACATAAAGAGCTTCAGAATATCTTTGGCTTAATTCAAGCTTCATTTTCTCCTGTTACGTTTTCTTCTATTTATTTATTATGGCATCACTATTATTATAGTAATATTATATTAGTAATCTTAAAACCGTAAGGGAGTTGGCTTTCAGCAGAGCTAATATGTACTTCAATGAGGGCTAATAAAGTAATAATGGCTAATATTTATTGAACATATACTTTATGCTAGACACTGTCCCAAGTATGTAAAATATAATATTTCTTTAACCACTTAAACCAGTGTTTAAAAGAAAAAGAAAAAAAGCAAATGAAAGCAGAAGCAATAATTGTGATGTTAATAAAAGCAAATGTGGTGAATGGTTTAATTCATTTTATTCAGAATTTTCTGAAACTATGTTTTCACTTGCCGTTAACCTTAGTATTAGGTACTGCACATTTCTTTCCTTCTAACTAAACACTATGGATTGAAAATAACTTCTACACTTTGATAGAAAAATGCTACCCTGGAATACTTAAACAGTTCAAATTGGCTCCCTTTGTTTAATGTCAGCATTTTGCAAGGCTGCTCAGTTTTAACAGTGACGAGAATTTTAGGAAGAAAATAGCCTCAAAGAAATAATAAGCTGTTGAATTCCCACTCAACAAGTCTACGTCTGAGTCTGTTTCAGTTTTGTAAATGAGAAAAAATACTTTTATGATATTTTCAAATTTATACATGCCAGGATTTGAAGATTTAATTCAGGTACTTTTTCAGATAGTTGTGCTGTTCAGCGGACGGCTGGAGATTGTCGTGTGGGGCTGGAGGTCACCAGAATTTGTTTCTTGGAGATGAATTATGAGTGTGTGGGTTCAGGTTAGAAAGACCTGTGATCAAATTAAGGCTTCACAACTGATACACTTTGTAAGCTTACACAGCTTCCTCCGAGCCCTTTGAGCCTCAGCTTCTACAACTACAACTAAAATGAAAGTAATAATATCTTCCTCAGTGTGGTCAGTAGGAAAGTACTTTTTCATTTATGTCCTGGATAAATATCCATGCCTTCTTCCCATCACCTGTGTAACTTCAGCAAGTCATTTAAAATCTTCTAATAAATAGGGACAATAATGATATATTTGAGTGAAAGCAGGATCGTGAGCTAGATATTTATTTTGAGAATTATTTTATTTTGTCAAACCCTAGAGAGAAGGTATATCAACTCATATGGCAACCCTGGCTTCGCAGGTGTGAATGGGCCTGACCGGTGATATTGTTGTCCAGACTTCAGAGAAAATAAACTCTACCACAAACTTCTAGCAAAAAATGTGATTTAGTTTACTCCCTGTTTTATGATATTTCATGTGTTGTGATCTGTAAAATTTTGGAGAGCAAAAAGCTCTGTTGCCATGGAGACATTCTTAGAATCATTTCATGCCTTCATTTGTTTTTTACATCAGGTGTACTGACATTCTGGAGTAAAAATCTAGTTCATACTCCATTTACCAACCTCATAATATTATTTGTTCACTCTGATTCTCATTCTTTTCACCTACAAAATGGAGGATTATAGTGAGATACTATTTAATACTTTCAGCTGAAGTATTTACATGAAAAGCCTTTAACACAGACTTTTGTAGACAGTAAATAATAAATGATAGTTCTAATTATTTGAGATATGTGCTAGTCTTGTTATGTGATAAACATGGAATAATTTTTGACACAAACCTGAAGTAGCTATCATATAAAAGAGTGTAAAAAGACATACATTTAAGTCCCCTACATACAAATGAGTTCCTTTCTGAGAGTCAGTTCCTAAGTTCAATTTTTTTGTAAGTCCAACAAAGTTAGCCTAGGTATCCAACTAATACAATTGTCTATATAGTACAGTACTGTAATAGGTTTATAATACTTTTCACACAAATAATACATAAAAAACAAACACAGAAAAACAACATTTTTAATCTTATAAAACAGTACTTTGAAAAGTACAGTAGTACAGTACAATAGCTGGCATCCAGGGGCTGGCATCGAGTGAACAGACAAGAAGAGTTACTGACTGCAGGAGGGAGTGGGGGTGGGAGATGGTAGAGCTGAAGGATTGTCAGCAATAGGAGATGGAGGGCAAGCTGCAATTTCACTCATGCCTGACGTTGATGGCACAGGTTCTGGTTCCTTGCTGGAACCAGATGCACGTTTGCATCTTCGAAAGTTCACAACTTGAAGTTTCATATGTAGGGGACTAACTGTATTTCCTTGCATCAAACTTTTTTTACAACTTCCCTGAGATATTTTTAAGGTTGGCAACTTGCTGGTTTTTACGTATATGGATGCATTGTGAAAGGATCACCAAATCAAGCTAAATAACTTATCCATCACCACTACATAGTTGCCCTTGTGTGTGCATGTGTGTGGGGTGGGAGAAAATTTAATATCTATATTCTTAGAGAATTTCAAATATGCAGTACAGTATTATTGACTATGCTGTGTCTTAGATCTCCAGCACTTATTCATTTTGCATAACTAAACTTTTGTACACTTTGACCAACATTTCTCCATTCCCCACTCCCTATAGCGCCTGGCAACCGTCATTTCACTCTCTGCTTTTATGAGTTTGACTTTTTTAAATTCCTCATATAAGTGAGAGCATTCAGTATTTGTCTATCTGTGTCTGGCTTATTTCACTTACCATAATAGCCTCTAGATTCATCCATGTTGTAGCAAGTGGTAGAATTTTCTTCTTTTTAAAGGCTGATTATATTTGATATTATATACCATCATATATATATGTGTATGTATATCATATTTTCTTTATCCATTCACACCTGTTGACAGACATTTAGGTTATCTCCATATTTGGCAATTGTGAATAATGCTGCAAATAGATATTTTATTTTGTATTATAAAATTCAATATAAAAATGGCCAGTAGGTACATTGAGGTGCTCAACATCACTAATCATTAGGGAAAAGCAAATCTAAACCACAATAGGATATCATCTCATACCTCTTTGTAAGGCTGTTACCAAAAAGACAAAATATAAATGTTGGTGAGGATGTGGAGAAAAGGGAACACTTGTACACTGTTGGGAATGTAAATATTGGTACAACTATTATGGAAAAGTGTATGGAGGTTCCTCAAAAATTTTAAAATTATCCAGCAATCTCACTTCTGGGTGTATATCCAAAGGAAATAAAATCAGCATCACACTTTCTAAAAGTTGAAACCCCAACATTCCTATATACATTCCTGTAACAACCAGGGTATATTATCTTATCAATGTTGTCTAGGTAGCAGGAAAATAGCAAGTCAGTGTGCAGCCACAGCTGATGTCATTGACCACTGATAACCCTGCCAAAACCTCAGTACCTCTAACACAATTGTGTACAATTAGTAATTTTTCTGCAGAGCCAATGATTTCTCAAATATCTGTGATTGTTATTTCCTTTTATTTCAAAGTCCTGGGCTATGCAACTGATTGGGCATCTAGATTCACAGGCTGAGAAGGTGAATCTGGAATCTTAAGTTTCCATAACAGGAATATAGGTCCTGCCTCCTACCAAGATTCATATAATGGTAGATTACTTCAAAATATGAAGGGTATTTTTATGCTACAGAGTAAAAACTTCATATGCCTCAAGAGCATATTAATTTATTCAAATAAAAATAATACTCAATCTCCATAAAACTTTAGGCACTGGTAAAATAGCCAAAGAGAAAGTAAACCTCTCTGACCTCATAGAGATTTTATTCTAGGGTAGATCTAATAGATAGTACATCAATAAGCTAACAAATATATAATTAAGCTGGTAGTAACAAGTGTATTGACATATATAGACCAGAAAAAAAGATGGTAAAATGAGTGACAAGAGAACTATTCAAGACTAGATAACATAGCAAGGAATAAAAATGACACAATAAATTTTGGCAGAGAAAATAAATCAGTGATGTTAGCTTTCATTTACATGAAGAACACTTGGAGAAAATTGATTTGGTGAGTGAAAACAACACTTTGGTTTTGGATATATTAAAACTGAGATAACTATTATCACTAAATGGAAATAAATATATGTATCTGTATTTAAGAGGAAATATTTGAGCTACAAATGTAGCTATGGAGAATCATCCCAGTCAATAGGAGTTTAGAGCTATAATAATAAATAAGATTAACTGAAACTGAATGTAAATAAATGAGTGAAGTAGTACATAGTCTGAGCCACTGAGCTCCTTGAGAGTCAGAGGTAAGAAAGAAGCATGATCAAAGGAGACTGAAAAAGACTCTTAAAAGACTGAAAATTTGCAGAGCATGGGTTCTTGTAAGCCATGAGAAGAGAGTGTCTCAGGAGGGGATCCAAACAACTGTTGCCAATCATACCTGCTGAAATCAAGTAGGATTCAGAATCAATATCTTTCAGAATAGTCTCAGTAGAGACATGAGCACAAAACCCCAACTGGTGTGGATTCAAGAAAGGATGGGATGTGAGGATTGAAAGTGGTGAGATTAGACAACTCTTTCAAGGAATTTTTCAATAATTTTTCAATAATGGGAAATAGAGAAATTTAATAGCATCTAGAAGAGTTATGAGATGGTATAACTGAGTAATATAAGTAGTATCCTTAAAGTCCTAATGTTTATATAAAGTTAACACTAAAGTTAATATAATCAGGAGTAAAATACAAAGATATTAAGCAAGATTTACACTGACTTGAATGCTCATTGAAACAGATTGATGAGTTACATCTTCCTAGTTTCCATATACAGCATATGATCATTTCACTTTCTAGTTTATTCTAAATTTGTATTATCTGGAAAAGGATCATAAATTTTAGACCTCTTTACATCATTTAAAAATTATTATACTAGACAGCCAAATCAAGCTTTCATCATACATTAGAGTAACTAAATACAAGACAAGACAGAGAGAAAGTGTTAGTTGGATATCATGCTCTGTGAGGATAAGGGTCTGGTTCAGTGATCTATTCTGGAACTCAATGGTGTAGATATTTTATAAATTAATTTGAAAGTCAAATTGTGTCTTATGTGCCATGTTCCTTAATAGTCCCTTACAAGGTGTTAAAACAGTGGTTGTTAAACACAGCGATGCTCAGAATCTACCACTCAAATCCAGCCTCCACTGAAGATCACAGTGACATTCATCCGCCATTGGTTGAATGAAACAATTGGTTCATCCCCTATAGGACAAAGGTATTTTGTTTGTTTGTTTAGCTGATTAGTTAGTTGGTTAGTTGATTTTGCTTCCTCTACAAAATTAGAGGAGATTGATTCGGTCAGTTATTTTCCTTTTACTAGTTATTTCTCTTTACTATACACAGAGTATATTCCCACAATGTTAGCTTGGTGTCATGAATAAAAATTTTATAACATGGTCAATCAGTGTCTCAGTTGTAGAGGTTTATTACTATAGGAATGGAATCTTAAAACATCCTCATTCTTATCTAAACAACAAAAATGCCCACCTTTCTTTAGCTATTTCTGTCTTCACACTATTGAGATTTTAATCATTAGGAAAAGAGAGGTAATCTCAAATTCACATCTAACACCAATGATACCATTTGTTGCTCAATATAAAAAAACAAACAACCCAATCAAAAAAATGGGTGGAAGGTATAAATAGACATTTCTCCAAAGACATACAAATGGCCAAAAAGTACATGAAACGATGATCAACATCACTAATTATTAGAGAAATGCAAATCAAAACTACAATGAGGTATCACCTCACACTGGTCAGAATTCCATCATCAAAAAGTCTGCAAATAACAAATGTTGGAGAGACTGTGGAGAAAAGGGACCCCTCCTACACCGTTGGTAGGAATGTAAATTGGTACAGCCACTGTGGAAAACAGTATGGACGTTCCTCAAAACCCTAAAATTAGAGTTGCCATATGATCCAGCAATCCCAGTCCTAAGCATATACCCACACAAAACTATAATTCAAAAAGATACATGCACCCTTATGTTCATTGCAGCACTGTTTACAATAGCCGAGACATGGAAACAACCTAAATGTCCATTGGCAGATAAATGGATAAAGAAGATATGGGGTGTGTGTGTGTGTATATATATATATATATATATATATATAATATATATATTTATTAATATATATATACAATGGAATATTACTCAGCCATAAAAAAGAATGAAATAATGTCATTTGCAGCAACGTGGATGGACCTAGATATTGTCATACTGGGTGAAGTAACTAAAACAGAGAAAACTATCATATGATATCGCTTATATGTGGAATTTTAAAAAGTGGTACAAATGAACTTATTTACAAAACAGAAATAGAGTCACAGATGTAGAAAACAAAATTATGGTTACCAAGGGGAAAAGGGGGGGAGGGATAAATTGGGACATTGGGCTTGACATATGCACACTAATATATATAAAATAGATAATAAGGATTTACTATATAGCACAGGGAACTCTAACTCTTTTCAATACCCTGTAATTACCTATGTGGTAAAAAAAATTTATAAAAGAATAGATATATGTGTATGTATAAATGATTCACTTCACTGTACAGCAGAAACTAATACAATATCATAAATCAACTTTAAATCAACTATGCTCCAATAAAAACTTGTAAAAAATAAAATAAAACGAATGATGCCTCCTCTGAGTTAATATGTAAGACAGTCAACCTAACAGAAACCATAAAAGCTAACATTTGTGGTACCTTAGTGGACATCAAACAATGTTTGATTTGATTTGGTGTGCCAGTGACTGTGTCTGCTTGCATATGAAGCATTTTTTAATTTTCATTTTTTTTCATAGATATAATAATTCCTCTCCCTTTTTACCTCACTCGGTTTGGGGAAGATAATATTTTCTCCCATTTATTGACAAGCTTGATTTGTTTTTCTCTGAGGGAGTTCATGCAACTAGAGTGTATCTTTTGGTAGACCATAGGTAAAGTCATGAGCACTCTGTGAAAAAAAGTTGTTCTCCCACTGCATACCACTATCTCTTTTTCTTAGTTTCATCTCCTGCTTACCCTTCTGAATCTGCTCTCTTTTGTAGTGTCCTCCTTTGTGGAGATTTTATTTCAGAATCAATCCATACCTTTGGCTGTCCCCATTCACAAACCACTGCATTTATTCTTTGGGTTATTATCTCTTGGTTCTAAATATTGACTTTCCTGGGGATGCTGTTCACCAATATATAGAAAAAGCCCACCCTGGCACAATTCAGCAACCACTCACGGCTCCCCAAATCCCAGTTCAAGTGAGAGGTCTGGGTTTTTCCTTTCCCTGAAAGAACACTTTATATATTAGTAAAAATCATTCTAGTTTTTAATCATTTTATTTTATTCCTCATATATGAAATTAAAGGTATATAACAAGACAGGGAAATTAATATCTGAAAATGTATTTTGCATTACATTTTTATAAACATATATAAAATGGTATAAAAAACAAAAATATTGTCCACATTTCAATCTCTCTCTTCCATTTTCCCATGGGTTTCCAAATACTTCCCTCTAACCAACTCATGGGAATTTCCTCAGACTATATTCCTCATATCAGAATTTTGATCTGATAATAAACACAAGAAGAAAATAAAAACTTTCACGCCATACGCTAGAAATACATGTTCACTGAGTCTCTAAATCTCTGGTGTAATGATTGCAATCGACAGTTCTACAAGGGTCAGGAGACAGCAGTGTTAAGTAAAATCCCTGTAGCTTAGATACTCATCAAAGGAATACCACTCCAGTTAGAAAACTGTCACTGAATCAACAGTTCATTTCTTAAATCCAACTAGGATATTGTACAGCACAGAACTTCATACATATTTATTACTTTGTAATTTAGTCCCTTGACCTGCAATACTCAATTCATCCTTCTTTCTCAAATTTACTTCAACTTGTAAGAGAAATTGCCACATCAGAGGTGGATAGCATCATATTCAAATATTTTTAAAAATACATTGAGTGGATCCTGTGGGTCCAGGAATAACTTCTGGGTTAGCACCTAAAATTGATACTATTTTATGGAATGCATATAATTTAATGTAGAAAAGTTTATCTTCTGCCAGTTTCCCAAATGCAACAGGAATTTAAGCTGAACATAGGGAATCATTTGCACATTAATTCTTCATTGGTAGAAACTTGGGAATTGTCATCCTGGATCAGACTCGGGGTGAATTAAGAGATGGCTTCTCTTTATAAAATTGAACTGTTCATTCAGCAAATATTTCTTGGCATTTGCAAAATTCCAGGGTCTGTTTTAAACAATAATGAAAGAGCGGTGAACGAAGTAAAGAGTACCTGAATTCAAGGAAGTATACCCAATGCCAGTATTGAAAGTAAATATATCACAGGTTATATTCATTCTGAATTATTACTGCCATTCATATACATATATGTATACACATATATAACTGTATATCATTAAATAATTACATAGTAAAATCATTGGAAATGGTGTTTATTATTGTAATAATTATTAGCTTAGAATAGTAAATGCTGTAAATTAATTACTCATTGTATGTGTACGTTCTTGAATTGGTTTGTTTTAAACTTGCATCATTGAATTTATGCCAATTGTCCAGCTCCTAAAGTGTAATTATTTGGTGAGCATATATCAATACACAATATGGTATTCATACCAAGTATGATTTCATGCTTGTGTTTAAGATTTCCTGAACATTACTGAAGCATCTCAAAATTTGTCCACAATCCCTTTACAAACTTTGCTTTGCAATTTGCACACACCATTGATAACTGAAGTTAAGCAACATATCAAACTAATATTGTAAGAGAAAACCCTTCTATGTTCCCATATAATTTGCCTAAATTATAGCCTATATAGTTGGCCTTCCAGCCTTTCATATCCACTGGTTCAAGTCCATGGACATGAAGGGCTGACTGTATTCATTGCACTATGCCATTTTATATAAGGGACTTGAGCATATGAAATCCACAGAGGGTCCTAGAACAAATACCCCGCAGATACCAAGAGATGACTTTGCCTGTGAATATGTCATTTTATATATGTATGCTGTTATAAAATGCTACATGTAAGTTAGAGGTATAGATGCTCTTTCCGCAGTTTTCTGATAATTTAATGTTTTATTTCTCAATGCAACATGAGCTCTCATTTCTCCATACCTTTGCCCATGGTGCTTCCTCTGCCTAAAAGGCTTACTTTATCTTCTGCTCAATTTTCTTCATCCTTCATGATTCAGTTCAGTGGTTCTCCCTTCCGGAAAATAGGTGCTGATTTTTGCTTTCTAAATCCCAGTCTCTGTGCAAAACACATTAAACTTTCAAAATTTTATTCTATAATAAATTTCTTATCCTAGTTATACAGATGAGACATAGAAGCTCATAGGAATTTTTTAACTTCTCCAAGGACAAACAGGTGATTAAGCTGGGAATTGACACCAAGCCATCTGGCTACAAAGTGACTGTGCATACTGTCCTGCACACATATTTAATTTTCATTTTTGAATATCTTTTTAGATGGTCATATCCTCCACTAAACTATAAGTTTCTGGTGGGTCAGGACAACCCACTTTACTCATCATGCCTGTCTGTCATTTGACACTCCATAAATGTTAATTGATACAGAAATAAATGGATACATTGATGACTGAAATTTCTATTGCATTCCATGGCAGTACCTATTATTTTAAACAACTTTTCTATTGAAAAGTGTCACTTATGTGAAATTGAAATCGACTTCATCTTAGTGTTCCACTTTTCCCCTAGTTAAATCCTTTGATAGCCTTTAGTATGAGTTTAACTCATTCCCTTCCAATGTTTAAAAGCAACTCTTATTACAAAGCAAATCTTCCCATTTCCTTTGTTGCTATTCATATGCAATAATTTCATTGTATGACCCTGGCCATTCCCCTTTATTAAAATTGGATTCAATTTAACATAATCCAAAAACTATTTGATGATCACAAGCTCATTTTTTACATCTATTTAGTTGTGAATAGTAGATTTCCATATTGCAGCATAAAATTAATTTGACTTGGAAAAAGCAGTGATGTCCCACTCATTCTAGAGGCTCTGTCTTCATTATGGCATCTAAATATTAGATTTTCTTTTCTCTCATATGGTCTTTTGTTTCCTCTTTCTCCTTCTCCTTCTCTTTGTTTCTTCCCTCCCCTTCCCCTTCCCCCACCCCTTCTTCCCCTCCTCCTTTTTTGTTAAGCCTCTTCTTATTGTTGATTACTTTGAAGCTTATACTCTTATAGGTGAGCATATATACTCTCTTGCACAAACAGTCTGGGGTCACACTTGTGGTCCAAATCCAGAATTTGTTCTGGACTTTTCCCTTATTATGGGAGTATTATTACAAATAGTTGCATTAAAATTTGTCCTGATGGATACTGCAAATTTTCACTTTTTAGTTCCAGTTTCTGCCACTGTCTCTTCTAGCAAAATAGGAAAACCTTATGCAGTGAACAGAATTCTCACTTATCAAGAGTATCATTCTGAAAGGTTGACTTGTACATATTTCTAAAGCTCTTTGTATAATTGTCTTTTCTCCAGTACTTTGTCTTGCAAATTCCAGATACTTTAGCCACCTTGAATCCTACTCTCTTCTATGCCCAGCAAGATTGTTTTCTTTGCTTTAGTTTTCTTTCCCTGCACAGCAACCCAGAAAGTACATTTATATGAGAAGTCATGGCATTTCTAATGCTTACATCATTTGTTTTATATATTTTTTAAAGCTATCTAGTCATTAGATATCTATAGTGAGAGTGCTCTTTCAATATAAGATACCCTATTATTGATGCAAGTAGATGGTCTATATAAACTTTAAAAAAAAATAAATACAAACTTTTGAAAATCAAGAAAACTATATCAATCACATACTAAATGAAACACAACTTATACAGGTTTGTTTGTGATAACAGAAAGACATCACAAAATGTATACCTATTTATGACCCAGTGTTTGACCTCAAATAGGTTGCAATTTATATGAAGACAAACACACAATCACCTGAAAATATAGCATAAATATAATTCAGTATTGAAAACTTTTAACTGAATAGAAGTGTAGATCACCATATAATTGTGATTAATAGAAAAATTCAAGTAGGAGTTAGTATGGTTCTGAGTCCAAGTGTTGATAAGATTTCTGAGATATAGGGAAATAAGGAAAGGGTTTAAATGGTAAATATTTCTCTATAGTACATGTGGAAAACAAAAGCATGAAGGACAGATAGAATAATTTGAATCAAGTGAAACACTTCAGCAGAAAACTAGCTGGTAGGAAACATGCTGGATAATCTCTGTCATTAAATATAGTTTGAAGCATGAAATAGTATGTATGTGTAATGCAATAGTGAGATAAAAATGTTAATCAGCACCCTCAATTAGTCTAAATGGAGTGTATAAGAGAGAAAAAAAATGACAACTAAGTGTACTGAAATGTGGAGTGGTACTGAATTGAATCAGTAACCATTTCTAAGAAGATGTGAAAAGAAATCCAGCTCTAATTTGAAAATCGAAGGATGAGTATTACTTAAGTGTCTTGGTGGTTGAGCGAGGGAGAGAAGACTGCTCTAGGCCAGGTGAACAGGCTGTATGAAGACCCAAGAGCAAGGAAATAAAAGCACTGTTAGTTGTGGAACTACAAGTGTGACTGCAGTATAACATCCAAAAACGATAGAATTTGGAGTTAGGGTAAGCAAGATGCTAAGTTGCTGAACACTTTATAGAAGCCAAAATAAAGGTTTTGTTTTTGTTGCTGTTGTTTTCAGTTGCTTTGTTTTCTTTTTTGTTTGTTTGTTTTGTTTGATTTCCTTGTTCTGTTTTGTGGTAAGATGAATACATCAGTGGTATAGAGTGTGTTTTAGAAACGAGATGAGGATTTGACTTGAGTGGTTGAGGTGTGATGCTGTGAATTAGAGTGAAGCAAGTGTGACAAGGATGAAAGTGATGGATTCAAGTCACTATGGAGGATTAATCAAGCATTAATTAAGAGAATATATTTACCAAAAGGTTTGATTCCTGTTTATTAAGATACAAAAATGAATTTTGCTTTTATTGATAAAGTCATTTGCTTCTTTACTTATTTGTAATTTGCCTTGCTTCAAAGGGTGTTTAATATAGAGAGAATCTAATATTACAGGTTTATTAGGCATGGGGGTAAAGTTAGTGAAAGACAGGGCTTAAAAAAAGTAGGATTTAAAACTTAAGTGACTATTATGCTCAGCAGGAATAGAAAAGTCAGAATGGGAGGAAGATGATGATTAAAATATGCTGCAATTAGATGACAGTAAAGAATCCTATTGAGAATCATTAGCTGGCATTTGGATATAATAGGGCAGAGATACATATTTTAAAGTCCAAGTTGTGCATATATATATATATGTATATATTTAATATCATATATTTTATATTTACTATATATTGTACATATAGAAGTAAATTTGAAGTCATAAAAATGAAAAAGTTTCTCAAACAATTTAAAGTAGGAAAAACTAGCCAAAGGCTAAATCTTGGTGAATATAAACATTCATTATTAAAAAAAAAAAAAACAACCTTTTCCCAAAGCTCTGAGTTTTACCAAAGATAAGAATTATAATGCATTTTTGTTTATATTTTATTTCTTAATGTCCATTTCATTCCTGGAATGTTAAAACATATTCACATCTTTCAATAATCATGTATCTTTCATAGAAATACAACTTTTATCAAAGCAGTAGGGAATTTCTACATTTCAAATAAAAGCATATTTTCTAACTTTCAGAATGATGTATTTTTTAAAAATAATGTAATTTGAAGAAACTACAAAAAATATTTCATTTATCTCATTGTGTGTGTGTGTGTGTGTGTGTGTGTGTGAATGTCTCCTAAAAATAATGTAATTTGAAGAAACTACAAAAAATATTTCATTTATCTCATTGTGTGTGTGTGTGTGTGTGTGTGTGTGTGTGTGTGTGTGTAGCTTTATAAGCTCATTTCTTCTAACCACAAATATTTCATTTGGCTACGTTATGTTTTGGCTTATGCTTCTAGGTTACATCGGTGAATAGAAATCTGAGTTGTAGATGATGTTGACGATACAATTGTGTTTTTCAAAAAAAGCTCAAAGTTGAGAAGTCTTAGATACCATAATGTTCATATTCAAGAGCTGATCAGAATAGTTTGTAATATATAATTAAAACTATGTTATAGTTAGGTTTCCTATTTCTGAAATGTAAACACTTTTAAGTATTTGACAGCTCATTGTAAAGAGGTGTAATGCCCCTTCCATGTGTGTTGTCTGTTGCCTTAGGGCTCCCATCAAGAGATGCTATTTCTCCAACTGCACCAATTACCAGGTGGAAAATTACTTTATGGACTCTGACACACAAACGAGTTTAAAGAAAGAAAATTATCAATTTATACCAATTGAGAATAAATAAAATATCAACTTTAGCTAAGACTGGGAAAATAGGATGAGCATAAACCTTTAAGTAGGAACATGTCCCAGTCTGATTCTGATTGTTCTCCAATGTACTACAAGTTAGAGGGAACTTCCAGACCTCCATTCAATAATGCCCTCTATCAGTTTCTTTCAGACAATGATGTCTACTGGTAGAATTGGTTTCTTTGTCTGATTTGTCTCATTTTTCAACTGCTGTTTACCTGAAGAGTTGCTCAGCACTATTTTGTTGGACCTCTATTGAGCTTTCTACTGTAAGTTGCATCAGAAAAACTTTGCCCATTTTACACGGCAATGTGTCATACTCTGGGAACTGCCTAGTTCCCATCATTTTTTTCCCTAAATTGAAAATAGGATCATCAATTTCCTGACTCAAAATGAAACTCACATTTCCTAATTTGAGACACTGAGTGTCCCAATCTCTCCTTGAATCTATCATTTTTTCTTTTAGCAAATAGTTACTGATAGGCTTCCATCTGTCAAGAGTGTTATCAAGCCCTTGAAACAACTGGAGTAAAGAAGAAAGAGATGATAATCCCTATCCTGGAGGAGTTTTTATTCTATTAAGGAAGTTAAATATTAAATAGGACAGACCTAGTTCTGATCTCATAGAGTTTATATTCTGTGAGAGAAAACCCCATTAGAGGACAATTTATGTGATTTATTATTTATGTTTCATACTGAGAACTATGAGGACTCATGTCAGAGGTATCTGCTTTAGTCTAGGGCCAGTTTTTATCAAATATGAGGAGTACATAACAGGTCAAATAAATTTGTTTTATTTTGCTTTATTTAAAAATTCATTATTGATTTAATATTTAAAGGCTGAGTAGTGTTTAATTTCACAAAATATGAGCCTCAGAGGCAGGTCTGAAGGAATGGCAGACAGAAGACAAAGTATGCCCAAGTATTCTGAAAAAGGAAGGAGCATGTGAGAAATGTAAACTCCAGTGTGTAGGTTCAGCAAGGGAGAGAGGGAAGGGTAAGAGATAAGGATGGTGATATAAGGAGAGGTCAAACACTGCAAGAACTTATAGGTAGGCTGGGAATATATTTATTGATGCATTTTTAAGAGTTAAAGGAGGAGCTATTAATAATTACACCAGGACCACAGGTAAAATTGTCCAGAGAAGAATTTGGATCATTGTCTTAAGAGCAATGAGGGGCTCTGAAGGGTTTGGATGGCAGGAGAGAGTTAGCATAATTTGTAGGTCAGAAAAGAAAGGGTTTGAGAGAGTAACGAGTAGATGGGGAGACTGGCTAGGACAGAATTTCAGCATTCTAGATGAGAGATGATGATAAACACGCTTAGGAAGCCAGCAGGGGGAAAAAGAGGATATTAAATAAAGCAGTTTGGAGTTCAAAGGTTTTGAGACATTCCATTGGTTTATTCTCAAGGTTCTAATAAAATCATTTTCAGGTTTCTACACTTGGGAGGCATCTATATTAAATGAATCTGGAGATAAGATCATTCTATACATGTATATAAGGTAGCTTCAGTGGCATCTGGATATTTTATTCATAGATTTTTTTTTTTTAAGATCTTACCCTCAAAATCCAGAGTCAGCTACAAATTATTAAAAACTTAAATCTAAGATCACCCTTTCTAGATTTTAAACCTGACTGTGTAACTTATATTAGACTTATTTATTTTTTTATTCATGATATAGATAATAAAATGTCTTACATGAGCTATATGTTAAAGAAGTTTCAGGAGCGCTATACAGATTTCTTTGTTAACAGCACATGTTTTCCTACATATCTTTTTGTCTTTTTGTTGCCATTTATTTTTTGCTACAGTCTAGCATCCTGATCCTGTCCCATCCCAGAATCTCTTATATCAATTGAATAGCATGAATGTACAACCATTTTCACAAACCAGAAACCTAGAAACCGTATTTCCCTGCCCTCACTATTTGTAATCTGTCATCAAGTTCTGTCCATTTTATATCCCAAATGGTTTTCAGGATTATCCAATTCCCTGGATGTCACCTACCCCCACTTGTCCAAAAAAGATATCTTTTATCTGGGCTATAGAATTAATGTCCCTACTCCACAAAGTGATCATTTCCAAATACAATTCTGATTGTGTCAATCCCCACTTCCAGTCCTACACCCATCCCTACCTACCACACTCAGTGTCTTTTTATTGCCTTTGGTATAAAGAGGAAGGTATAAACGTCTTCCAAAGGAACTTGCAGATGTGGCCCCTCCCTACTTCTCAATCCTCATCTTGTACTATACTTCCACTCCTCATTTAATGTCTACACTAGCCTTCTTTCAGTTCCTTGAATGTGCCTTGTCCTCTCTTACTACACACTTTCCCCTCTGCCTAGAGTGGTCTTTTATTTCTAATGCATCATTTGAACTTCTAATTTGTCCTTTATATTTCATCTCAAATGTCACTTTCTCTACCAAGTATTCCCTTATTCATCAGTTAGGTGAAACTCTCTGTTAGATAATCTCATGACACAGATAATGCTCTTTTCATAGAACTTATCATGTTTTTTCTTTTGATTATTTGATTAATATTTCACCTGCTCAAGGGCATAAGCTACCTGAAGCACAAATAGTAATCATGGCTTTTGTCCACATTTGAATCCCTAGAGGTCTTAGCAAATAGGTGTTCAATAAATACATACCAAATTAATAAATCAACCTCAGGTAGATTTAGGATTGAAATTTTCATTAAAAAAAAAAAAGCTAAAATTCATTCATTTCTGCATTCGGATAAAATTCAACCACTTAAAAAGTAGTAAGAAAAAAAAAAAAAAAAAAAAAAAAGGGCTTCCCTGGTGGCGCAGCGGTTGCGCGTCCGCCTGCTGATGCAGGGGAACTGGGTTCGCGCCCCGGTCTGGGAGGATCCCACGCGGAGCGGCTGGGCCCGTGAGCCATGGCCGCTGAGCCTGCGCGTCCGGAGCCTGTCCTCCGCAACGGGAAAGGCCGCAGCAGAGGGAGGCCCGCATACCACAAAAAAAAAAAAAAAAAAGTAGTAAGAATCTCTTCTTTGAGGTTCTGTTCCTGTTTATTCCTATACACATTCTCTTGCACATTTGATTTCCATCAAATATTTTTCACTCCCTGAATCCTCACTCCCACAAAATATTTTCATTCATTAAATCCCGAAGGATTTCTTAAGATTTCCATCTTAAGATCATGATGGATACAGAGCCAATTATAGAGCTGCAGTCAATAGACCTTCTTCCTTTCAACAGACTACAAAGTCCCTTCTGGATCTGTGATGCCTGCCTGGATTGGCTCACAGACCCCAGGGCTGGCTATGAGGTTTTACAATTCATGCTGTGTAGTTAGTCAACTGACTTCCTTACAGAAATGGCGGTTGGGTAGAGTTAAAGGGAGATGATGTCTTGGAGCAATGCTATTTAGTGAGGCCATTGTTAGAATGTGTTTTTATTTTGCACTTGTAAAAGTCTTATAACTGTGTTTTAACTATATTACAAGATTTTAAAAGTGGTCAGGTTTTTCAGGTAAATATGATATATATCCTACTTTTTGCTATGATTTCTAATATATAGGCGATTTAAAAAAAGGTTGTATCATGGTAGCCTTCCATCCCAGGAAGGGGCACATTTATCAATTCTCTTATGCCCATCATAAAACACAGATGATATAAAAGAAAAAAAAATGTTCTAAACTTGAGTTCCTATGGGATATGACCCAATTTGAGTTTGCCTGCACTATACATTCATACCAGTTAAGTGAGTAGAGAAGTAAATGCAAAAAGGAGAACTATAAAAGAGACCAGTTATTTTAAGCCTATTAGAAAGAACAAGGATATAAATTTGTAATAAACTTTCCAAAAAACCCTTATCTATACCACCAAGACTTTCCCTTTGATTTAATAAGGGAAATGGTCATCTTGTTCTGCATAGGGTCACTTGAGTCTCCTCGTAATATATAAATCAATGTAAATAAAGTAAGAAGAAAGCACAGTGTGTGAGGGGCATGTGATGAACCAATTTTTGACCCTCTCTTAGCCAGTCAAGAAGTGACATGAAATTTAAGCAACTGATGAAAAAGCAGACAATGCAAAATGTAATTTGAAAAAGGAGTGAGTTTTTTGAGGCTGAAGTAGTCAGCTCTGAAGAAGAAAGAAAATGAAAACAACTTTTTAGGAGACATCAAAATCCATCTCACCTCTGCATTTTTACTTTTGTGAGATGACTTCTCAACCACCGTTTTTTCCTCTTTCTGACAGGCTGTAATGAGAGATATTCTCCAAATTCAGCATATTATCATTAGGGTGCAGCTAATGGGAGTTGGTCAGATTGTTCACAGGATTCACTTAAAGTTAACTATTGGGTTCATTTAAAATTCTAGATGAGAGAACCCAAGGTAATCTGGACTCTAACTCGGGTTTTTCAGGGAGAATTAAAACATATACACAATGCATAAGACTATTTTTATGCCCTTACGTATTTAATTTCAAATATATTAAACAATTCTTAAATTGTCAAATGACATTGGCAAACTCTGTCTTACTCTCTTCCAAGGATTCAAAATAGTCTAGTGGTTCTGATATCCAGGTTTATCATGACTGTGAGAATCATTGGGCAGATGTACTGAAAAGTAGAATTATGTTTCCTTATTAGAACTGATTAGTATACTAAGGTATATTCCAGTTATAGTATAGATGTTCTCTTCTGATTATTTTCCCTCAGAATTTGCTGCACTATTCAGAATTTAAAATAGTTCCCAGTGACAGAAGTTTAAAAATGTATTTGTTAACTATAGTAAGTGAGATTTAATTTTTATGCTTATTCAAACTGTAATGACTTACCAAGGATTCTTTTTTCCCAACTTTTACCTTGTTACACCCTCTATCTTAAGGCAGGACTCAATGTAAAGGACTCCAAAGTTTCTCTTAGTCTTTGTATTTTTGAGTATTTCTCTGACATCCTTAAAATGCAAGTCACTAAAAGAATGTATAAGTCTCAAGTAGACACTGATGCCACTTCTGGATGGAAAATGGGGGATAAGTGAAGTGTATTGACAATAATATTTAATATACTTTAGTCTATCATCTACCTTTTACTGTATGAGGCTTCAGATGAGATGATTTTTTTCTTTATTTCATATAGTTTTAAAATATTTGACAGAATAGACACACATAAATGGTTTTAACTGAATCATCATTTGATTGCCATTATAAAACTGTAGGGTTCCTGGTTCTTGATCTCAGATGCTCATTGAAAATATGTCTTCTGATGATCTACCACTTTACTTATTTCTGGAAATCCCTGATAACATGTAATAACATGTAACTTATGTCCAATGCTTCGCAGCATCTACCACTTCCTTTTTTGTGTCCCCTCACGCGGTAGCAACTGAAATGCTATTTTCTACTCCCACCGTCCTTGGATAAACACAATCTCCTATAGCTGCTAATGGTGGACACCAGCAATGATGTGTGATTCCCCTTTCAGGTGCCAAATACCTCACAGTATTTTGTCCATTTTGTGTTCTCATGGCAATGGGGGAAAATGCTTCACAAACTCTTTGTAAAACTGTTCCTAAACCTGGCAAACATAAGAGACAATATGTGATTCCTGGGTAGAACAAGTGTTATGTTCAAGTTTGAACCCCCATCTAAGTGCACAGGAGGGATATTATGGGGGGCAACCAACGCTGGCTGTCTGGACTTCTGTTTAGAATTCCTAACCCTGTGCTTGATTTTACACAAAGTTAGTGTTCTCCTCCAACCATTTATCTTATCTTATTTATTTCTTCTACAACTGCAGAATTGAGTAATTTCCACAGAGACTGTATGGCCTGCATATTCTAAAATATTTGCTATCTGGTCATTCACATCAATTTTTTGCTAACTCCTGATTTAGAAGAATTCTTATTTGAGTCTAAATGAGTCATAAATTTCCAGAGGTCTGGACAAAAGATGGACTATCATTAATTATATCTCTATTTGCAGTTTCTGAGTCCTTAGGACAATATCTAATGGAATAAATACTGATCATGAAGATGGACCTAGTAATATAAACTTAGAAGAAGAAAAAAAAATTCTGAGTAGAGTGTCTGATATTCTAATCTGCTCCAAGTTCAACCCCCTCTTTCCTTAAAGACTGTAGGCTCTGGACTCAGACCACCTGTGTTCAAATCATGGCCCTGACACTTTGAAAGAATGTGACCTGAGGTAAGCTGCTTCATCTTTCTGAGGCTCAGTTTCTCCATTTATAAAAGGTGGCAGGGAGTGAAAATAATAGTGCCTAGCTCAAAAGGTATGGATTGGGAGTAAATAAGATAATCCATGGAAAGAATTTAGGACAGTGTTTGGCACAAAGTAAGTTAGCAAGTTATCAATCAACATTTGTAATTAGTATAGTTGCTGAGGCGGTGAGGGTGTGATGGCTATCAGTAAAAACTGAAGCAACAACTCTTACTAAATTCCGTAATACATTAGGGAAATATATGACTGCTCTTTCTATAATATGTGTTAAGAAGACGCTCACCACTGCTTGTCTGATACAGACAGCTGGGCTTTTTGGCACCATGATGACTCAGGGCGGAGGACTCCAAAAGTACTTTAGGGCTTTTCTGGGAGAAAGATGAGGCTCAACAGTGTTCATTATGGGATAACGTGCCAAATTCAATCTGAGTTAACTTAGTTCATCATGCCTTATTCCTATCAAAGGTTATGAGGACCAGTGCCATACTGGTTGCAAACAGTGTTACATAAATCTCTAGAGTATGATAATGAGAGGCATTGAGAGATTCATGGATCTAATGCAACAAGAATTTAGATAAGGGAAAGATTACTTCCATTGGGGTATTACTACATCAGGAGAGACAGAAAGACTAGATTTCTTCATCAGGGCTTGCTTAGAAGGATCCATAATTTACACATCAGACTGACATGAACACTTAAAGGGGACCAGAGAAAGCTTGCAAATTCCACGAGAACATGATTTAGGACATTAAATGGGCCTACATGAGTCTATTACATGGAATAACTAATGCTCAACATTTTAATCCCTTAGACCACATGATTAAATAAATGACTCAGTAAATGTTCCTGATTCATGCCCTGGCTACTTCTGTTTGCCCTGATTGACAATTAGAATAACATCATCCGCTCAACAGATTCTGGTTTTATCCTCACTGCTTTATACGGTTCTGTTAATCTCTTAAACCCATTTCATTATTCATATCACTAAAGAGTCAAGCGTATGTGCTACTCTTAGAGTCTAATAACATTTTCATACATTTTTGGGGATTTTTTCTTTCATTCCTCTTTTGTCACAATTAACTGATGCTTGTTTAAAGCAGAGTTTAGAGAGATGTTTCTAGTTTAGGATATAAAGGCAGTTTATAAAGTATGCCATGAATTTAAGTGGTTATTTGAATAAACACACTAAAAATAGTTAAAAGTTAAAAGCATTTTTAAAACTCTCCTTAAACTTCTCAGTTTTATCCTTAAAATATTTGACTATATAATTTTAAGCTCTATCTGTTTGGAGGAAAGTGTTAAAGTCAACGGAAAACATCTCCAATTTGTAGTTAGTGAGATCTTCTCATTATCACCAAAGTATTTTGATCAATTACAAAAGTAATATCTTATATAAATTTGAGGGCTTATAATATGCCAGGTAGTGTTCAAAATTATTTGTACATACTAAGCTAATCAACAAAACAACTCTTGCACCTAGTGCCATATTATATCATTCTTAAAGGTGCAGTAACCAAACCATGGACAGCTTAAGAATCTTTTCCAAAGTCATGAAACCAGGAAATTACAGAGTAGGGATTAGACTGCATTATGGACCCAGGATCCAAGGACTTTTTCACTGGTAGCATCGCAATTAAATATATTTAAAATGTTATGAAAATATTGCTCTGGCCTGCCTTTGGAAAGATATACATTGGTTTCCATTGAAATTTTTTTCTTCATCTGTATTCTGGAGCAACTGGCTTAAAAACAAAAGAAAACTAAACAAGAATCTGTTTTGGCCACCTGGACCAACAGGCTAAAGGAATTGTTGTCCTCTGTTTTATTCCTGTCCACCTCAGCACTTTCAGTCTCCAGGTCATGCTATTGGTCTTAATCATAAATTGAAAATGAGAAGCAGAATGTTTAAAGACCAAACTGTAATTATGAGGAAGATCTAAAGGGAGCAAAACTAACATCGAGTATAGGCCTTCAGTTTCCTATTAGTGCATTTAGGATTAGCTATAAACAGCCTTGTTAAACCCAATTAAATAGTTCATCTGAAGGATTTTTCTTATTAGCATAGGCTGAGAGACTTGACTTTTAGAATTATGTTGCTTGTTATGCACAAGCATTTTTCCAATATTGACTTTGTCTTCTGAGATTTTTTTTTTTTTTAAATCACAGTGCCATTTAAGAGTCTTTCTTGAGAGATACTACATGACATATAAAAGTTTTGGATGATACTCTTAGAAAAGTCCTCTGTTCCAAGTATACATAGAGGTATTTCAAAACATTTTGAAATATGGAAAAGTAGAGTTTCCAAGATAATATCACATAATTTGGTTTGAGGCATAATAAAAGACAGACACTTAGGTGCTCAGCAAAAGTACAATTCATGGCCAGATGGAGCTGCTTTGTTTAGAATACCTATTGTTTTGTATTAACCGCAACACTGGCACATTTTGTAAGTTCAATGAATATTTGAGAGTAATACAGTGCCAAGTCTGTATAGTCTCTGTTATAATTTTTTTTTCCTTTTTCTTCAGGCCAGATAATAAAATTGTTTGAACTGCCCCACCCCACCACATATTATAAAACTAGAAATACAGTAGCTCATTTTGAACATCTGTTGAAACAGATTGAGAGGCATTTTGGCAAATGTGTTATCACATGTTACTATGGAATAGCACTTCAGATCACTCTAAATGGAAATTAAATTTGAAGGTTCTATGCTGCTGTATGCTACATTTGTATACAGACTCAGTGGGTTCTATGCTGTGTTGTCAATGAAAATTTATGGTAAATATTGTTTTCTTATCCTGACAATATTTTCTTTATTTTACTTGAACAACTAATAGACATTATTTTACTTTAGTTGTCATTTCAAGTTTGTTGGAAATATTCCTCAATCACTGTTTCCAATGGAATTATAATGTGAAAGATGTTTTCCTTACATAGTATAGATATATTGCATTTTATAACATAGAGATATTCATTAGATATTTGAGGTTAAAGTACAAAGTTAAAATGATGTTTCCATATTCGCACAGGAAATAAATTGAGTGACTGCAACTACCAGTGAGACGTATTTTAGACTTCTTTCCAATTTCACACATTCTAACTTAGTAGAGGCCAATTATTACATTTTCTGTTTCATTAATAATTCCAATTGTCTACCCCTATGTACATGTTTGTTTTTTAAAAAATAAGTAAATAAATGAAAATTTTCTGAGTGTAGAAGCTACCATGTTAGTAAAATGATACTTAAATTAACAAAAAAGAAGATATTGCAGCCCATGAGAAATTCAAATCTTTCTCCCATTGAAAACTCTTTATCTTGGTACTGTTAATTAAGTCAGACAACACTTTCCTCCAGCATTATCTCTAACCTCTCTTATATGATATTCATTATTCATAGTTTTGGTCTTGACTTGTGGATAATTATGGTCCAAATCCTAATTCTGAAGTGTTCCTTAATCACTTCATTTTTCCTCTTATTAGCTGTACTTTACATAAGAGACCATTGAGTGCCAATTCATTTTGCAATGAAAGGTCAGTTTTATCTAAAAATAACAAACTTTGCCTTATCTGATTTTCTGGTAAGAAGAATGTAATCTTCTAAAATTATTATTGTAAGATAATACGTATGTTTTCCAGGAATTTCTCCAGCTACCAAACAGAATCTTTTTAGAGATTATATTGTGGTGACAAAAATAAGTATGTGCTTTCATATGGGCAGAATGATGTCCCCCCTCAAATTCATACGTTGAATGAAGCCTTAATCCCCAATGCAACTGTATTTAGGGATAAGGCTTTTAGGAGGTAATTAAGAATAAATAAGGTCAGAGGGTGGGGTCCTAATTAGACAGAATCAGTGGCCTTATAAGACTAGAAAGAGAGATCTCTCCATGTGCAGGCACCGAGGAAAGCCATGTCAGCACACAGCAAAAAAGCAGCTATCTGCAAGCCAAAGAGAGCTCTCACCAGAAATTGAATCAGCCGGCACCTTAATCTTGGCTGTCCCAGCATCTAGAGCTGAGAGAAATACATTTATTCTGTTTAAGCCACCCAGTATGGTATTTTGTTATGGCAGCCTGAGCTGACTAAGACGTGCTTATATTTCAAATCATTCAAACAAATTATTTTTAAAAGTTTAGATTTCTTCCTCCTTTCAAATAGAAACTAAAGTCCTTCCTTGAACCAATACTCAAACCCTGGAACATACACATCAGCGCTGGGATCCTCATTCTGGTACTTACTAAATCTGTAGTTTAGGTAATGTTAATTTCTGTGAATTGACAAGAGGTGTTATTATTAATGCAAACTGAAAAAAAATATGCTTTAGATTACCTAAATGATATTTGTGATCCTTGTTTATAATCTTTGTTCAGGCTCACATAGCTACCAGATGCAGCATAATGCATAACTTTTTTCCATTACATTGAAATTGTAGACTTTTAATACTGACTCTTTTTTTTTTGTCTGCGTGTGGGCTTTCTCTAGTTGCGGCAAGCTGGGGATACTCTTCGTTGCGGTGCACTGGCTTCTCATTGCAGTGGCGTGTCTTGTTGTGGAATACAGGCTCTAGGCACACAGGCTCAGTAGTTGTGCCATGTGAGCTCAGTAGTTGTGGCTCATGGGCTCTTGAGCCCAGGCTCAGTAGTTGTGGCACACCGGCTTACCTGCTCTGTGGCATGTGGGATCTTCCTGGACCAGAGACCAAACCTGTGTCTCCTGCATTGTTAGGTGGATTCTTAACCACTGCACCACCAGTGAAGTCCCCTTATTTTTGTTTTAAGTGACATTAGAACTACGGGTATGTTTTAAATGATGTTTACTTTATCAACTATGCTTATGAATATAATTAATTGTGTGTTTAATTTTGTAGTTATTTACTTAAATTTCATAAATATATCTAAAAGTAAATCACATATATGTGTATTTTTTAATAAGATTTATAAACTTTTATAACTTTTTGTAAAGATTTTGTTTCAAGAAGCATCTTTATATTGAAAATAAATTTTCTATCTAAATATATCTTTTCTGCATATTCACAATACAAAAGCAAACTACATAAATTCAACTGAATAGGAATTTTAAGGTGTTTAAGTAAGTTTTAAATATCCATTATAATTATTAAAATATTTTATTTTCTAATCTCTCCAGAAATCTGGACTCTGATCTCTTGGAAAATTATTTCTTATCACTACTTTGGTTAAGCCTTCTAATATAAAGCTTTTCTATTTTCTTTAGGAATATTTATACTTAGTTATAAAAATGATTCCATATGGTTATGAACCCAATTGAATTAACTGTATCTTCAAATAACTGCATTTTGTGCTGGTTCATAAATAATAAATACTAGAAAACATCTTCAGGGTTAAGCTTTCAATCTTGGCTAATATTCTTAAATGTTACCACACAAAACTAGGAGTAGTTAAAAGCATGAATATCCACTTGTTTCAGGTCCTTTTCTTTTTCTTTGCATATTGTCGTTCTCATAATCTATTGACAAGTTCCCCACCTTATTTTATGAAGTTTAAAAAAAAGATTATAAATCATATTCTTTGTGATCTATATAACTCAGAGTTTTACAAAATAATTAGGGATTTTTACATAAATTATATAATCTGACCGTAATAATGACACTTTTATGAAGAAGTTGAGGTTTCAATGCATACCCTACCTCAGAAGTGTTCAGGGACACTCTTAGGACAGTAATTGATTTTCAAGGGGGAATTCAAGTCAAGGTTTTATATTCTTAAATTCAGAGAAAGGTAATAGCAAAAGAATGTCACAGAAGATCACACAGATGCTGATGTTGATATATATAATCTAGAGAAATATGGAAAATATATTGAGCATGTAAAGTAATAATTCATTCTATCTAGTTTCTAATGATATTTGGAAAATGCACAAGGTATGGAATTATGACTTGGTTTCATTGAACTACAAAATGATTATGAAACTTTCTGACCTTACTGAGATCCTACTGTGAACAAGGGAGTTTGATTAGGTCTGAGGGAGTGCAAATGATATGCAAAAATAAATGAACTATGTTTTATTCCCTTAAGGATTGTCAAGGTGAAAGAAAAATTAAAAAAACAAAAAACAGTAGGCTTCCCTGGTGGCGCAGTGGTTGCGCGTCCGCCTGCCGATGCAGGGGAACCGGGTTCGCGCCCCGGTATGGGAGGACCCCACATGCCGCGGAGCGGCTGGGCCCGTGAGCCATGGCCGCTGAGCCTGCGCGTCCAGAGCCTGTGCTCCGCAACGGGAGAGGCCACAACAGAGGAACACCGCATACCACAAAAAGAAAAAAAACAAACAAACAAAAAAAACAGTAAAATTACTCAAATAGAGGTTGAAGGCTTTGATCAGCTGATAAACTTGAGAGGGAACCGAAACCCAGGTAACTTCTGGAGCAAACAGAGCTAAGTGGGACTGGAGTTGTATGCTGTGAGGGAAGAGAAGGTTTTGTGAATTGGGGTTTTTCCCAGGTTGCTATTTTCTTTAACTGATGCAAAGTTGTGGTTGGTACAGTTGAGAGATGATTTGTTTTTCATGTCTCTTGCTTAGAATCTTTGGTACAATCTTATTTTGGTAGCTGTCAGAAGAGTTACTTTGAGAACTATCTTTGTAAGACTTGCAGGTTGTCTGTAAACTATCTAATGCAAGTTAAATTTCAGGAAAGTGGGATTAGAAGGGAAAAAAAGGGGAAGAGAAGAGAGACAAAAGTTAAAAAAAAAAAAGGAAAGGAAAGGAGGCAAAGGATGAAGCTAGGAAAACTAGGGTCTTTTTTAATTCCTTCATAGCAGTTTATGAGTTAAAAAATTAAGTGTTTAAATGCTGTGCACTCTACTTACTTTATTTGTGAATCCAAGCAAAGATGTTAAAATTCTTGACCATCAATGTTATCATCTGCAAAGCAAAAATAAAAGTTATTGTTAAAATCTTATATCATAATGTATTTGAAAGTGTTGTTTAAACCATCCTTTGTATAATTATAGATAGTGATAAGGGTATATGATTGACATTGTCATTCAGACATTTTAATCTGTAGGTTGAAAGGAAGAAAATAAGTCTTTATAAGAATTGTGATAGAAAACTGAATGGTCAAAATAACTGTTGAATTGTTCTATACTCATGAATTTCCCAAAAGACGTAACTCAGTTCTGATGGTAAATAGATAGGGTGGATGGAGATAATTACCTATTGGAAAGTTAATAGTGTTCTTAAAAGAAAATCAATGACATAGCAAGTGCTAACCTTAGTTTTGAAGTAGAGTAATACAGAAGAGATCCAGATTGTCATCTACGACCAAGAAATTCCTGAGAGAGGAAAAAAATCCCCTGATAACAAGGTAGGGATTATTAAAATTGCTTTGTAGTACTTCAGTGTATTGTTGTGACATCAGTTTTATTCAAGCATCATTTTATGATTTATAAAAGCCTGACTTTTTTATCTTATTTGAAACTTCTATCCATCTTGTACTGTAGGTGGACCAGGTAACAGGGTTATTATTTTGGAGTGCAGAAAAATGACAACATGGACTTCAAAAACCTCTTCCAAAGTTATTTATACAGTCTCTCCTGACAGTGGAATTACTATTCATTCTAATAATTAGCCCAGCATTTTTTTTTTCACTGTTAGATTTATGTGCTAGGTAGGTATGGCTAACGCAGTAGATGTGATTTGCTTTGTATTTATGTAACAAGTAATAATCGAACCTATTTCATGTCAGATATAATACAAGACACTGGATGCAGAGGTGAATGAAGGTCACATGCTGATTACGCTTATTCATTACCTCAAAAAGAAACACTGTACCTACCAGCAGTCACTCTCTCCCAAAACACTCCCCTGCAACATAAACAACCACTAATCCACTAATCTGCTTTTTGTATCTATAAATTTTCCTATTCTGAGTGTTTCATATAAATGCAGTCATACAATATATGGTCTTTTGTGACTGGCTGTTTTTACTTAGCATAATATTTTCAAAGTTCCCATGTTCTAGCATTTATACTATGTATTTCATTCATTTTTATGCTGAATAATATTCTGTTGTATAGCTATTCCACAGTTTGTTGTCCATTCATCAGCAGATGGACATTTGGGTCCCTCAATTGGCTATTATTAATAATGCTGCATACTTTTTAACACTTCTTGATTTGTCTGTCTTTTTTATTATAGCCATACTAGTGAATATGATGTATTGTCTCATTATGGGTTTGATTTTCCTTTTCCTAATGACTTATAATGTTGATATTTGTGCTTATTAAATATTTTCATGTGCTTATTGATCATTTACATAACTTTGGAGAAATGTCTATTAAAATCCTTGGCCCATTAAAAAAATTTTTTATCTTATATTATTGAGTTGTAAGTATTTTTTATATATCCTGGATACAATTTCTTTATAGGTATATGATTTTCATGTGTTGTTTTCCCATTCTGTAGATTTATTTTTCACTTTTTTGATGGTATTCTTTGAAGTACAAACATTCTTAATTAAAACAAAATTAATTTATCTATTTTTCCTTTCATCACTTGTGCTTCTGATGTCTTGTATAGGAAACCATTGCTTAACCTGAGGCATGAAAGTCTACTGCTAGGTTTTCTAAAATTTTTCAGTTTTAGCTTTTACATTGAGGTCTATACATTAACTTTGTATATTGCGTGATAAAGAGGTCCAACTTCATTCTTTCGTGGATATCCAGTTGTCTTAGCATTGTTTGTTGAAAAGACTATTGTTTCCCCATTTAAATGTCATGGCACCCTTGGTGAAATTCAGTTGACCATAATTTAAGGGTTTAATTCTAGGGCTCTCAGTTCTATTCTATTGATGTATATGTCTACCCTCATGCCAGTAAGTTATTGTCTTGTAACTTTTATAAGTCTTGAAATCGAGAGGTGTGTGTACAACTTTGTTTTTTTTTCAAGTTTGTTTTGCCTATTCTGAGTTCCTTGCATTTCCAGATGAATTTTAGGAAAAGCTTGTCAATTTCCATCCAGATAGGGAGTATCTGTTCATTCAAGATACCGTGAATGATTGTCTTCGCCTAAAGTTGATCAGTTTAATAGATGTTTTCCCAAATACCTCACCTTCTATTCTGGAAGTCCTGCCCTCAGTTTGTAATTGGGGAACAATGTGTTCTGATTTGTATTTCCAAAAGTTATAGGCATTCTTTACGGAGAATAAATTATGGCAAATAAAAGTGAAAAGTAACGATTTCTGTTCAAAAAAGACTATCACTGTTCTAGTGAGAGATGTTTGTAGCAACAGTTGAGATGGAGAAAAGTGGGTAAAATCGAGACACACATTAAAGGAACACTTAATAGGACATGGCATATGATTGAATGTCTGTGTTTAGGGACAGGACTGAATTTAGATATCCAGGGTTTTTTTGATGATGATGTAATTTAATGGTATGAAAAAAGCAGATAAATAGGTTTCAATCATTTAAATCAATAATTCAGATAGGGATTCATTACATTTGAGATGTTTCTGAGATAAAACACTTGTAGATGTAGACTGGTAGTTGTGAAGTTCAGAAGATAGGATGGAATTTATCAACAAAGGGTACATAAATGACTGAACAGATACATTCTAATAGAAAGAGTGAAAACAAAGACAGGAGTATAGTCCTAGAAGTTTCTCTATAGAAATAACAACATTTAAAATTTGAAAAATGAAGGTGATTAAGGAATGGCCTCTGAAATTAAGAGAACTAAGAAAATTTGTCAAGAATAAGAGGATGGCTATCTGTGTCAATTATAGTTAAATGACTGAGTTATGTAAGTGAAGAAGTGTGTCCATCACATTTGGGAACATTAAACCTGTTGAAAATTTTGGAAATAGCATTACATGGGAATTGTGGGTAAGAAGCAAGATCATATGTTGAAGAATTAACTAAGATATTAGAAAAATACAAGCAAATAACTGCTTGAATAAGTTTGCCTACAAAAAAGGAGTAGAAAAATAGAGAAATAGCTGGAAGGAAATGGATTATCTACATTATGGTTGTTTTTGTGTTTTCATTATGTCCATATATATAATTCATAAAGTAATAAAAATAGCAGCATATTTTCATCTACTCCCCTTTACTTAAATGTGATTCAGAGAATTAGCTTCTCTTGTTTCTGCATGACAACTTTATCTGGACCCAAGGCTTTACTGTTTGCTCTTAAGAAAGATACTGTCCTAAAGATACTTTTAGAAATAAGCACAACAATCTTGATTCTGAAAATAGAATGTCTAATTCCACATCATAAACAAAACTCCAAATTCTTCACACCTACAGCTGGGCAGAGAGAAATGGAGTCAGGACCGTTCTTGTTTAATTAGGAAATTCCCTAAGCTATCTTTGCTGTGTTGGAATCTAACAGTTGCTTATATATAACCCTTTCTCCCCAGGAAACTTCTGTAAGTTTCTGCCTTATCTTGGCTCTACCAAGGTGTCTGGCTTCTCTCTACTACAATTGTTTTGACTTGGGTGGAAGCATCCTTATTCCAAATGATGGTTCATGAATCCTTCTTTAGCCCTGGTATCTAGTGGTGCACCTCTGGCCTCTTTCTGTTTATATTTCCTTGCCCCTCTAGGTCCCAAGACAACCATGCACACTGTCTTTTTACAAGGCAAAAGGCCTGCATCTGGTTCATGGGAACACCCATGTACGTTTAGTTTACTCGAGATCTGAAAAAACGTTCTGTTCCCAACATGCATCATTCTCTGTTCATAGTCACTGATGCAGTTAGGCACCATTTCTCACTCTCTATTTCAGTGGTAGGGGTCATACCTTCTGCCTCAGTCCACTTTACTTGTTGTAGATGCAAGTAAGGTTCCAGTCTCTGTGTCTCTCATCTAAAGAGAACGCTTTTAAAACTTGTCAGGTGCTCTTCGTGAAACCTCTTTCAGTAGGTTTGATATTAGACTGTAGCATATTCCTCCCCCTTTCCCAAAGGGTAGATGGAGATTCACACACACCACATGGCAACAGCTCTCTCTTTTCTTTCCCTCTGATCCCATGGTATGTCATCCATCTGAGTTATCAACACATTGTAGAAGAAATTCTTTACCTTCTTGTTTCAATTTTTCTTATAAAGGAGGAGTTTTATCCCACACTCATTTTGGAATTCTTTTCTATATGATACTGGCACTTCAGTTAATGGAGTCCAGGAGAATCTCATTCCAACAGTGTCCATTTGTTTCCAGGATGGGAGTTTATAAAACATGAGAGGAATTATCCCAGATAAATTGCTATAGCTGTGATCTTGTAGTTGGGCTATTAAAAGTATATATAGAGGATAATTTCTAATCTAAATATTGATGAAGAGATAAATATAAGCCAAAATAAATATGGAAAGAAGAATCTTCCAGATAGAGAGTGCAGAATACAGTTGTAGAATGAGATTGTGAGAGGAAGAGTTTTACGTCGGCATCAATGAGAAATCAGTGCAGGAAATAAAATCCAATCAAGTATTTTAAGCAAGAAGAATTTTAATACAGGAATTAGGTGTCTCTGAGACAATAGAAAGAGCTGAAGAAACAAATTCTAGATTGATATCTTGGAATTATTTCCGGAACATTCTCAAATTGATTTATTATGGGTGATGCTCCATTTGAAACCAATTCTGGAGTTAGGTCAGGAACAAGAAGTCATTGCCACTACAATTGTCAGGATATTGGGGAATGGCTGTTGAAGTACTTAACAGGAATATATAGATTACATAATTCTTGTTAAGAATCCAGGAATATATAGAATAAATATTGGAAGAATAAACACCCCAAGAAGACCCACCATATATATGTACTTTCATACAAGAAGAAAACAACCAAAGCCTGCAGGAAGAGGATCACCAACACACTTCTACCTTCAAGATCTCACAGAACTACATCTAACTGGAGGCATGTATCTACTATCTAGAATGTCAGTCCAGATAGGAAAGACATGATGTTACAGAATATGGGTCTCTAAGCTTTCAGGTTGAGGCAACTGAACCAAAAAATAGCTATACTTGACAAATCTTTGCACAAGTAATTCTCCATGGCTATGTCCAGCATATACTCTGCAGTGAGTTCAGACATAAAAGCTTCAATTTCAGTGATTTAACTATAATGCAGTTTCATATTCATTTTGAAGTTTTTTGAGATGTGCAAGAATGAAAAGTAGAGATATTAATATGTAATAGAGGTATTTGCAATGTATTTAGCTGTGTGTGCAACTATGTAGCTCAACTTGACTTCCAGGCTTATTATATATAGTTCTATATTAAAACATAATAGCCTTAGCCAGTAGGTATTGCTATATGGGGCAGAATCAGTTAAAATAATGAAATAATCCTTGTAAGTAATTTCCTTATCTGATTGTCATTTGCTTAGATGTGCTGAATTTCACTGTCTTTTATCAGAGTCATAGAATAGTTAATTATTTATAATTTTTCCCTGAAAAATTGTGATTAAGTCATTTTATCTAACTCCATTCCTAAAGAAGCCAATATACAATTAATTGTGTTCAGTGATGGATAAATCCATTTTGTTTTCCTTTGAGTCCTATCAACTCAGTGGCTGAAATTAAAAAGAACCAGAATAGCACTTAGAGAATGTGAAACATAGATTTAAATATTCCCTTTATATGAAAATGATTTCAAATACTATTATTATGGTATAAATCAAATAATATGTATTATAATCATGAGACTTGATTGTGGGTGGCTTGCTTATGTTTCCCCAACTCAAAAATGTTATTGAGATCACTAAGAAACAAGCCTGGGACAGTTATTTGAATGATGAGAACATAGGTTTGAGCCAAAATGTGGGTTCAAGAATGGAATATCACTCCAGATAGGAAAGATATGATGTTACAGTCAGTGGAACATGGTAGGCATTCATTACATAAAAATGAGTACATAAGATATAGAATTTTATGCAAAAAGACAGAGAATAAGTGATTTATGGAGTAGCTATTAGTAGTATTCAGTTTGACTGTAGAACTTTATTCACAAGATACTCAAGCTCTCAAATAAGTTATTCCTGCAACAAAGGAGATGAGTTATACAATGAGAACCCCATGCTTTGAAACTATGCTATAAGGCAGACATACAGCAATTGGGGAACTAGGATACCAAAGTCAGAAAAGTATCAGGGAAGGATCAGCTATAAGACCAACCTGATGAGCACACTGGAATGTCCTTGCTTAGGTTGAGAATTGCTTTCAACAATTAAAGCTATAAATATGAGTACACATTTAATGGAGTAGAAATGTTTCCATTAATTTTGGATCAGTTCTAAGCTAGAACAATGGATTTACTTGACACAAGTTATTTTAATTAATTCTAAATAAGAATTATAGTGAAAAAAGAGTTCATAGCATCTTTCTCCCTATAAGGTGGACACACAGTGTCCATTCTTGAATACATAATTTGATTCAAGAAGATCCTCAATAGGCTTCCATCTGGATTTTGATTTTATTTTTTACTCCAAGGCACAAGAGAAACTTTTTCTTCAAAACACTAAATGTAGATATATTTCTGAATTCTTCTTCTTTAAGTTCAGATCTTTCAATAAGTTGCTTTAACCTTTATCTAGAAGTGACATAAATGAGAATTTAGTCTGTACAATGGTTTGGACTAGTGACAGTTTTCTTACATCATCTCCCTTTGCTTTAGAAAGTAATGGTCTTTACAAATTTTCTTGCACAGAAGGAAACATTAGAATGAACCACATATACTGTGTTCATATTTCATAATTTCCCTCCTATGTTAGTGGCTGATAGCTTCAAACAGGATATGTGTGATTAACCTCAGTAAAAAAAGTCAATGTACAAGCTTCATGGTTTATTTTAGTGAGTGGCATCTGCTTTTCTGAACACCACAAGTGTGAGTAGTAAGTCTACCACTCCCATTCATTGCTATCTAAAATCTTTCATAGGAATTTTCATCTGACCCTTTCAATAATAGCTAAGGATCCTTCTAAGTGCTTTCATTTCACTACACATCTTTATCACAGTAACTCTTAGACTACAAAAAAATGGGTGACCTAGTTCTTTTCCCTCACCTTCTTAAATCATATTAGTTAAAATAAATCCATTGATATCAATACATGTCAAGTTCTGAGAGTAGATTATATACATCATTTCATATAATTTCAAAAAGACTGTAATATACATACTATTATTATCATATTTTTAATGATGAGGATATAAAGATTTTAAGCAACTTATCCAAATCACAGGACTCTTTGTAGAAGAGGATGTAACAAATGTAGGAAGTCAGCTGTACCCGTGAAATTCCTAGCTACTTTGTCTCTTTCCTTTGACAGTAGACAACAAATGTAAGTTGAATGGTCAATAAGTGTTTCATAAACATTAGCAAAATGAAAGAATGAATACCAATTAAGATAAGTCTAGTGTCATTAGTGAGAATAGGTTCACTACCTACCACTACTAATAATTAATAAATCAAGCTTCATTGTATATTTGTCTAAAATATTCAAACCTAAACAAGTTGGGAAATAGAGTGTTTTGAGTGAACTATATTCCCAGTGTCAAGAGATTTGCCTAACATGATCTTTTTCATCAGGCAGGCATTAGTTCACATCATCACTTCTTTGTAAAGCCTTTTTCTAACCACTCTTACTGCTTTCTAATAATTTCTAATCTATTTATTTTTTACTTCTTTATTACTATTTATTTATGATTATCTTCATCAGAATGAAGTACTCATGATATTAAAGACCAATTCCACTGGATAAACAGCATGTATAACATATAGATATTTAATGTCTATTAATGAATTAATTAATAGACAGGGGTTTCCTTAATTATATGTTGCTAAAAATATTTGAAATAGAGACTCATGTATTATTAATGTTATATTATTATCTACAGTCATTTTATAATAATACTATTATATTTTATTATATAATTATATTATTATTGATATTTAAGATAATAATGACAGTAACAACACTTTATTGAATGTCTGCTCTATATAGGCTTTAACATAGACCTGGTTAAAGATGGATATTATGTCTATATAATAATCCTGTAAGTATTAGTTTGCACATTTTAGAATAAGGAAACCAATTTTCAGAGAGTATAATTGACAAGTACAAAGGCACACAACCAATAAGAAGGATATCAGTGATTTATATTCTATCCACCTTGCTACCGTCCTACAGTATTTTCACTTGCTAAACTAACCCATGGGGAATCTTTTCATTTCCTTTATATGTTTTAGGTCTATTTAAGCCTTAATCAGTTTCTTAGTCATGCAATTCTGTTGCCTAATCCTGTTGCTTAACTCTATTCTGACTGAAGTTCTATATTTGAATATAGAGGACTGTATTTCTTGTTCATTTGAGTCAAACATAAGAGCTATCGATAGGAATTCATGTAAGGGTTTCATATTGACTTTTGTAATGATATCAGTAGTATATTTTTTTACCAGCATATGACCTAGCCATGGGTGGGAATCCATGTAATGGGTATTTGGATAAAACCTATTGATACCAGAGAAATAAAATACACAGTGCAGATTTTAGTCATAAAAGAATTAGGACACCAAGTAGAAGTGACATTGAACAACAGAACAGAATGTGAGGAAGAACAAATTTGGTGCTAGATTGGATTGCCTAGTTACTGAAGGACAAAATTGGCCTCAAATTCTGCATTAGAATCAGCTGCATAGGCCCCATTCAGTGAACCCACACTGGGAGTGTCAGAGAGGTTTGGGAACAGGAGTCATTCAAGATCTCACAAAAATCATACATAGATAACACACTTGGACATAATTTTTAAAAGTCCTTTATATGTTTCAAGGATGAAAAATTTTTGTTACCATTCATTGATAATCTTGCCTCCAAATGGAAATCATTCCAGCTTATCATAATTAGACATCCTCTCCATTCAATTGAATGGAGTGTGTTAACTCCAAGAGTGATAATTACTTAGCTGGTAAAAACATTATTATAGACTATTCATGTATAGGAGGCTGTTTTTATGGAATATCAACATTTTTAATGCACTGGAATTGGAATGTTTTCTTTCTACCTTTGCATGAAAATAACAAATGATATTTACCAGCATTTACAGATACTATAAAACTATATCTGTGCCAGGATTCCATAAATATATTAACATTAGAAAAATAACACCTCTTGACACACATGACTCAATTTATTTTAAAAAAGATAAATAGGACATTTTAAATTTGTTTTATATCACTATGGTATTTTGCATTGAATCTTGACTTAATTAACCATGTACAGGAAAATTAGATCCTAATTTTCAGTGTATTGAATTCTGATGGGTATGGGGGAAACCATAATATGGTCTGTAGCCTCTTAAATGGGAGCACTGCCCCCTCCACAGTTCCTTCCCCAGGTAAACACATACCTCTTCTTGGCTTGTGTCTCTGTTGGAAGATTATTTGTCTTTATTGAGCATGATCATCTTGAGTTCAAATTATCTAAATCATAACAAAGTGTGAACTCATTTAATCTTCTTGCCAGAGTTACAAACAGGTTTGTATATATCAGATGCAATTTGTTAACATGTTTGTTGAAAATTTTAAGAGACTTGAGCTGTCTTTCTACATTTTCTGGGAGTATATAGCATTTTCCAAGTGGAATGGAAGAAATGATACAAAAAACCAAAAAGTAGAGAAGAGGATGAATACCACTGAGCTTCTTTGCCAGCTCATTTTACAGTAACTCAAAGATAACATTCATAACAAAATAGGGACATTTATATCTCATACTTCAAGGTGTGTCTACATAGCCTTTGGAACCTTATGGAAAATAATCCTCTCAATTGACTCTGTAGTCAATCAACATATGTAGAAATTTACATAATCTCTCTGTGCCTTAGTGTCCTCATTAGTAAAATGGAGACATTAGCAATATTACTCATTGGACTGCTCTGTGGATTAAATGACTTAATATGGTTAAGCTCTTAGAAAAATGCCTGGTGCATAGTAAGTACTATTCAGATTTAAAAATGATTATCTTTATCATGCCAAACTGAGTATTTATTCATCATATTAAAGGTGCTATTTTACTAAGGATCAAAATAACAGTTATGAAAGCTGCATTTCATTACAATATGATGCATAGTACGGATGGCCATTAGTGATTCAGTAAAATTTATGAATCCTGTGTAAATCTCTTAGAATAGTGTCTTTAACAGTGATATAAGTAAAAGAGGCATATTATTCTTTGGGAAAGTAGTTTGCAATTTTTAAATAGGACAAAGAAAAAATATTAGTTTTTATGAATGTAGTAGTTACCCTTTAACTGTTAATGGTCATTGAATATATAAATGTATTAACTTTCTTTAATTAATATTCTGTTGATGGAATTTAAAGTCATGTTTAAAGATATTGTGACCACTCTTAGATAAACATCCTTGTCATGTGTTCTTGTGCAAAGTCTTCTCTATCTTAATGCCTACTCTATTTCCAAGAGACATTTTCCAGGGGTTATAGCAATATCAAGAGTCAAAAAATAGTGATCTCCCACACCAAAAATTAATAATGTAATTGGCAAGAAAAGATTGGGTAAAGGAGTTACAATGCAAGCTGTTGGATATAAAGGATATAAGGATGGTGACAATAAGTTATTTAGAGTTCTTGAAGTTTTATAGACTACTTCTGCATAGGCTCTCAAAGAGAATCTAGAATTTATGCTCAGCTTAGAAGGGTATACACGAGGCATGTCCTTCAGATCTGAAGGTGTTACAATGTTCCACTCTTACTAGCTGATTCAGTTATATATTGATGAATAATAAACAGACCCAAAACTTTATAATTTAACACAACAACAACCATTCACTTGCCCATGGACCATCAACTGTGTCAGGGATTTTCAGACAATTTATTATCGCTCCACGTAGCATTGGCTGGGGTAGTACCTGCAGCAAAATTCAGCTGGGTTTTTAGCTAGGGTAGCAGGAAAGGCTGCAACCCAGATGAGCCTTTCTCTCCAGGAGGTAGCCAGGCTTCTTACATAGTGGCTCAGTGTTCCAAAACAGTGAAAGCAGAAGCTGCCAGACCTCTTCAGAGCTAGTTTCAAAAATGACACAGCATCACTTTGACAACATTCTCTTGGTCAAAACAAGTCATAAGCCAGTCCAAAATCAAAGGAAGATAAAATATACTCCATCTCAACGGGAGGTGTGGTAGGTACACATAGAACTGCAGGAACTGAGGATGACCATCTTTTCAATATGAAAGCTACTATATTAATCCAAGAATATTGCATTTTTTCTTTATTTTCATAGACTCTGCTCATTCCTTTGTAATATTTTTTTTTATCACACTCATCTAGAATTACCCAGTTTAAGTGTTACCTGCTAAGATACTGATTGATACAACAATCAGTACTTAAGAGTGTCCCCAGGAAACAAATTTTCGTGATGGGATTCTGGGATTGGATTGCTCATATATTTGAAGGATGCATTTGTAGCTTTCTTGCCAGGGATCACAGATAACCAGTGACATGCAATTGCAATCTATTTTTGGAGGTCCTGGACCAGCTAATTGTAAAAACTTCCCAATTTCTATTAGTCAGGCTTGGGAAAACATGCATAGGAGTGGATTCTAAGGTACTGAATCAAGAATGAAAACATAATGCTGTATTGGGTTGAAATTACTGACATGGTTTCACAAACCCCAAATTCAAGATGTAATGTATTAGCTTTGGTGTAGCATAAGTACTAAATGAAGCCTAGACTCTTAAATGGCTTATAGTCAATGAGAGAGAAATGCCAAAACTATCTAGGCATGCTGTTAGAAAAGAAGTCAAAGCATGGGGAAAAGAAAATGTTATTTTCAACCTGTTAAGACATTCCCTTCTTTTACCAACAGAAATAATAAGAGGCTACTACCTAGAAGATATTAAGAAATGCTTTGATGAGAGAGCTACGAACATCTTTGAAATGTTCACTGGTGGCTGTCTTCTGTGTAAGTGTTGACTGTGGGAATGATGTAATAAAACTGAATTTCCTGATCTCACTAAAATTAAGGAGATAATAAAGTAGTAAAAGCAGGTGACAGCAATTAGCTACCAGAGATAAGGTGAGAGGAATGATCACATTAAGTTATAAAGAGGAATTGGTGGTCAGTGTCTGTGCCTACATGTATCTATGGTGTTGCCTATTTCATTACAGGACTGCTAGAAATAGACCATCAGTTAATAATATGCTGTTTGGCATATAATAGTAAAAATATATTTACATCAAGTGGGCAGCAACCTAACTCAACTCACTGCAGTGAATATTCGTAGCCTCTTACTCAGTTCCTAGGTATAAAACAATTCACAGATTTGGAGTGCCTTGAACTGGGGGAACCTGGGTCTTTTTGAGATAAGACATTGCAACATGGCCTCAGGTAAACATTGTGAATTTTCTCCAACTCTCCCTGGATGACCTGCTGATATTTGCTGGGTGATTGTACAATGGAGAAAGCAATACACTGTCCTTCTGTGGTTTATAAGATTTTGGTTCTTTACCCAAAGTAATTTCCAGAGACTCAGATCTCATCATTTCTAGTTTTCTGTGGGCTATGTCCTTTTCCAAAAGCTCCTTTACTTTTGTCCTCTTCGACTAGCCCTGGTGTACCAAAATACGCCTTGTTGGTTTTTTAAATTCTGCTGACATTTTAAAAAAATCCCTAAATTAACCTCTCCTCAAACTACTCACTGAGTGTGACATCTAGTTCCTTAACAAACCCTGACTAAATCAATTTATTAGTATACTAAACCTTATTATCACCAGCAAGGGCTAGGTAAGCAAAATAAGTGAGAAGATACTCTTACCGAACAGGAATGTGACAGTGAATTGGGTTAAATTTTATACTTGTTATAATTCTTATTCTATATAAACATCTTTGGTGTCTTTAGCAATTGAATATATCTTTTGACCTAGGTATTCCTTCCAAGAATTACCCCTCATCCAGTATTTCTTTTGATAGCTAAGATTTTCTTTATATTTTCCTTTCAAATTTTGGAACATGTATTATAGAAGTCTACTGTCTTCAATGTGCAAAACTGGCTTCTTGCATGAAGTCTGTTTACTTGTAATGGTTTCTGGATGTTTTGCTGATTTGGTTTCTAATAGTCAGAATACAACAGAAGAATGTTCTTTTTAACAGCTCTGCTTTCTCAATAGTGTTTTCCCCAAGGCCAAAATGGAGGCTTGATTGAAAGAATGAGCTGTGTTTTCATTTTGCATGCTGCCACTAGAAACTTGATTTGTTCTGATATAATTATTTGGGGTAAAAATAGCTACATGTCAAAATATATTGGAAGAAATATGCCACTTACATTGATATAGTTGTCTTATCTATTTTCATAACCACTAGCTTGGAGAGCTGTATTCTAGTTTGTGTGTGTGTGTATTGTGTAAGCCAAACATTTTAGCAGGTTAAAACTACTTTTGATGAATCAGGTAATATATTTCTAAAATTTAGAACATCTTCTCAAAAATATTACAAATTTTAAATATAAAAATATGATGCCAGTCTTTCAATGCTGGGTTATTCAATTTTTAACCTTATTCTTGTTGCTATGGCAGGTTCTAGGAATATGAAGATGGTTACAACATAGTCTCTATCCTTGTGAATTAACAAGATACAGCTACCTCCAGCTCCCACAATTCACAACCTCTGATAATATGTCTTCCTTTTATTTACCATCAGAAAGCTTTCCCACTCCTCTAACTGCCTTTGAGTCTCTGCCAAATGCAAGTTGTTGTGGCTGACTACCTTGCTGAACAGAATCAGCTCTGAATAAATAATGCTTGTTCTAAAAAAAAAAAAAAGATATGGGCTCAAAGTTTTCTCTTTCACCAAATTGTACCTTTCCATTTGGCCAACACATATACATACACACATGTCCAAACAGAAAAATTACAGACTCCAAAGTTCAACATAATTTTTGAAACCTGATTAGAATTTTAAGCTGTGTTTTCTTTGGCAAATTCCTAACTGTTCTGAGTTTCAGATTGCTCATCTGTATCATCAAGATGACAAAAGTCATTCATTTGTTTACTCTAAGACTTCAGGAAGAAAGGCAATGAGGGTAAAGCACATGGAACCATGCCAGACATAATAGGAATGAAAAAAAAAGTTTCCTTCTCAAAGTCAATTGAATATAATTTAATTTTAATATACTATATGCTAACCTGATTAGTTTCTAACAATTGTTTTAATATGTTTTTCTGATTGTCAAGAGAGATTAAATATTTTAATATTTTAAGTTATTTATTGGTATTTAGATTTTCCCTTTTGTTTATATCCTTGTCCTTTTTTTTTTGGTCTTTTCATTGATTTTCAGGAATTCCTTATAAGTTTTGGACACTTTATTTATTATTTTTTTAAATTTTTAAGATATTTTCCTTTTTTAAGAGCATTTTTGTTTTAGATTCATAGCAAAATTAAGAGGAAAGTGAAGAGATTTCTGTGTATTTCTCCTTCCCACACATGCATAGTCTTCGCCATTATTAACATTCCCCACCAGAGTGGTACATTTGTTACAATTGATGAGCCTACACTGACATATCATAATCACCCCAAATCCATATTTCACATCATGGTCACTTTTGGTGTTGTACATTCTATGGGTTTGGACAAATGTATATGGACATGTACTGATCATTATGGCATCATACTAAGTATTTTCACTGCCTGAAAAACCCTCTGTGCTCCATTTACCCATCCCCAGCAGCCATGAATAAGAGTTCCTGTTGTTGCCACATTCTCACCAGCATTTAGTATTCTCGGGATTCTGGATTTGAGACATTCTAATAGATGCGTGGTAGTATCTCATTGTTTTTATTTACTTTTTATGTTGCTTAAATACATATATATCTTCAGAGATGATAAGAATATTCATAAGATAGTGCAGATCTTTCAGGAATCCAGAGACATATGTTTATAATTATTCTGTCACAAAATTGCTATTTGAACTGAGGTTCATTTTCCTCATCTATAAAATGCAGAGTTTGGACCAGATGATTTCCAGAACTCTAAATCATGTGAGGAGAAAACACTGTTTTCTGAAATACTAGAGAAATTCAAATTTTTAATTTCAACAGAAATCACCACTTCCTTTACCAGAGTTATGCCTAAGTACATCTGTTTTTACACCATGTATTGTGCCTCTCCCTTTTTCACATTTATAGCATGAGCATGAAAATTAAAGGAGGAATTTAGGATGGACACACTTGTTTCTTTTTTTTTTTTTTTCATTTTCTCAAATCTATGGTTAGGTATTATTTAGCCCATTTTATAAAGGAAAAACATTTTTTACACTATCATGCAGTAACAAATGATTTCTGAATTCAGAATTACTGTTACATTTGCAGTAGAAATGTTTAAAAACAATTAGCTCATTACTGATAAATATTTGTTTGAAGTTAAGGCTATTTAGAGAAAAATTCAAAACAAATCATGGCTTTTAATTCTAGTACAATGATTAGTTGACTGAAAATTTCTATAACATGTATTCTCCTTTGAAGCTGGTGTTTAATCCATTAATTCCCAGAACAGCAGAGAGTGTGAAGGGCTTGGGGTCTTCAAAAAACAGATTCCGAGGCAAAGATGTGAGTGAGTGTGGCTTATGGGAGAGAGCTAGAGGGGTTATAACTAGAAGGATAAGGGAAGCAAGGTTGAGCAGATCAAAGAGTTGAACTGCAGTGACGTTCTAATAGAGGTCCTGGCAGATCACATGGGAATTCTGCTCCTGGGATGGTCCTTCTGAGATGTCCTGAATTGGAATAAGAGGAGCCAAACTTATGTATTCTTGCACTGACCAGTTATTGAATGAGGGCTGCCCCTGGGAAGTTCTTAATCTCTAAGAAAGGCAATGCCTCTCTGCTGACAGAAATTCCTGGAGGGGGACTCAGCTGTGAGCTATCAGCAGTCACCTTTCACAGTCACTGGAGAAATGAGAGCTTCAGTCCTGAAGGACAATTGGGGTGGTGTATCTATGATCCTAAATGCATTAGGTGAGTCATGCACAGATAGCATTTTCTTGGTTTTTGCTTACAATATCATTCTTTCATATAGGATCTGTAAAAAAAAAAAAAAAAATCTGTCTATCTATCTATCCATCTATCTATCTATCTCAGTATTATCTAAGGGTTTAAAATGTGGACAGACCAACCTGAATTTTAATCATAGTTTTAGAAGTATAAACTTAGGCAAATGATTTGATTTTTCTAAGCCTCACTTGTGAAAATAAATTTTTATAACCTCTACCTTAGAATATTTTTAAGAGGTTGAAACAAGATGATGCATGTAAAACTCAACCCAGTGACTAGAAGGCAATGTGTACTCAACAAATGGTATCCATAATAGAATATTATAAATTAAAGAAGGAAATTTATAGGAACAGTTATAACATAGAGTTAAATGGTAATAAAAATTCTTAACTTTTTACTAAGCACTTACTAAATGCCTGGCACTATTTTCATTGTTTTACACATGATAATTTACTTATCCTCACAACAACCGTAAAATGTAGATACTTCTGTTACTTCCATGATTCAAATGAGTAAACCTAGGCACAGAGGGGTGACAAGATCTCACAGCTATTAGGTGGTGAAGACAGGTAAGAATAGAGATGCCTAGATCCAGAGCTTATAAGCCAGTATAAGAGTAAGCAAATTCTTATACAGTACTTTGAATTTGGTAGGGAACCTTGTAAAATGGAAGAAGGTGATCTTGTGAACACAAACACTTGAGAAAATTTAGTGCAGTGATGACTTTGGTCTGGTTAGCAAGAAAATGGAAAGGAGGATGTAGAATATTTATGATATGACAACATTACGAGTGCTGTAAATTAAGGATACACATAGATGGTATGTGGGGGAAAAAAATCACATCAAAGTTTAATTTACACCTGGACCTATCCTGGTTACCAGGTTTACAAAAAAATTGTTTTAATGTGGTGATGGAGAAGCCACATGAAAATGGAACTTCTGTTGAACAACTTTTATATTAGACTACTTGTTTGTACTCACCCCCACTTCCCAGGTTACATGAATACTTTCCGAAGGATAAACATAGACACATGAATAGCTTTAATGGAATAAATGTGAAGATCCTTAACTTCCCCCAGATATTCTTTCCTAAATTCGATCTGCCCAAGTATACTCATGCCCTTGGCTCAAACTTCCTCACTTCCTCTTCTACAATTACCCTTCTGCCACCATTCCTAATCTTTCTGTGGGCCGTTGTTTCTCAGTGAGGGTTCTAAATGTTGGTATCAATCTTATGAGAGTGAATGAGCCTAATGACTGGGTAACAAATCTTTAACAACTCAAATATCTGCAATTCTTTGCTTTGGTCAAAATTACAGAAGAACCTAACCAATTTACCAGCTGACACATCGTAAGATAATTCCTAATTATAAATCACTATGTAATTTTTGTGTATAACTCAAAAAGAATTCAAAGTCTTTGCCATTTAGCAAGAACCAAATACTTTTATTTTATTTCATTTTATTTTTATTTCATTTTTTTCCAGGATTCCTCTCTCACAAATGGTGATTGATCCAACATTTGAAATTTTATTCTGGAGCCAGATAGCTTGGGTTTGAATTCTAGCCTTACCAATTACTAGATGTCTGACTTTGTGTAAAACTTTGTGTAAAATATTTTACCTCTCTATGTCTTACTTTTCTCTCCTGTGAAATAGCGATAATAATAGTACTCATCTTGTGGATTTTGCTGTGAAAAATAAATAAGTTTACACATCTGAAAATGCAAATTACTCTTTGGGACATACTAAGACCTAAATAAGAGTTAGCTACTTTTATTACCATTGTAATTATTACTATAATTATTTGTATATATCAGGTTTATAAAGCTCTTTGCTCTGCAGAATTGCCTGAGAAAGATTTTGCTGGTCTTTGCATTAATTTCATTCCCTTGGGGAATTAGGTCACCTACATAATAACCTTCTTAAGACAGGGTCCTCTAAAAATTTCAGTTATGTGACTTAGAAACACAGGGATTTTTAAGTAGGAAAACAAATTATACATAATAACTACTAAGCCAACTATAAAAAGCCAACAAATATTCAAATAATTTTAATATAATTTTCTTCACCATCTTATTCTTTATTTACTTGAAGTCTTGTCTAGGTGAAAAAGAAGTGTTTTGTCAATAAATTATTTTTTGGACTGATTTTAGTGATGCAAAGGATTATTCTTTAGGAAAGAAACTGTTTTAACAGTTTAACCAGTTAAATATACATTGAAGAGTATGATGTATCCAAAGGCTTAGAGATGGAATAATAAAAAATAATTAAGGAAGAATCTGAAATTAATAAATAATTAGCTATTCACCAGGTCAGTCATGGCTGTTGACAGTTGATGAGCTATACTATAGAACAGAACAAAGGCTATTTTTGCATTGGTGGTCCACTCAGCCATTATAATCCAACAGAGTCCATATTTATGTGATCATGAAGTCCCTGAAGGCATCGGGATTGATTACCAGGGGTAACCTGAGCTCACTAAGCAGTACTTAGAAGGTCTTTATGAGTTGTTTCCCTCCTCTTGTGTTTCATGCTGTATGAATGAATCATCTAATAAATCATCTTTGAATATCTACAATTACATTACACAACAGGTTTAAAACAAATTTTACTTTCAATAAAAATGAATGTGTATACTTTGGTCTTCATTCTGAACCCCATACATCTAAAGGGTTACGCCTGAAAATGTCATCCTTCTAATGTCATTTCTTGGGCCTTAAGACTAAACAGAATGTTCTGTACGTGTCAAACTGTTTGCTGTGTTCAAGAAGCATATCACGCGCACACACACACACACCCCTTATTCCCTGACTATACTTTTCTCATGAACCACAATTTTAATTAAAAATAAAATTGTTGGGCTTCCCTGGTGGCGCAGTGGTTGAGAGTCTGCCTGCCGATGCAGGGGACACGGGTTTGTGCCCCGGTCCGGGAAGATCCCACATGCCGCAGAGCAGCTGGGCCCGTGAGCCATGGCCGCTGAACCTGCGCGTCCGGCGCCTGTGCTCCGCAACGGGAGAGGCCACAACAGTGAGAGGCCCGCGTACCGCAAAAAAAAAAAAAAAAAAAAAAAAAAAAAAAAAAAAAAAAAAAAAAAAAAAAAAAAAAAAAAAAAAAAATTAAAAAAAAATAAATAAAATTGTTGGGCTTCCTTGGTGGCGCAGTGGTTGAGAATCTGCCTGCTAATTCAGGGGACACAGGTTCGAGCCCTGGTCTGGGAGGATCCCACATGCCGCGGAGCAACTAGGCCTGTGAGCCACAGCTACTGAGCCTGCGCGTCTGGAGCCTGTGTTCCGCAACAAGAGAGGCCGCGATAGTGAGAGGCCCGCGCATCGCGATGAAGAGTGGCCCCCGCTTGCCACAACTAGAGGAAGACCTCGCACAGAAACGAAGACCCAACACAGCCAAAAGTAAATACATAAACAAATGTGGGGTTTTAAAAATAAATAAATAAAATAAAATATAATTGTTTCCTTCAAGTTGGTCAGTTGTTGGAAGCCAACCTGGAGCCTCCGTACCATGACAGGATCATGGAACAACACCAAGACAGCGCTGCAGGGCAGTGCTGCGCCCAGGAAGCTGACTACATCTCTTCTGAGCTGTTTTGTAATTTTGTGCTTCTGCCTTGGAAAAGTACATGGGGGATTTGCCCCCTGTCCCAAGCTTAACCGTGTAAAACATCCTCTTCCCCCTCCCAAACCAAAACCTACGAATTGGGACTTTTTAACAACAGCCCCTGGCTGGTGGGAGAAAAAACAAACACCTGGAATTGTAGGGTTGTTTCTATGGAAAACACCTATAACAAAAAAACAATGCCCCTACATGGGAGTAATAAATGATTATGGGTATTGTTGGTTCTGGTATAAGGATAAATTAATCATACAGAGTCAACTGCCAACATTGGAATTGTTGACTCGTCCATTCAGACAAAGCTTCTTGCCCAGAAGAACACAGTGATAGATTAAATTGTGAACTATATTGTAGATGATTTAGGGGATACATTGTTAAAACCTGTCCATGCGGACCTCTGGGACACATAGGAAAGTTTAGGAAACTTTCTTTTATAGTTTCTTTTAATGGCTTGTTACATATTAGCTTGGCTTTGTTATTAGTACGGATTGAACCTACTCTAAAAAAAAAACAATGATGTTTTGAGAACCTTTAGAATTACTTTAAAAGTACATCTAGAAATATTAGGTACAATCTATTGTAAATATTTTTGAGGTTTTAGCTAAGCACCTGATGATGTAATCACTTAGGGTATATAAATCTGACTGTGAGAGAATAAAGAAGGAGATCATGCTTGTACATACACAGTGTTATTGATTTATTTAACTTTCCATCGCTGACGCTGTCCATCCCTCGGGTATTCCTGGACCTGCAGGAGCTGGACTCCCGCAGTCAGTTGCTTAGAAAAATGTTAATTTTCTGGTGAATATTCACTGAGCACATAATTTCATTTAACTATATGGTAAGGATATTTTACTGTGAATACTTGGATCCCCTTCCTTTAAAATGTCATTTTATTTCATTGAGGAGCATTAGAACCCATAAAACTTTCAGCTTCCCCAGGACTACAAAACAGTATTTGTTTGGATTAGTATCAATTTCACTGCAATATTTGGTAGATGTCAACTGAGGAGATTTTTCAATTGTTAGAATTATGAAAACAAAATCTAATGATATTCTGAACAATTACTCCATGATTACTAAGGATTTGTAATGGACCATACTGGATCAATCTGGGCTTGGGTATTAGCAGTAAAATAATTCACCTGCAGAACTCACAAACATTAATAACTGGAGAAGAAACCTGAGTGAAGTCCAGAACCCTTTCACAGGAAATAATATCCAGTCCAGAACCCTTTCACAGGAAATAATATCCAAAGAAGAAAATAAGATCCAGTGCTAGAGTTGGTATTTTGTTTGTGAAGCCTGAAACAGAAATATTTAAATGAAACTTTTAACACAGTCAGGAGCTTGCCATTTTTTTCTATTTCTTCTCTTGGTCCAGTCTTCTTTTAATATGGAATCAGGACCTAGGCTAATATTAGCCTACTTTTCAAAACAACACAAACTTGGAAACAAAACAAAAAGTTTTTCTTCCTATGTCATGAAGCACCTGGAGTGTTTGCTAAAATGCATATTCTTAGGAATTATGAGCAGATAATATAACTCATTTGATCTCAGGTGCAACACAGAAATCATCAGTTTTAAATTATTACATCACAAGATTCTGAAAGAGATGGTCCATGGGTCTTTTTTTTTTTTTTGGCAGTACGCGGGCCTCTCACTGTTGTGGCCTCTCCCGTTGGCGGAGTACAGGCTCCGGATGCGCAGGCTCAGCGGCCACGGCTCACGGGCCCACGAACCCGTGTGCCCTGCATCGGCAGGTGGACTCTCAACCAGTGCGCCACCAGGGAAGCCCCATGGGTCATTTTTGATAAAATATTCTTCCAGACTAATAGTATGATTGTTAAGACACTCATACTACTCAAGGATGTTTACCTTTAGTACTTAATAAACAGCCTGGTTTATAATAGTTTCTCAATAAATATTTGTTGATCAAATGAATGAATTCATTCACATCTAATCTTTAAAAACGCTATTGTTTGTTCCCAAGTTAGAGAAGGTAAACTCTAATATTTTATAAAAACCTTTAAGTCAGTTTTGAAAAAAATTATAAAAATGTATTTTCTTTAAAAACAAACATCAGGGCTTCCCTGGTGGCGCAGTGGTTGAGAGTCCGCCTGCCGATGCAGGGGACACGGGTTCGTGCC